>NW_026000208.1:264853-298805 GCF_001458135.2 Marmota marmota marmota
TATATATATATATATATATATATATATATATATATATATATAAAACTGAATCACCAGAATTGTAAAATGTAGAGGAATTGCATAGGCTTCACCTTAGCTCGCTTTAACTTCTCTTATGTTCTTTCTCCCTCTCTTTCTTTCTTCCCTTGTTATTTATTCATTTTTCTTTTTTCTTTCTCCCTCTATACCACTTTCAACCTCCTAACTTTTACTATTTATACATAGGATAATTTTATGAATACGGATGAGGAATTTGAATTTATACATTCTTCCTTAAATTATCCCTGTCTATTCATTACAGTTCTCCTCCAATTTGCTAAGATAGATAAATCTCATACCCTCACTTCTTTTCCCCTTAATATAGCATCCAACCCCTGACCATCTGTTCTCTATATACCACCAGAAATGGTATGCCTTTTATGAAGCTAATGACTATATGCTAAATAATTGAAGCCAACATCTGTAGAAATAGAGTCTAAACATAAATATATTTATAATGATTAGGCTTAGGCTTCGGGTTAGGTTTAGATTTAGAGTTTGGTTTTGATCTATGCTTATGGCTAGGGCTAAGGAGAGGTCAAGGTTTAGGACTAGGGTTAGGGCTAGGTTTATGGTTATGGTAAGGGATAGGGTTAGAACTAGTGATAGGGCTAGTGTGAGAGTTAGATTTAGTCTTAGGCCTAGGGTTAGGGTTATGGTTAGGGATAGGGATAAATTAGGGCTAGGATTAGTGTTAGATTTAGGCCTCGGGTTAGGGTTAGAGTTAGGATTATGTGTAGGTTAAGGGAATGGGTATAGCTAGGTTGAGGGCTAGGGCAAGGGTTAGTATTAGGGTTAGTGATAAAGTTGGCGTTAGGGTTATGATTAAGGCTAGGTTTAGGGCTAGTGTTTGTGTTAGGGTTAGGGCTAGTATTAGGGTTAGGGCTAATGTCAAGTCTAGGGTTACAGTTAGGGATAGATTTAGTGTTAGGTGTATTGCTTGTTCCAGTGTAAGGGTTAGGTTTAGTGTAAGGGTCAGGTTTAGAGCTAGGGTTATTTTTAGGGTCAGGTTCTTGTGTTAGGTTAGGGTTTAGGTTTAGGGCTCAAATTAGGATTACATTTAGGGTTAGAGTAATGACAGGATTAGGTTTAGAGTTTAGATGTGGTTTATTGTAATGGATAGGTTTAGTTTTAGGCATAGGGTTAGCATAAGGGTTAGGGTTATGTATAGGATTGGGGATTTTGTTTGGGTTAGGGTTACATTGAAGTTTAGAATTATAGTTAGGTTTAGGACTCGGATTAAGTCTAGGTTTTGGGTAAGGGTAGAGATGGGGCTAAGGCTACGAGTAATGTATGAAGTATGGTTATGATTAGCACTAGTTATTGGGTTAGGGTAAGGGTTAGCTCTAGTGTTAGGGTTATGGTTATGATAATGTTTAGAGCTAGGGTTAGTGTTAGGGTGAGAGTCAGGGTCTGGATTAGTTTTCAGGTTAGGGTTAGGACAGGAATTAGAGATACGGTTAGGGCTAGGTGTAAGTTCAGGGTTGGTTTCAGTTAAAAATTAGGTTTAGGTCTATGACTCGGTTTTGTTTAGGGTTAGGATAGGGTTAGGGTTAGTTTTAGAATTAGTGTTAGGGTTAGGGCTAGTGTTAGTGTGAGGTTTAGGCTTAGGAATAAGGTTAGATTTAGAGTTAGGCTTAGATCTAGAGTTTGAGCTAGGGCTAAGGATCGGTGTAGGATTAGGGCTAAGGATCGGTGTAGGATTAGGGCTAAGTTTAGGGCTATGTTTAGGGTGATGGTAAGGAATAGGGTTAGAACTAGGTATAGGGCTAGGGCGAGAGTTAGAATTAGTCTTAGGGCAAGGTTTAGGGTGAGGGTTCGGGATAGGGCTAGATTAGGTCTGGGATTAGCAATAGTGTTAGTGTTGGGGTAAGTTTTAAGTTTTGGGGTAGGGATAGTGTTAGGTTTAGTGTTAAATTTATGTTTAGGTTAAGGGATGGGATTATAACTAGTTTTAGGTCTAAGGTGAGGGTAAGAATTACGGTTAGGGTTAGAGTTAGGTTTCTCATTAAGGCAAGGTTTGTGGCTAGAATGTGGGCTAAGATTTGTGTTAGTGTTAGGACTAGAATTAGATTTATGGCTAATATCAGGTCTAGGGTTACAGTTAGGGATAGTTTTAGAATTACGTTTATAGCTTGGTCTCCTGTAAGGGTTAGGTTTATGGTTAGGGTCAGGTTGAAAGCTAGTTGTATTATTAGGTTTACGGTCAGATTTAGGGTTTTTGTTAGGTTAAGGTTTGTGTTTAGGCTGGAATTAGCATTATTTTTACAAATAGGGTGACGATAGTTTTAGGTTTAGGGTTCAGGTTAAGTGTAGGGTAATGGACAGGGTTAGGGTTAGGTATAGGATTAAGGTTTGGCCTAGGGTTAGCATAAGGGTTGGTGTTATAATTAGGGTAATTGATAGGTTAGAGCTAGGGTTAGGGCTAGGGTTATGCTAAGGATTAAGTCTATGGTTTGGCTTAGAATTAGGGTTAATTATCTGGTTAGGGTTAGGATTAGCTTTAGGGTTAAAGCTAGGGTAGGGCTTGGTTTAGGGCTAGGTTTTGTGATAGGTTAGGGCTACAGCTAATGTAAGAACTTCTTATGACTTGGGCTAGTTTTAGCGTTAATATTAGTGCTAATTTTAGTTTTAGGGCTGGTTTAGGTTTAGGGTGATATTTATGCTAGGATTAGTGTTAGTGTCAGGGTCAGTTTTCAGGTTAGGATTATGGTTAGAGTTAAAGCCAGAATTAGGTCTAGGGTTAGGTCTAGGGGATGTGTTAGTGTTTGGCTTAGGCTAAGGTTATTGTTAGGGCTAGGGCTAGGTTTTTATATAGGTATAGGGTTTGAGTTATGGCTCGATTTAGAATTAGGTTTAGGTCTAGGGCTAGTTTTATGGTTAGATTTGGGTATAAGGTTACCGGCAAAGCTAGTGCTACATTTCAGTTTAGGGTTAGGTTCAGATATAGACCTACGATTAGTGTTAGTGTCAGAATAAGAGTCAGGGTTAGGGTTAGGGTTTAGGTTATGGTTAGAGCTATAATGAGTGCGAGGGTTAGGACTAGTAATAGGATTAAGTTCTGTGTTAGGTTAAAGATTAGGGTTAGCATTAGGGTTAGGCTTTGGCTTAGGGTAAGGGATAGGGTTAGAGCTAGGTTAGGGCTTGGATTAGGGCAAGGGTTGCGGTTAAAGTTAGTTTTAGGGCTCTGATTAGGGCTAGTTTTTTTTGTTAGGTGTAGGGCTAGGTTTAGAGCAATGGCTAATGTAAGAACTAGAGTCACAATTAGGGTTAATTTTGGGGTTATAATTAGGGGTTAAATCTGGTGTTAGGATTAGGTTTAAGGTTAGGGTGATATTTAGAGTTAGTGTTAGTGTTAGGTTAGTAATCAGGGTCAGAGTTAGTTTTAGGGTTGCAGTTAGAACTTGAAATAAGGCTAGAGTTACTGTAAGGGTTTGGTTTAAGGTTAGGGTGGTGTTTAGAGTTAGGGTGAGTGTTAAGATATGAGTCCGAGTAAGGGTTGGTATTAAGGTTAAGGTTAGGACTCGAATTAAGGCTATGGTTAGGTCTAGGTGGAGTGCTAGGGTTCAGTTTTAGTTAAGGTTTAGTTTTAGGGATATTGCTTGGTTTTGTTTTACTACTATGGTTAGGGTTAGAGCTAGTTTTGTGATTAGTGTTAGGGTTAGGGCTAGTGTTAAGGTTAGGCTTAGGTTTAGGGTTAGTGTTAGATTTAGAGTTAGGGTTATATCTAGGATTAGGACTAGGAATAAAGATTTTACGACGGTTTTGGCTAGGGTTATGTCTAGGTTTAGGACTAGGGTTAGGGTTACAGTAAGGGATAGAGTTAGAACTAGGTATATAGCTAGTTTGAGAGTTAGAGTTAGTCTTAGGGATAAGGTTAGGGTTAGGATTAGGGATAAGTTTATATTAGGGCTAGAATTAGGGCTAGGTTTAGTGTTTAGTTTAGGCCTAGCATTAGGGTTAGTGTTAGGGTTAAGGTTAGGCTAAAGTATCATGTAATAGCTAGGTTTACAGATACGATGAGGGTTAGAATTAGGTTTAGGGTTATGGTTAGGGTTAGGGTTATGATTAAGTCTTGGTTTAGGATTAGGAGGAGGGCTAGATTTCTTTTATAGTTAAGGCTAGGATTAGGACTAGGGCTAATATCAGGTCTATGGTTTTGGTTAAAGATAATTTTAGTGTTGGGTATATGGCTACCTGTATTGTAAGGGTTAGGTTTAGAGTTAGGGTCAGGTTTATCTAAAGGGTATTTTTTAGGGTTAGGGTCTGGGTTAGCCTTTGGGATAAGTTAAGATTTAAAATTATGGCCCACATTAGCATTAGGGTTAGTTTTAGGGTAATGATAGGGTGATGTTAAGGGTTTAAGTTTGGTTTAGTATTAGGGATAGGGTTAGGTTTAGGCCTACGATGAGCATTAGTGTTGTGGTTATGGTTATGGCAGTGGATAGTGTTAGAGCTATTGTTAGGGCTAAGGTTATGGTTATGATTACGGCTATGTTTAAGGTTAGGATTAGGTTTAAAACTCGGGTTATGGCTCAGATTAGGGCTAGGTTTTGGTTTAAGTTAGTGCTAAGGTTAGGGTAATGGTCAGAGTAAGGGTCAGGGTTAGTTTTAGGGTTAGGGTTAGGGTTAGGGCTCAAATAAGGGCTAGGTTTACAGTTACAGATTTGTTTAATTTTAGGGTGGTGTTTAGAGCTAGGGTAAGTGTTAAGATACGATTCATGGTCAGGGTAAGTTTTATGGTTAGAGTTAGAACTCGAATTAGGGCTAGATTAGGTCTAGGTGTACTGTTTGGGTTTGGTTTAAGTTAAGGTTTAGTGTTAGGGCATTGCTCAGTTTTGTTTTAGTCCTAGGTTTAGGGTTACCACTAGTTATATGATTAGCATAATGGTTAATGCTAGTGTTAGTGTTAGGCTTAGGCTTAGAATTAGGTTTAGATTCGGGGTTAGCATTAGATCTAGGGTTAGGGCTAGGTCTGAGGATAAGGCAAGTGTTAGGCTAAGTTTAGGGTTGCGTTAATGGATACATTTAGAAATAGGGATAGGTCTAGGGCGAGGATTAGATTTAGTCTTGGTGCTAGGGTTATGGTTAGTTTTAGGGATACAGCTAAAATAGGGCTAGGATTAGGGCTAGGGTTAGTGTTCAGCTTAGGTCTAGTGTTGTGACTAGGGTTATGGTTATGTTTAGGGTAAGGGATGTTATTATAGCAAGATTTAGAAGTAGGGTGAGGGTTAGAATTAAAGATAGGGCTAGGGTTAGGGGTAAGTTTATGATTAAGGCTTGGTTTATGGCTATGATGAGGGCTAGTGTTTGTTGTAGTGTTAGGTCTAGAAATAGGGCTAGGGCTAATGTCAGGTCTAGTGTTACAGTTAGGGGTAGTTTTAGACTTAGGTTACACTAGCTCTAGTGTAAGTGTTAGGCTTAGTGTAAGGGTCAGGATTAGACCTAGGTGTATTTTTAGGGTCAGGATCAGGTTTAAAGTTTGTTTTAGGTTAAGATTTAGGGATAGGGCTCAAATGTGCATTAAGGTTAGGCTTAGGATAATTAATCGGGTTAGGCTTAGGGTTCAGGATAGGTTTAGGGTAATAGAAAGGTTTCAGGATATTAATAGGGTTAGGCTTAGGCCTAGGGTTAGCATTAGGATTAGAATCATCATAAGGATAATGTATAGGGTTAGAGCTAGGGTTAGGGCTAAGTTTATGGTTAAGATTAGGGCTAGAGTTAGGCTTTTGGTTTGGGTTAAAGCTAGTAAACCTAGCGTAAGGTAGGTTAGGGTTAGGTTTAGTGTAAAGGATCGGTTTTGAGCTTGGTTAGTCCAAGGGCGAGGGTTAGGTTTAGTGTTAGGTCTTGGGTCATGGTTATGCTTATGGTCAGTGTTAGGTTTAGAGTTAGGGGTAGGGTTTTCAATAGGTTTAGGGTTAGGTTTAGAGTAACAGATTGGGTTAGATGTAAGGTCAGCTTTAGGGTTAAGCTTAGGTTTAGGGTTAAGTTTAGTTTTAAACCGGGTTTACTGTTGGGTTTATTGTAAGGGTTAGATTTTGAGTTAGGTTAAGGGCTAAAGCAAGGGTTAGGTTTAGCGTTGGTCTAGGGTTAGGTTTATGTTTTCTTTTAGGGTTTTGGTTAGGTTTAGGGCTAGGGTTAACTTTACATTTAGCATTAAATTTAGAGTAATGGCTAGGGTTAGAGCTAGGGTTAGAGATAGTGTTAAGGTTAGGATTAGGGCTAGGGTTAGGGTTATAGGTAGGGATAGGGCTGGGGTTATGTTTAGGCTAAGGGTTAGGCTGTGAGCTAGGGTTAGGACTAAGGTGAGAATTAGGGTTAGGTTTAGAGAAAGGGTTAGAGTGGAAGTTATGCTTAGGGTAGATTTAGGCCTCAGATTAGGGCTAGGTTTTGTCTTCGGTTTAGGCCTAGGGTTAGTACTATGGGTAGTGTAAAATTTAGGGTTCTAATTATGGCTAATTGTAGGTTAAGGGTTATGGCTAGGTCTTGTGTTAAGTTTAGATTTTGGTTTATTATCAGGTTTAGAGCTTGGTTTAGTGTTAGTGTCAGGTCAGGGTTCAGGTTAGAGTTAGGATTAAGGTGAAAGCCAGAATTAGGACAAGGTTAGGTATAGGGTTAGGGTTAGTTTTGGATTAGGTTAAGGTTTACTGTAAAGGATAAGACTAAGATTTGTTTAGGTCTAGGGCTAGAGTTATCACTAGATTTAAGATTAGGTTTAGGTTTAGGGCTAGTGTTAGTGTCAGGTTTAGGTATAAGTTTACTGGTAGGACTAGATTCTGGGTTCAGTTTAGGTTAGCATCTGGTTTAGACATATAATTACTGTTAGGATAAGAATAAGGGTGAAGTTTAGAGTTGGGTTTTGGAATAGGGCTAGAGGTAGAATGAGAGCTAGGGTTAGGATTAGTAATAGGATTAGTGTTTGTTTTAGGCTAAGGATTAGGATGAGGACTAGGGTTAGCATTATGGATAGGGTTTGGCTTAGGTTTAGGAAAAGGGTTAGAGCTAGGGTTAGGGCTACGTTTAGGGTTAGGTTTAGGACTAGGATTAGGGTTAGGGTTAGGTTTAAATCTAGTGTTAGGGCTTGGATTAGAGCTATTTTTGTGTTAGGATTAGGGCTAGGGCTAGGACAATAGCCAATGTAAGAACTAGGGTTACAATTAGGGTTAGTTTTAGGGTTAGGGTTTGGGCTAGGAATGGTGTTAGCATTACCTTTAGGGTTAGGGTAATATTTAGAACTAGGGTTAGTGTTTGGATAAGAGTCAGAATCAGGTTTAGTTTTAGGCCTAGGACTCGAATTAGAGCTAGGGTTATTGCTAGTTATAGATGTAGGGTTTGCTATAAGGTAAGGTTTAGTGTTAGAGCAATGGCTCAGTTTATTTTTAGGGCTAGGGCTGGGGTTAGGGCCAGTTTTAGGATTAGCAATAGTGTTAGGACTAGTGGTATGGTGAGGTTAAGCTTAAGGTTAGGGTTAGATTTAGAGGTATGTTTAGACCTAGGGTTAGGGATATGGTTAGGGTTAGTGCTAAGGTTAGGGCTAAGGTTAGAAATAGAAATAGGGCTAGGGTGAGAGTTAGTCTTAGGGCTAGGGTTAGGGGTAGGCTTAGGGTTAGGGCTAAATTAGAGCTAGGATTAGCGTTTGGGTAAGTGTTAAGGTTACGTCTAATGTTAGGGCTAGTGTTAGGGTTAGTGTCAGTTTTAATTTTATAGTTAGTTTTAGGCGAATTGATGGGGTTATTTCTAGGTTCGGGGCTAGGACGAGCTTTCAAATTCAGGATAGGGCTAGGGTGAGGGTTCAGGTTAGGATTAAGGCTAGGTTTAGTGCTACATTGAGGGCTAGGGTTTGTGTTAGGGTGAAGGCTAGGATTAGGGCTAGAGCTAATGTCAAGTCTAGGGTTATGATAAGGGATAGTGTGAGGGTTAGATTTATTGTAGGGTTCAGGTTTAGAGCTAGGTGTATGATTAGGATGAGTCGGGTTATGGTTTGGTTTGGGTAAGGTTTAGGGTTAGGGCTCGAACTAGCATTAGGTTTAAGAACTGTCTTTACAATTAGGGCTAGTTTTATGGGTAGGGATAGGGTTTAGGGTTAGAGTAATGGATTAGGTTAGGTTTAGAGTAATGTATAGGGTTAGTGTTAGTGATAGGATTAGGATTTGGCATATGGTTAGCATTTTGGTTAGGCTTCTGTTTAGGATAATGGATAGGGTTAGTGCTAGTTTTAGGGCTTGGGTTAAACTTAGGATTAGTGCTAGAGTTAGAGTTAGGCATAGGGTTATTGTTATGGTTAGGTTTAGGGTAAGTGTTAGAAGTTGAGCTAGGGTTAGGGCTAAGGTGATGGTTAGGGCTAGAGTCAGGGCTATGGTTAGGGTTAGTGTTAGGGTTAGGGCTATGATTAGCATTAAGTTCAGGGTTTAAGTTAATAGATAAAGTTAGAACTAAGATTTGAGCTATGGTTACAGTTAGGATTCGGGTTATGTTTAGTGTTCGAGTTAGGGGTAGGGTTATGTTTAGGGTAAGGGTTAGAGTTTGAGCTAGGTTAGGGCTAGGGCAAGTGATAGGTTTAGGGTTTGGGCTATGGTTTTGGTTAGGTTTACACTTATGGCTAGGGATAGTGCTAAGTTTTGTGTGAGATTTATGGCTAGCATTAGGGCTATGGGTAATGAAAGAGCCTGGTTTATTGTTATGGCTAGTTTTAGAGTTAGGGTTATGGATAGATCTATAGTTAGGGTTAGATTTTTGGTTAGGATAAGGATTAGAGCTAGGGTTTGTGTTAGGATAAGTTTCAGTGTCCGGGATAGCATTGGGGTTCGGGTTGGGGCCAGAATTAGAACTAGGGATAGCTCTAAGTGTAGGGTTAGACTTTGCGTTATGTTGATGGTCATAGTTAGGGCTATGGTTAGGATTTTTTTAGGGCTAGGGCTAGAGTTATGTCTATATTTAGGATTAGGTTTAGGTCTAGTGCTAGTATTGTGGATAGCTTAGTTACAGGTTTACCGGTAATACTAGTGTTTGCTGCAGTCTGGCTGGGCACAATCCACGAGCCACTTGTCAAGCAAAAAAGAACTTTATTTTTAGAACACACACACCACACCACACAAGCTCTTTAGGAATTCCCTCAGAGCCCAACTGCCACCACCAGCTTCCAGCGAGCCTCTCAACCCTCCACTCCTCCCACTCTTTATTGGCTGGGTCGCATGGGTGGAGGCAAAAGAGTCCCTCAATGAGCAGCTCTGTGATCTGAAAGGGTGGGGAAACAGCCCAATGAGCATCACTGCAGAGGAGCCAATCAGCTGGCAGCTGGAAGATTGCTGGGGCCGCTGTGAACCAATCAGCTGGAAATTTGCTCGGACCCCATCGGCTGTGGCTCTCAACATCTCCCCCTCTCTGTTTAAACAACAAACATGTGGCTTAGGGACCATTCCTGCCTTAGGTTGTCCAATACTACATATGGTCCTTTCCCATCATCGGATGAGCTGACCTCAAGGCATAAGCCTCCTGTCTTAGGTTGGTACCATTGCAATTGGATCTTACCCATCATTGAATACCAGTCCAGCATATAGCCACACCTGTGGATAGACCTTTGTACTAGTGGGGGTGTGAGGTTCATTGCCTCACCTCTGTTGGCCCCAAAATTTTAGCTGAACGACCATCACAAACAGAAGGGAGGAGGATACATCAAGCCAATTGATGGCTCCTTTTGGAAAAACTTTACCACTGATGACACCATCATCAAAAATACCCTGGCACTACCACAAGTCACTGCACCAACAGATAGTTCACAATGCATAGAAGTGATACATAGTCGAGGCAAGTTCTGCAAGCAGTTCAGTGATAGCTATTGCAGAAGCTGTAGTTTGGTTTTATCTTTGACTTCACTGGCACTGGGATGAAGATAGGAATTCTGGCAATAATGGCTAAAGAAAAAATTATGTAACATTCCAGCAGACACTAAAAGAAAACAATTTTCTGAACAATTTACATTATCCTGAACAGAATTATTAAATATAATGTAAAGGAAAGGTGAAAGTAAACAAACAGATCTGTTAAACTCTTTTTTGTTCACATATTAAAACAATACTCAACAGCTGTTTACACAATTTAAATTAAACCATTTAAATCACGTGAATAAGAAAAAAATACTTGGATCCATTTTTTCATGAGTGCTCATCATATATGATATATGGACATATGCACATACAAACATACAACACAAAACACAAGTGTGCACACATAATATAATACATACAACACATATCATAATAGTAAAGGCCCTGTAACTTTTTGCAGGTGAAATCTCCATTGCAATTTTTACAAACTCCATAGTCAAAAAATAGCACTGATCAGCAAAACATTAACATAGGTCTGTATGAGCTCAAAAAAACAAAATAGAACTTTATGATATGGGAAAGGGCAATAATAAAATATATATTGAAAAAAGATAACATCCTGGTTTCATTAGCCTCCAGGCATGGGAGAACCACTGTTGCAGATGTAAGGATAGCCAAAGTGGAGTTCTGGATATCAGCTCTTATGGATTTGAGCCAAATCATCTTCTTTTTGGTCTGTAGAAATCGCTTTAGTTAATCTCTCTGGAATCCAAATCAGCTGCTGTTCTCCATGTGGACACACACAAACAGACCCTTGACTCCAGAAAATTACTAGGTCAGGACCTTTCCATTTTCATGTTAAAATATCCTTCCAAAGTACCTTGGGCTTATGTACATTTTTTTGACACATATGCCTTTCTGCAGCACTAAGCCCTGATGAATCCAAATTTTAAAAGTTTAGAGTAAAAAGTGTTATTTTAAGTTTATCTTTGGGGGATATATATACCCCTTTTCAATTCCCTCTTTTTGCTTTAATAAGTACATTTTAATAGTTTGATGAGCTCTTTCAACTATGTCTTGTCCCTGTAGATTGTATGGGATTCCTTTTATATGAGTAATGCCAAATGATAAGCAAAATTGTTTTAAAGAGGTAGAAGTATAACGAGGGGCATTATCTGTTTTTAACTGTTTTGGAACGCCCACAGTGGCAAAATTTTGTAAGCAATGAGCTATAATATCTTTAGTTTTTTCTCTGGCATGAAGGGAGCCCATCAAAAATCTGGAATAAGTATCAACTGTAACATGGAAATATATTAATTTTCCAAATTCTGACAAGTGTGTGACGTCCATCTGCAAATATGGTTAGGTATCAGACCTCTAGGATTGACTCCAAGATTAACTTGTGGTAAAAAAGTACACAATATTGACATTGTTTTAATATTTGTCTAGCTTGTTCCTTAGTTATTTAAAAATGCTTTTGTAAAGTATTAGCATTGACATGGAAATTTTTATGAAAATTTGTAGCTTCTTCTAGTGTAGAGAAAATAGGTATGTCATGTGTAGTTTTATTCTTCTAAATCATTGCCCAAACTAAGGGCTCCAGGCAATCCTGTATGTGCCCTGATATGTCCTATAAAGAATGGATCTTTTCTGTCCAAGATTAGACTTTGTATAGTGGAAAACAAAGAGAAAACAGTAGAGGGAGGGGAAATCCTACCAGCATCTTCAAGGGATACTATAACATTAACTAAATACTGACTGTTGGAAAATAAGTTAAATACAGAATATTTAAACATCACAAAAGCTTGTAATACTGCATTAAGCTCTACCTTTTGAGCTGATTATTTGGGTACTAAAAATGTAAAAGTTTGATCAGGGGTAACTACTGCTGCTGTTCCATTATTTGACCCATCAGTGAATATATTTGTAGCATTCATAATAGGTGTTTTTCTTGTCATTTTTGGAAAAATTACAGGATGTGATGACCAAAAAGACAATAAAGGATTAGATGGTAAGTGGTTATCAAATGAAACATTAGATTTGAACATGATTATTGCCCAAGTATTTAACTCATTAGCTAACTCATCAATTTGATCCATAGTATATGGAGTAATAATTTTATTGGGAGAAATTCCAAACACTCCCTTTGCTGCTTTTATTCCTTTGAGTATTCATTGTCCTATAGACTCAGGATACCTAGTAAGAATAGTGTTAGGAGAATAAGAAATATATCCATAATAATGGACCTTCTTTCCAAAATACTCCTGTAGGAATAATTTTTATTTGTAGTATAATAAATAATAAAGGCAAACTTACATAAATTCTATAGGCTTAGCCATCCCTTGTGGGAATACTTTCCATTCATATCTCTGATCAGGATCTTCATGATTCAGTGCAGGGATAGTAAATGCAAAACGTGGATTATCCTCAGGATGAATTGGAATTGAAAAACAAAAACAATCTTTAATATCTATAACTAAAACATACCAGGTTTTTGCCAAAGCAGATAATTGGTGAATCCCTGATTGAGCAGGTCCCATAATAATCATCTCATTATTAATGGCTCTTAAATCTTGCAATAGTCTCCATTTACCAGATTTCTTTTTGATGACAAAAATGGGAGAATTATGTTGTTTGACCAGGTCATGGGCTGCTTGTATCTTTTCTTTAGTCAGGGGCCACTGAGGAACCCATACTGGTCTTTCCGATTTCCAAGTAAATTTTATTGTCTCAGTGACCACTCCTGAAAATTCAATCCATGTCTGTCTTTTCCTTGATCTATTTGTATTGGTGCTGTTTTACCTTTTTCTTGTTCTCCTAATTTTTTTTTCCTTTCCTAAAACCTTGTCTAGCCATAATAGTGGACACATTTGAATTGATGTTATTTGTTAATGTTAGTCCTAATTGATCTAGGACATCTCTTCCCCATAAATTTGGGGGAAGATGATCCAATACAAATGGCTGTATAGTTCCTTCACATCCTTCCAGATCCTTCCAATCTAATACCATTGCACTTCTATGGGGATTAGTCGCCACTCCTAAGCCTCGAAGCATTTGATTGGCTTGTTGTAACGGCCAATGTTTTGACCATTCTTGACGAGAGATCATGCTAAGGTCTGCACCTGTATCCAGTAGCCCATTAAATTCATGTCCTTTAATATTTAGTTTTAGCATGGGGCAATAATCTAAATTTAAAGAAAGCATAGCCCAATCTACACCTGTGGAGCCTAATCCCTTGGAACCTCTTTCTACAGTACAACTGGAAAATTCATCAAGTAGGCTGGGTATTATTAATAACTGTGCTATTCTATCTTATGGTGAAATTACTGATATACCCTTTGGAGAACTGGCTATAATTTTTATCTCACCTTCATAATCGGGTCAATTACCCCAGGACTTATCATAAGTCCTTTTAGAGTAGAAGAACTGCATCCCAATAATAAGCCTACATTCCTTTGGGAAGAGGTCCTTTTACCCCTGTTGGAATGATTTGAACTCCCATTTCTGGAGTTAGTACTGCTCTGGTGGAGGCGCTGATGTCCAATCCTGCACTTCCTCTGGTTTGTCTAGTGAGGGATCTAATGGATAATGTGTTCTGGGCACTACCCTGATGGTGTTGCTAGGTTCCTCCAGTGCCCTGTATATTTGTGGTCGTGGGCCCCAGAACATTGGGCCTCCCTGTCCATTTTTTAGCAATGGAGCCTGATGCTTTTCTCCATAATATCGTGGATTGACACCTTGTCTTTGTTCATTTTTTGATAATGGAGTACCCTCTATGGTGGTTTGAGAATGGCATTCATTATCCCAATGTCTCCCTCTATGGCATCGTGGGCAAATACCCGGTATTCTACTCCTTTGATACCTAGTTTTGTTAAATCTTTCTAATATGGGGCAATTTCTTTTAAAATGTCCTGTTTGTTCACAATTGTAGCATGTTTTTGGCTTGGCATCTAAAGCCTGTTGTACTGCAGTTGCCAAGACTTGCCCTTGTTGATTAATGTCTCTACATAATTTAATATATGTGTTTAAATCTTCATGTTTCCATGGTCTAATGACTTCTCTGCACCAACAATTCACTTGCTCATAAGCCAGTTGTTTTATTAATGTCATTGCTTGTTCTGTATTCCCAAAAACTCTGGTAGCTATTTGAATAAACCTATCTACAAATTCAGTGTAAGGTTAATTAGCTCCTTGTATTACCTTAACCTCCATGTCCTTGTAAAGTCTTCCATGCTCTAACCGCATCTACAGCAATTTGTAAGTACATGGCAGGATCATACGCAATTTGTTGCTGCTGACCCTCATAAGGTCCCTTTCCTAATAATGTATCTAGATTTCTCTGAGGATAACCGGCTGTTGCATTTCGCCTAGCCATCTCCTTGCAAAATTCCTCATTGGCAACATTCCATAACAGGCATTGTCCTCCATTTAGCACAGCTTTACACACACTAGTCCAATCTGCTGGCGTCATGTTCAAGTTCGTAATGGATTCAACCATGCTTACAGTAAAGGGTGCTTGAGAACCATAGGTTGTTACAGCCTCTTGTAGCTGCTTCACTGTTTTGAAATCGAAAGAAAGGTGAATCTGTTGCCCTCCTGCCTGCTCAAATACAGAGCATGCTAATATTTGAGGTCCTGTCTCAGGATACCATCTATCAACTACGAGGGTTGGGGGCCTCCCAGCATATGGAGTTGGTGCTGTTTGTTGGACACTTATGCCCTCTAGCAATAGAAAGGTGTTAGTATCAGTCTCCTGTTGTAACTTTTCCCCTGATGGCTGTTTTCTGTTCTAAACTTTCTTCCTCTGTCTGACTAGCTCGAGAGACCTTCTCTTTTACTTGAATTTTTTCCTCTGTCTGACTAGCTCGAAAGACCTTCTCTTTTACTTGAATCTATATGTCTTCTTCCTCTTTTGTCTGAACTGAAGGCTTTGGTCTAAGCAAACAAGATACCAATGTCCACAATGGTAATGTGCCAACTGGCAGACTTCCTGGGCTTTTCTTTTCTATTCTTTTAAAATCTTCACCATGATGGTTGCATTGTGACATATTTATCAACTTCTCCTTAAAAAGCCATGGGCTGCATTTTTGTATTGTATCAACTTATGCCCTGATTGTTCTTGATTTTACTGATATGCCTCCTTCCTCTAACAATTTACTTAACACTCTTTTGGTTTGTTTTTTTACTAATTTCTGATCCCATATTTCTACTGTAACTATAACACAACCCAACAAGATAACACCAAACAAAACCGAAACAGAATGAAACAAAAATGGAACAAAAATTCATTATATCAGCCTTTCTATCCTTCTGAAATGTCCATCCATTCTTTCTCCCTATCTGTTTTTTCAGATGCAAATAGTTTTTCCTCAGATGTGAGCGGTTTTTCTTCAGTCTCACCCATCTCCAGGGACAGGCAACTCAAAACAAAAGCGAAACAAAATGAAAGAAGAATCTTAAAATGGTTACCCATCCTCTAGCCCTGCCCTCAGGGGTGAGCAGTTTACATTATCACTTACCCTCAGTCGTGCTCTGTGCTGGCCACCAAATGCTGCAGTCTGGCTGGGCACAATTCATGAATCACTTGTCAAGTAGAAACGAACTTTATTTTTAGACCACACACATTGCACCACAGGTCTTCAGAAATTCCCTCAGAGCCCAACTGCCACCACTGGCTTCCAGTGAGCCTCTCAACCCCTCAATCCTCCCGCTCCTGAGGCTGATTGGCTGGGCCATGTGGGCGGAGCCAAAAGAGTCCCCCAATGAGCAGCTCCGTTTTATGAAAGGGCGGGGAAACAGCCCAATGAGCATCACTGCAGAGGATCCAATCAGCTGGCAGCTAGAAGTTTGCTGGGGTTGCTGTGAGCCAATCAACTGGAAGTTTGCTGGGGCCCATTTGGTTGTGGCTCTCAGCAAGTGTTAGGGTTCAGTTTAGAGTTAGGATCAGGTTTAGATCTACGGTTAGTATTAGGGTCAGAATAAGGGTCAGAGTTAGGCTTAGGCTTTGGGAAAGTGTTAGAGATAGAATGAGGGCTAGGGTTAGGACTAGTAATAGGGTTAGGGTTTCGGTTAGGTTAAGGATTAGTGTTAGTATTAGGGTTAAGGTTTGGCTTAGGGTAAAGGATAGGGTTACAGCTAGGGTTAGTGCTAGGGTTAGGGCATGGGTTAGGATTAACGCTAGGTTTGGGGCTCAGATTAGGGCTAGTTTTGTGTTAGGTTTAGGACTAGGGTTAGAGCAGCAGCTAATGTAAAACTAGGGTTCTAATTAGGGTTAAATTTTGGGTTATGGTTATGGCTGAAACCTCTAGTTTTAGGATTAGGTTTAATGTTTAGGGTGATATTTAGAGCTAGTGTTAGTGTTAGGTTAATTATCAGGGTCAGGGTTAGCTTTAGGGTTAGAGTTATGACTGGAAATAATGCTAGGGTTACTGTAAGAGTTTGGTTTAAAGTTAGGGTGGTGTTTAGAGCTAGGGTGAGTGTTAGGATGTGAGTCTGAGTCAAGGTTAGTATTAAGGTTAAGTTTAGGACTAAAATTAGGGCTAGGCTTAGGTCTAGGTATAGTGCTAGAGTTTGCTGTAAGTTAAAGTTTAATGTTAGGGCTATTTCTCGGTTTTGTTTTACTACTAAGGATAGGGTTAGAGCTAGTTTTGATTAGTGTTGGTGTTAAGGATAATATTATGTTTAGGCTTAGGCATAGGTTTAGTATTAGATTTACAGTTAGGGTTAGATCTTGGGTTAGGACTAGGAATAAAATTAAGGCAAGGGTTATGGCTAGGGTTATGTCTAGGTTTAGGGCTAGGGTTAGGTTTATAGTAAGGGATAGGGTTAGAACTAGGAATAGCTCTAGTAAGAAAGTTAGAGTTAGTCTTAGGGCTAGAATTATGGTTAGTTTTAGGGATAGGGCTGAAATAGGGCTAGGATTAGGGCTAGGGTTAGTGTTCAGCATAGGCCTAGTGTTAGGACTAGGGTTATGATTATTTTTAGGGTAAGGGATGTTGTTATAGCTAGGTTTAGAGGTAGGGTGAACGTTAGAATTAGAGTTAGGGCTAGGGTTTGGTTTAGGGTTATGATTAAGGCTAGGTTTAGGGCTAGGATGAGGGCTCGGGTTTGTTGTAGGGATTAGTCTATAATTAGGGCTTGGGCTAATGTCAGGTCTAGTGTTACACTTAGGGGCAGATTTGTGGTTAAGTTTGTGTCTAGCTCTAGTGTGTTAGGCTTAGTGTAAAGGTCAGGTTTAGACCTAGGTATATTTTTAGGGTCAGGATCAGGTTTAAGTTTTGTTTTTGGTTAAGGTTTAGGGATAGGGCTCAAATGAGCATTAGAGTTAGGCTTACAATAATGGATAGCATTAGGTTTAGGGTTCAGGGTAGGTTTAGGGTAATGGAGAGGTTTTGAGATAGCAAAGAGAAAGGTGTTAGACCTAGGGTTAACATTAGGATTAGGATTATCATAAGGATAATATATAGGGTTACAGCTAGTATTAGGGCTAAGTTTGTGGTTAAGATTAGGGTAGAATTAGGGTTAGGGTTTGGATTAGTGCTAGTAACCCTAACTTAGGGTAGGTTATGGTTAGGTTTAAGGTAAAGGTTATGTTTTGAGCTAGGGTTAGTCCTAGGTTGAGGGTTAAGTTTAGTGTTAGGTGTAGGGTTAGGGATATCGATTTGGTCAGGGTTAGGTTTAGGGTTAGGGCTAGGGTTTTCATTAGGTTTAGGGTTAGGATTACAGTAATAGATTGGGTTAGATGTAAGGTTATGTTTAGTATTAAGTTTGGTTTTAGGGTTAAGTTTAGTTTTAGGACTGGGATTACTGTTGGGTTTAGGGTGTTAGGGTTTGAGTTAGGTTTAGGGCCAAAGCAATGGTTAGGTTTAGGGTTAGGTCTAGGGTTAGGTTTATGTTTTGTGTTAGGGTTTTGATTAGGGTTAGGGCAAGGGTTATCATTATATTTAGTGTTAGTGTTAGGGTAATGGATCGGGTTAGAGCTAGGGTTAGAGCTAGGGTTAGGTTTAGGATTAGGGCTAGGGTTAGGGTTATGGGTAGGGATAGGGCTAGGGTTATGTTTAGGTTAAGGGTTAGGCCCTGAACTAAGGTTGGGACTAAGGAGAGCGTTAGGGTTTGGGTTAGAGCTAGGGGTAGGGTGAGGGTTATGCTTAGGGTAGGTTTAGGCCTCAGATTATGGCTAGATTTTTTTGTTTGGTTTAGGCCTAGGGTTAGTGCTATGGGTAATGTAAGGTCTAGAGTTCTAATTATGCCTAATTGTAGGTTAAGGGTTATGGCTAAGTCTAGTATTAAGTTTAGATTTTTTTTTATTGTCAGGTTTAGAGCTATGTTTAGTGTTAGTGTCAGGGTCAGTGTTCAGGTTATAGTTAGGGTTAGGGTGAGAGATAGAATTAGAACAAGTTTAGGTATAGAGGTAGGGTTAGTGTTTGCATTAGTTTAAGGCTTATTGTTAGGGATAGGACTTAGTTTTTGTTTAGGTCTAGGGCTAGAGTTCTCACAAGATTTAGGATTACATTCAGGTCTTGGGCTAGTGTTAAAGTTAGGTTTAGGTATGAGGTTACCTATAGGGCTAGTGTTAGGGTTTGGTTTAGGGTTAGGTTCAGATTTATACCTATAATTAGTGTTAGGGTCAAAATATGGGTGAAATTTAGAGTTTGATTTGGGCTTAGGGTTAGAGGTAGAATGAGTGCTAGGGTTAGGACTAGTAATAGGGTTAGTGCTTGGTTTTCTCTAAGGATTAGGATTAGGACTAAGGTTATCATTATGGAGAGGGCTAGGATTAAGGTTAGGGTTAGGGTTAAATCTAGTGTTAGGGCTTGGATTAGTGCTATTTTTATGTTAGGTTTAGGGCTATGGTTAGAGCTATGGCCAATGTAAAAACTAGGGTTACATTTAGGGTTAGTTTTAGGGTTAGGGTTTGGGCTAGGAATGGTGCTAGCATTTGCTTTTGGTTTAGGGTGATATTTAGAGCTAGGTTTAGTGTTTGGATAAGAGTCAGGGTCAGGGTTAGTTTTAGGCCTAGGACTCAAATTAGAGCTAGGGTTATGGCTAGTTATAGGGGTAGGGTTTGCTATAAGGTAAGGTTTAGGGGTAGAGCAATGGCTCTGTTTTGTTTTAGGACTAGGGCTATGGTTAAGGCTAGTTTTAGGATTAGCAATAGTGTTAGGGCTAGTGGTATATTGAGGTTTAGGTTTAAGATTAGGATTATATTTAGAGTTATGTTTATATCTAGTTTTAGAGCTATGGCTAGGGTTTGGGCTAAGGTTAGGGCTTGTGTGAGGGTAATGGTAATGGATAGGTTTAGAAATAGAAATAGAGCTAGTGTGATAGTTTGTCTTAGGGCTAGGGTTAGGGGCAGGGTTAAGGTTAGGGCTAAATTAGGGCTAGGATTAGTTTGGGTCAGTGGTAGGTTTAGGTCTATGGTTAGGACTAGGGTTAGGGTTAGTGTTAGTGTTAGATTTAGAGTTACTTTTAGGAGAATTGATGGAGTTATAGCTAGATTCATGGCTAGGACAAACTTTAAATTTTAGGATATGGCTAGGGTGAAAGTTTGGGAAAGGATTAAGTCTAGGTTTAGGGCTAGGATGAAGGCTAGGTTTTGTGTTTAGAGGTTACGGTTAGAATTAGGACTAGGGCTAATATCAGGTCTAGGGTCATGGTTAGGGATAGTGTTAGTGTTAGGTTTATGGCTAGGTCTAGTGTAAGGGTTAGATTTAGTGTAGGGGTCAGGTTTACAGCTCGGTGTATTATTAGGTTCATATTTGGGTTAGAGTTTGTTTTGGGTTAAGGTTTAGGGTTAGGGCTCAAATTAGCGTTAGGGTTAAGAAGTGGCTTTACAATTAGGGTTTGATTTATTTTTAGAGTTAGGGTGACTTTTAGGGTTAGAGTAATGGATAGGGTTAGGTTTAGGATTCAGATTAGGTTTAGCATAATTTATAGGGTTAGTGTTATGGATAGGGTTAGGGATTGGCCTAATGTTATCATTTGGGTTAGGCTTGTATTTAGGATAATGGATAGGGCTATTGCTAGTTTTAGGGCTTGGTTTAAGCTTAGGATTAGGGCTAGAGTTAGGTTTAGGCATAGGTTTATTGTTAGAGTTAAGGTTAGGATTAGGGTAAGTGTTAGGGTTTGAGCTAGGATTAGGGCTAAGGTGAGGTTTAGTGTTAGGATTATGGTTACGGCTAGGATTAGCATTAGGTTCAGGGCTCTGTTTAAGCTACTGGATAAAGTTAGATCTAAGATTTGGGCTATGGTTATAGTTAAGACTAGGGATAGGTTTTGGCTTAGGGTTAGGGCTAGCATTATTTTTAGGGTAAGTGTTAAAGTTTGAGCTAGGGTTAGGGCTAGGGCAAGCATTAGGGTTCGAGTTTGGGCTAGGGTATTGGTTAGGCTTATGCTTATGGCTAGTGTTAGGGCTAGGTTTTGTTTGAGATTTATGGCTAGTGTTAGGGCCATGGGTAATGAAAAAGTCTGCTTTATGATTATGGCTAGTTTCAGGGTTAGGGTTATGTATAGGTTTTTAGTTAGGGTTAGGTTTTTGGTTAGCATAAGGTTTAGAGCTAGGGTTTGTGTTAGGATAAGGTTCAGTGTTTGGGATAGCATTGGGTTTAGTGTTAGGGCCAGAATTAGAACTAGATTTAGGTCTAGGGTTAGGGTTAGTCTTTACATTAGCTTAATGGTTATTGTTAGGGCTAGGGATAGGATTTTTTAGTGCTAGAACTAGAGTTATGTCTATATTTAGGATTGAGTTTAGGTCTAGTGCTAGTAGTATGGATAGGTTAGGTGTAGGTTTACTGGTAGGGCTAATGTTAGGGTTCGTTTTAGAGTTAGGGTCAGGCTTATACCTAGGCTTAGTGTTAGGGTCAGAATAAGGGTCAGGGTTAGTCTAAGGCTTTGGGATAGGTGTCTGTGTTAGGACTAGTAGTAGGGTTATGGTTTGCCATAGGCTAAGGATTAGTGTTAGAACTAGGGTAGATTTAGGATGAGGGTTTGGCTTAGGGTGAGGGATAGGATTAGAGCTAGGGTTAGGTTTTGGTTTGGGTTAGAGCTAGGGTTATATATAGGGTTTGGGTTAAAGCTAGGGTTAGGGCTCTGATTAAAATTAGGTTTTGTGTTAGGGTTAGGGCTAAAGCTAATGTAAGAACTGGCTTTACAATTTAGGCTAGTTTTATGGTTAGGGTTGGGGCTAGGTCTAGTGTTTGGGTTACGTTTAGGGTTAAGGTGATATTTAAAGCTAGGGTTAGTTTTAGGGTCAGAGTCAGGGTCAGTACTAGTTGTAGGGATAGGGTTAGGACTAAGTGTAGCGTTAGAATTTGGTTTAGGTTAAGGGTTAGGATTAGGGCTATAGCTTAGTTTAGTTTGAGGACTGTGGCTAATGTTAGGGGCAATTTTCAAATTAACATTAGGGTTAGGGCTAGTGTTAGGGTGATTTAGAGTTAGTGTTAGATTTAGATTTAGGGCTAGGGCTAAGTTTAGGGCTAAGTTTAGGGCTAGGTTTGGGATAAGGTTAGGGCTAGGCTTTGGTTTATGGTAAGGGATAAGTTTAGAACTAGGGATAGGGATGGGGTAAGAGTTAGAGTTAGTCTTAGGGCTATGGATATGATTAGGTTTAGGGTTAGGGCTAAATTAGGGCTAGAATTATAGTTAGGGTTAGAATTAGGATTAGGGCTTGGTATAGGGCTAGGGTTAGGATTAGGGTTAGGGTATGGTATGATGTTATAGCAGGTTTTGGCCTAGAACAAGGGTAAATTTAGGGTTAGGGCTAGTGTTTGAATTAGGATTAAAGCGAGGTTTAGGGCCAGAATTAGGCCTATGGTTTTTGTTAGGGATAGGGCTAGTATTAGGACTAGGCTAATATCAGGTCTAGGGTTATTGTTAGGGATAGTTTTAGGGATCGGTTTATGGCTAGGTATAGTGAAAGGTTTAGGTTGAGGGTTAGCTTTAGAGCTAGGAGTATCATTAGAGTCAAGGTCAGGTTTTTTTTAGGTTGAGGTTTAGGGATAGGGCTCAAATTAGCTTTAGGCTTAGATTTAGTGTTAGGGTAATTTATATGGTTAGGTATAGGTTTCAGGTTAGGTTTAAAGTAATGAATAGGGTTAGGTTATTGGATAGAGTTAAGGTTATCCTAGCATTAGCATTAGGGATAGAGTTAGGGTAAGCTAAAGGATAGGATTAGAGCTAGAGTTGATTCTTAGTTTATGGTTAGGATTAAGGCTAGGATGAGGGTTAGGGTTAGGGTTATGGTTAAAGCAAGGGTTAGGGCTCAGATTAGGGTTAAGTTTTAGATTATCTTAGGACTAGGGTTAGGGCTACAGTTAATGTAAAAAATAGGGTTATGATTAGGGCTAGTTTTGTGACTAGAGCTATGGCTAGGTCTAGTATTAGGGTTAAGTTAAGCTTTAGCGTGAAGATTTGAGATGAGGTTATTGTTAGGGTGAGATTCAGTGTCAGTGTTAGTTTTAGGGTTAGGGATAACACTCACATTACAGATAAGATTAAGGCTAGGTGTATGGTTAGATTTTGTGTTAAGGTTAGGGCAAGAATTAGGACTAGGGCTAATGTCAGGTATAGGGTTACGGTTAGGTTAGGATTAGCCTTAGGGCTATGGCTCAATTTTGTTTTAGGTCTAGGGCTTCAGTTAGGGCTAGTTTTAGGATTAGCGATAGTTTTAGTGGTATGGTGAGGTTTAGGCTTAGGGTTAGGTTTAGATTTAGAGTTATGGTTAGATCTAGGGTTAGAGCTAGGGTTAGGGCTAAGGTTAGGGCTATTGTTAAGGTTATGTTAACAGATAAGGTTAGTAGTAGAAATATGTCTAGGGTGAGTGTTAGAGTTAGTTTTAGGACTAGGGTTAGAGTAAGGGTTACATTTAACCATAAATCTGGGCTAGGATTAGAGCTAGGGTTAGTGTTATGGTTAGGCCTAGGGTTAGGGGTCGGGTTAGGGTTAGTGATAGTGTTAGGGTCAGGGTTAGGGTTAGGGGAAGAGATGTGGTTATACCTAGGTTCAGATCTAAGGGGAGGGTTGAAATTAGGAATTAGGCTAGGTTTAGGGTTCAGGTTAGGATTAAGGCTTGGTTTAGGGCTTCAATGAGGGATCAGGGTTCTGTTAGGTTTAGGGCAAGAATTAGGTATAGTGATAAAGTCAGGTCTAGGGTTATGGTTAGGTATACTGTTAGGTTTAGTTTTATGGCTAGGTCTAAACAAGACACTGACTCTAATAATACACCTAGCTCTAAACATGAGCCGGGTCAGATTTAGAGCTAGGTGTATTATTAGAGCCAGTATCTTGTTTAGATTTTGGTTTAGGTTGTGGTTTAGGCTTAGGGCTCAAATTAGCATTAGGGTTATGGTTAGAGTAATTGATAGGGTTAGTTTTAGTGTTCAGGTTAGGTTTAGGTAATGGAAAGGGTTAGTGTAAGCAATAGGTTTAGGGTTAGGCCTAGGTGTAGCATTTGGGTTAGGCTTATATTTAGGGTAAAGGATAGGTGTAGGGCTAGGTTTATGGTTAGGATTATGGGAAGGTTTAGGGTTAGGGTTAGAAAGAGTTTTAGGGTAAGTGTTATGGTTTGAGCTATAGTTAGGGCTAGGGCAAGTGTTAGGGTAAGTGTCAGGTCTAGGTTTGGAATTAGTGTTAAGTTGAGGGCTAGGGTTAGCATTAGGGTTATGGTTATGTTTAGGGTAATTAATAGAGTTAGAGGTAGGGTTTGGCCTTAGTTATGGTTAGGATTAGGGCAAGGATTAGGGTTCGGGTTAGGGTTAGTGCTAGGGTTATATTTATGGTAAGGGTTAGTGTTTGAGCTAGGATTAGGGCTAAGGCGAGATTTAGGGTTAGGGTTACACTTAGGGTTAGGGTTAGGACTAGGATTAGGGCTAAGTTTTGTGTGATGTTTAGGGCTAGGATTAATGCTATGGGTAATGTAAGAGCTAGGGTTAGGAGCACGGTTAGGTCTAAGGATAGGGTTATGGCTAGATTTTGGGTTAGCATAAAGTTTAGAGCTAGGGTTTTTGTTAGGAAAAGGGTCTTTTTTTGTGTTAGGGTTAGGTTTATTGTTGGGGCCAGAATTAGGGCTAGTGTTAAATCTAGAGTTAGGGTTAGTGTTTGGGTTAGGTTAAGGGTTATTGTTATGGCTAGGGCTAGGTTTTTGTTTTGGCCTAGTGCTAGAGATATAGCTAGATTTAGGATTAGGCTTTTGGCTAGGTTGAGTGTTAAGGTTAGGTTTATGTATAGGTTTTACTTTTGGGCTAGTATTAGGGTTTGGTTTAGTGTTATGGTCAGGTTTAAACCTAGGGTTAGATTTAGGGTCAGAATAAGTGTCAGGGTTAGGATTAGGGTATGGGTTTGTGTTAGAACTACAATGATGGCTAGGATTAGGATTAGTATTAGAGTTATGCTTTGAGGTAGGCTAAGGATTATGGTTAGGTCTAACCCTAGGTTGAGGGCTTGGCTTAGGGTAAGGGGTAAATTTAGAGGTAGGATTAGGGCTAGTGTTAGGGTTAGGGATAGGGCTAGGCTTAAGGTTAGGGTTAGGTTTAATGCTAGGTTTTTATCTCCGATTAGGGCTAGGTTTTCTGCTATTACAGGGCTATGGCTAATGTAAGAACTGTCATTATGACTAGGGCTAGTTTAAGGGTTAGAGTTAGGGCTAGGTGTAGTGTTCAGTTTAGTTTTAGGGTTAGGGTGATGTATAGAGCGAGGGTTAGTGATAGGGTCTGAATCAGGGTCAGGGTAAGTTATATAGTTAGGCTTAGAACTCGAATTATGGCTAGGTTAGGGCTAGGTATAAGCTTAGCGTTTTGATTAGGTTAAGGATTACTGTTAAGCCTATGACTCGGTTTAGTTTGAAAGCTAGGTGTAGGGTTAGGTCTAATTTTTCAATTAGCATTAGGATTAGGGCTAGTGTTAGGATGAGGTTTAGGCTTAGGTTTATGGTTTGCTTTAGAGTTAGGGTTAGGCCTAGGTTTAGAGCTAGGGCAAATTTTGGGCTAATGTTGGGGCTAGGTTCAGGGCTAGGGTTTGGGTTATGGTAAGGGATAGGTTTAGCACTAGGCTTAGTGCTCGGGTGAGAGTAGGGGTAGGGTTAAAGTGAGGGTTAAATTAGTTCTAGGAATAGTGCTAGGGTTAGTGTTAGGGCTAATATATTTAGGCCTAGGGTTAGGGTTAGGATTAGTGTAAGGTATGATGTTATAAATAGATTTAGGGTGAGGGTCCAAATATGGTTAGGGCTAGGGTTAGGGTTAGGATGAGGATTAAGCCTGGGTTTAGGGCTAGTATTAGGGCTAGTTTTAAGGCTAGGATTAGGGCTAGGTTTTAAGTTAGGATTAGGGCTATCATTGGGGCTATGGGTAATTTCTGATCTAGGTTTATAGTTAGGGTTAGTTTTGGTTTAGGTTTATGGCTAAATTTAGTGTAAGGGTTAGGTTGAGGGTTAGAGTCAGGTTTAGATATAGGGTTATTATTAGGATCACAGTCATGGTTAAGGTTTTGGTTAGGTTAAGGTTTTGGGTCAGAGCTCTCATTAGCATTAGGGTTAGGGTTGAAGTTTGGGTAATGTTTATGGTTCAGGTTAGGTTTAAGGTAATGGATAAAGTTAGGGTTAGAGATAGGGTTAGGGTTATCCTAGGGTTAGCATTAGGGTTATGGTTATGGTTAGGGTAATGGATAGTGTTAGAGCTAGTTTTAGGGCTAGGATTATGGTTAGGATTAAGGCTAGGGTTAGGTTTAGGGTTAGGGCAAGTTTAAGGGTTAGGGTTAGTTTTAGGGTAATTTTTAGGGATATCATTAGGGTTAGGATTAAAAAGAGGTGTAGGGCTTGTATTAGGGCTAGTTTTTGGTTAGGGTACAGCTAGGTTTAGAGCTAAGGTTGATGTAAGATCTAGAGTCATGATTATGGCTACTTTTAGGGTTACGGTTTGGGCTATGTCTAGTTTTAGGGTTAGATATATTTTAGGGTAATGTTAGAGCTAGGGGTAGTTTATGTCAGAGTCAGGGTCAAGTTTAGTTTTAGGGTAAGGGTAGGACTGGAATTAGGGATAAAATTAGGCTAGGTGTAAGGTTAGGTTTGGATTTATGTTAAGGATTAGTGTTAGGGCTATGGCTCTTTTTCTTTAGGGCTAGGACTAGGTAAGGGATAGTTTTAGGATTATTACCATTAGTGTTAGGCTAGTGGTAGTGTGAGGTTTAGGCATAGGGTTAGGGTTAGATTTAGAGTTATGGTTTGATCTAGGGTTAGGGCTAGGTCTTGTGTTAGGGCTAAGGTTAGAGAAAGTGTTAGGGTTATGGTAATGGATAGGGTTAGATCCAGGAATAGGGCTAGGGCAAGAGTTAGAGGTAGTCTTAGTGCTGGTGTTAGGGTTAGGATTAGGGCTAAATTAGGGCTGGGATCAGGTATTCTAGGATTAGTGTAAGGATTAAGTCTAGGGTTAGAGTTAGGGTTAGATTTATGGAAAGGGATGGAGTAATAGCAATATTCAGAACTCGGGTGAGGGATAAAATTAGGGATAGGGCTGGAGTTAGGGTTTGGGTTAGGATCAAGGCTAGGTTTAGGATAGGATGAGGACTTGCATTTGTGTTAGGGTATGGCAAGAATTAGGGCTAGGGCTAATATAAGGTCTGGGGTTATGGTTAGGGATACTTTTAGGGTAAGTTTTATGGATAGGTCTATTCTCAGAGTTAGGTTCATGGTAAGGTTCAGGTTTAGACCTAGAGGTATTATAATGGTCAGGATCAGGGTCAGTCTTTGGGTTTGGGTTAGGTTGCGGTTTAGTGTTAGGGCTCAAATTAGCTTTAGGTTTAGAGTTACGGTAAGGGTAATGAATAGGGTTAGGCTTAGGCTTCAGGTTAGTTTTAGGGTTCAGTTTAGATTTAGGATAATGAATAGGTTTAGAGTTAGGCCTAGGATTAGCATTAGGTTTATGGTTATCATTAAAGTAATGGATAGAGTTAGGGCTAGGATTATGTTTAGGATCAGCATTAGAGTTAGGGTTAGTGTTAGGGTTTAGGATAGGGTTAGGTTTAGGGTATATGTTAGGGTTTGAGCTAGGGTTAGTGCTAAGTCTAAGGTTAGGTTTAGGGTTAGGTCTAGGTTTAGGGTTAGTATTAGGGTTAGGGCTAGGTTTATCATTAGAGTAAGGGTAGTGGACAGGGTTAGATGTTGAGTTAGGGTTTGTTTTAGGTTTAGAACTAGGGTTACTGTTAGGTTTAGCATAACTGTTAGGGTTTGAGCTAGGGATAGGACTATGGTAAGTGTTAGGTTTTTGATTAGGTCTAGAGTTAGGTATTTGGTTAGGGTTAGAGTAGGTTTAGGGATAGGGCTAGGGTTAACATGAGGATTATGGTTAGAGTTAGTGTAATGGGTGGGGTTACAGCTAGGGTTAAGGCTAGGGTAAAGTTTATGATTAGGGATAGGTTTAGGGTATGGGTTAGAGTTCGGGTTTAAGCTAGAATTAGATTAAGGGCAAGAGTCAGTGATTGAGTAAGAATTAGGGCTTGGTTGAGGCTTCGGGTAAGAATCAGGGCTAGGGATAGAGTAGAGTTATGGTTATGGCTAGGTGTAGTATTAGGTTTTGGTTTAGATTTAGGGAAATAGATAGAGTTTTAGCTAGGGTTTGGGCTAAGGTTATGGTTAGGATTAGGGCTAGGATGAGGGTTAGGGTTTGGCCTAGGGTTATGTTTAGGTTAAGGGTTAGGGTTTGAGCTAGAATTAGGGCTAATGCTAGGTCAAGTTTTAGGTGCAGCATTAGGTTTAGTGATAGGATTATGACAGTTTTAGGGTTAGGGTTAGGGTTAGGGCTAGGCTTATCATTAGGTTTAGGATAAGGGTTAGGGTAATGGATATGTTTAGATGTAGGTTTGGGTTTAGGGTTAGGGTTAGATTTAGTTTTAGGGTTAGTTATGGTTATGTTTAGATTTATTAAATGGGTTACAGTTTGAGCTAGGGTTAGAGCTATGGCGAGTAGTAGGTTTAGGTTTAGGTGTAGGGTTAATTTTCCAGTTAGGGTTAGAGTTAAGTTTACGGCTAGGATTATCAATAGGTTTAGGTTTACGTTTAGGGTAATGTGTAGGTTTAGAGATAGTTTTAGGGATAGGCTTAAGTTTAGAGTTAGGGCAAGGGTTAGGGTTAGAGTTACGGATAGGTCTAAGTTTATATTTAGGGTAAGAGTTAGGCTCTGAGTAAGGTTTAGGACTAAGGCTAGAGTTAGGGTCAGGATCAGGGCTATGGTTAGAGTTAATGCTATCCTTAGGGCTAGGTTTACGCCTAGGATTAGCTCTAGGTTTTTTGTTAGGTTAAGGTGTAGTGTTAGGGCTATGGGTAATGTAAGAGCTAGGACTATGATTAGGGCTAGTTGTAGGGTTAGGGTTATGGCTAGGTCTAGTGTTAGTTTAAGGTTTTCAGTTATGGTCAGGTTTAGAGATAGCTTAAATGCAGGGTCAATGTTCAGGTTAGAGTTAGAGTTAAGGTTAAAGCCAGCATTAGGCTAGGTTTATGTCTAGGGTAGGGTTAGTCTTTGTGTTAAGTTTAGGATTATTGTTAGGGCTAGCGCTAGGTTTTGTTTATGTCTAGGGCTAGAGTTAAGACTAGATTTAGGATTAGCTTTAGGTCTAGGGCTAGTGGTAGGGTCAGGTTTAGGTATAAGTTTACTGGTAGGGATAGTGTTAGGGTTTGGTCTTGGGTTAGGGTCAGGTTTAGACCTATGTTTAGTGTTATGGTCAGAATAAGTGTCAGAGTTAGGGTAGGGTTTGAGATAGAGTTAGAGCTAGAATGAGGGCAAGTATTAGGACTATTTATAGGGTTAGGGTTTTGATTAGCCTAACGATTATGAATAGGTCTAGGGTTACCATTAGGGTTAAGGTTTTGCTTACAGTTAGAAATAGGGTTAGAGCTAGTGTTATGGGAAGGGTTAGGGTAAGGGTAATGTATGATGTTAGAGCTATGTTTAGGCTAGGGTGAGGGTTAAAATTAGTATTAGGGATAGGGTTAAGTGTAAGGTTAGGATTAAATCTAGTGTAAGACCTAAGATTAGGTCTAGGGATTGTGTTAGGATTAGGTTAGCGTTAGTATTAGGGCTAAAGTCAGGTATAGGGTTATGGTTATGGATATTTTTGGGGATAGGTTTTTGGCTAGGTATAATATAAGGGTTAGGATGAGGATTAGGGTCAGGTTTAGAGTTAGGGTTATTATTATGGTAAGGGTCAGAATTAGGGTTTGTTTTAAGTTAGGTTTAGGATTAATGTTTGAGTTAGCATTAGGGTTAAGGTTAGAGTTAGGGTAATGATACTGTTAGGTTTAGGGTTCAGGTTATGTTTAGGGTAATGGATAGGTTAGGGTTAGAGATAGTGCTAGGGTCAGGCTGGTGATTACCATTAGGGTTAGGGTTAGGATTAGGGTAATGGATAGAGTTAGAGGTAGAGTTAGTGCTAATGTTATGGTTAGAGTTAGGGTTAGGGTTATGGTTAGGTTTAGGTTTAGTAAAAAGATTAAAGTTAGGGTTAGGTTTAGGGTAAGGGTTAGGGCTATGTTTAGGGTTCAAATTAGGTTTAAAGTTAGGGTTGGGTCTTGGATTAGGACTAGGTTTTAGGTTACTTTAGGGCTCTTCTTAGGGATAGAGCTAATGTTAAAACTAAGGTTAAGATTAGGTCTAGTTTTAGGGTTATATTTAGGACTAAGTCTACTTTTAGGATTAGGTTTAGGTTTAGGGTGATGTTTTGAACTAGGGTTAGTATTAGCGTCAGAGACAGGGTCACAGTTTATTTTAGGGTAAGGGATAGGACTTGAATTAGTGGTAGTATTAGGGATAGATGTAGGGTTAAGATTTGGTATAGGTTAAGGGTTAGAGTTAGTCCTATGGCTCGATTTCATTTTAGGGCTAAAGCTAAAGTTAAGGGTAATTTTTTGATTAGCGTTAGTGTTATTGCTACTGATAGGGTGAGTTTAGGCTTAAGAATAGATTTGCAGGTATGGTTAATTCTAGGGTTAGAACTATGGCTACTGTTAGAGCTAAGATTAGGGCTAGTGTTTGGGTTATGGTAAAGGATAGGGTTAGAACTAGAAATAGGGTTATGGCAAGAGTTACAGTTACTCTTAGGGCTAGAGTTAGGGTTATGATTAGGGCTAAATTAGGGCTAGGAATAGGTATAGGGTAAGTGTTAGGCTTAGGCCTAGGATTAGGGTTATGTTTATGGTTATGTTTATGTTTATGGTTAGGTTTAGGGGGAGGGATGCCTATTTATTTCTGCCTCCATTTCCATTTACCCATAGGTGTCAAAATGAAGTGAAACCTTAAAAAACAAAGTATTCATGATAGTAAACCATTGAATTGAGAAAACATATCTAGGGAGCATACTAAGACTAAACAAAAATGACTCCTGCCCAGTATCAAAGAAATTTGAACAAAACTAACTCTCACCCTAACATTACCTCTAACCCTAGCCCTAGCTATAACCCTAAACCTAACATTAAACCTAACCTGATTAGAGAACCATTGATCCTAGAATTCCCACACTTGGGGAGCCTTGTAGGGCAAGCTAAGTGATGAATCCTATGCAACATCAAACAAATCTGACCAAATAATTATGGGAGGTATTTCAGTACATGCATATTTTCCTGTTTTATCCTAAAGGACTCTCAGATTAAGTTGTTTTTTGCATGCTTATGCATAGGCCTACTTTTACAAGGAAAATACCAGAGTCCCTAGAGAGAACTGATGGAGTGTGTGAAGTTTCAAGCAGCTAGCACAAACACTGTTTGATTTTCAACTCCATTAACTTTCCCATATAGTTCAAAATGAAGTGAAATTTTAAAATACAAAATGTTCCTGACAGCGATCCTATGAACAAAGAAGGCCTGAATGTGGGTAACAGAGTAAATCTAGCTAAAAGATAAATACTGCCAAGTATCAAAGAATTTTGAATAAAACTAACTCTAACCCTAACACTAGCTCTAACCCTAGCTCTTCCTTTAACCCTAATATTTTTATGGAATGTTTGACCATAGAATTTCTAAACCTGGGCAGCCTAGTGGGGAAAGCTAAGGGAAGAATGCTGCACAGTATCAAGGAAATCTGACCAAAAAGTTGATGGAGTATATAAGTACATGCGTACTTCCCTGTTATCTCCTAAAGAACTCTTGGATAAACTTGTTTTTACATGCTTCAGCTTAGCCTAATGTCACAAGAACAAACCAGAGATTGCTCATGGAGAATTGATGGAGTGTGAAGTTTCAAGTAGCTAGCACCAATGCTGTTTGATTTCAGGCTCCATTTCCATTTACCTGTATAGGACAAAATGAACTGAAACTTTAAAATACAAAGTGTTCCTTGCAGTGAACCATTGAACCTAGGAGTACCAAATATGTGGAGTATAGTAAGGTTGGAGAAAAATGAATCCTGCCCAGTATCAAAGAAATTTGAACAAAACTATTTATGCCCCTAATACTAGCTCTAACACTTGTCCTAACACTAAAATTAACACAAACCCTAACCTGTTTGAAAAACGGTTGATTCTAAAATTCCCAAAATTGGGGAGCCTAGTGCACTAAGCTATCTGATGAATCATATACAATATCAAAGAAACATGATCAAATAATTGAGGTGATATTTAAGTTCATGCATATTTCTCAGTTTTCTGCTAAAGGGCTCTCAGATAAAGTTGTTTTTGCCATCTTCATCCTGGGCTACTTTCACAATGAACAAACTAGAGAGTTCCCAGGGAGAACTGATTCAGTGTTTGAAGTTTCAAGCAGCTAGAACCAACCCGGTTTGAATTCAACCTCCATTTTCCTTTACCCATATAGGTCAATATGAAGTGAAACCTTAAAATATATAGTGCCCCTGTTAACAACCATTGAAATGAGAAGACCCAAAGCTGAGAAGCATATTAAGGCTAGGTAAAAGATGAGTCCTTCAAAGTGTCAAAGAAATTTGTACAAAACTTACTCTCACCCTAACACTATATCTAACCCTAACCCTAACCCTAAACCTATTAATAACCCTATCCTGATTAGAGAACCATTGATCCTAGAAGTCCCACACTTGGAGAGATTTGTGGAGCAAGCTAACTAATGAATGCTACTCAGTATCAAACAAATCTGACAAAATAATTATGGGAGTAATTTCAGTGCATGCATATTCCCTGCTTTCTCTTAAAGGGCTCTCAGATAAAGTTGTTTTTGCATGCTTCAGCTTAGGCCTACAGTCACAAGGAACATACAAGAGTGCACCCACAAATAATTGAGGGTGTGTCTTCAGTTTCAAACAGCTAGCATAAACCCTGTATGATTTCCAGGTCCATTTACATTTATTCGTATAGGTCACAATGAAGTAAAATGAAAATATTAACTGTTCAGGACACCAAACAGTTAAACCAAATGCCTAAACCTGGGAAACAGAGTAAGGTTAGTTAAAGATGAATCCTGGATATTATCAAAGAAATTTGAATAAAGTAACTCTAACCCTAACACTACCTCTAAACTGAGCTCTAATCCTAACCCTAAACATTAACATAGCCCTATCCCTAACCCTAATTTTAACCCTAAATTTAACTGTAACCATTTGCCAAAGACTAGCTCTAAATTTATCCATTACCATAATCCTAACCCTAACCCTAATGCCAAATGTAGCCCTAACCCTAACATTTACCCTAGACCTTCTTGAACACTAACCCTCGCCCTAGCCCTAAATCTAGCTTCAACCATAACACTTACCATAAAACTAACCCTAACCCTAGGCCTAACCATAACCCTAACCCCAACCCTAACACTACCCCTAATCCTAACCATAAACGTAGCCCTAACCCTAGCTGTAATCCTAACTTTTACCCTAAATGTAAACCTAACCCAAATGCTAATAATAGGACTAAACCTAACTCTATAGCTATCCCTAAGGCTGTTCAAAACCCTAAACATAACCTGAACCCTAAATGTAACAATATCTATTAACCTAAACCTAATGCTAATTCAAGCCTTAACCCTAAACCTTAACTGAAACCAATCCCTAAACCTGACCCTGACCACAATAACACACCTAGCTCTAAACCTTACCTTTACTCTAAAACTAACACTTACAGGAGACCTATTCATAACCAAACCCTACAACTTCCCTTAACCATAATGCTAGACCTTACATTAGCACTAGCCTTAATCCTAGCCTTAGCCCTTACACAAACCCTCATCCAAGCCTTAAATCAAGCTTTCATCCTTGCCCTCACCCTAACCATAACCCAAGACCAAATCCTAACCATAACCCTAGCAATAATCTTAACTCTAACTGTACCCATTACCCTAAACATAACCTTTGTTCTAATGCTAACCCTAGGACTAACCCTAACCCTATCACTATCCCCAAAATTATCAATTACCCTAAACCTAACCCAAACACTAAACCTAACCCTATCTTTACCTTAAAATTAACCCTAACTCTAATTTGAACCATAACCCTAAACTCAAACCTAAAACAAGCCCTAACACTGACCCTGGCCCTAAGAATTCTCCTAGCTCTAAACCTGACTCTTACCCTATAACTAACCCTTACAATAGACCTAGCCATAAGCATTTCCCTAAAAATATTCCTCACTGTAACCCTAGACCTGACATTATCCCTAGCAATAATTCTAGCCCTAACCCTAACACAAAACTTAGACCTTATCCTAGCCCTAAACATAGCCTTAATTATAACCCTAACCCAAAATCTAGGCCCAACCCTGACACTAACCCTAGCCCTAATCTTAACCCTAATTTAGTTCTATCCCTAACCCTAGTCCTAAGACTAACTCTCACTCTCAGATTAGACATTTCACTCATTCTAACCCGATCTTTTACCATAACCCTAATTCTACCCCTAACCCTAGTCCTAAACCTTGCCCTATCCTGTGCCCTAGCACTAACCTTAGACAAAACCTAACTCTAAATTGCGCCCTAACCAGAATTCTAAGCCAAACTTTAACACAAGCCCAAACCATAACACTAATCCTAAAACTAGCCCTAAACCTAGCCCTAGCTGTTGCGTTGTCGCGCGACTTCTTGCCCGCAAGAAAGACGCAACCCAAGAATCTTCTTTCAACAACTTTATTCAGGCCCCTGATAGTTCTTCATCTCCGAATTC
>NW_026000208.1:304834-406507 GCF_001458135.2 Marmota marmota marmota
GGATGCCCCTCCCAGCCTTAATAAAGCATCTCAAGCCCCAATGCAAAGCAGCCACGTGGAGCTTTCTCATAGAGTGATGAAAAGTCATGTGCCAACTCTCCCAAACAAGGAGTTGTTTGTCACAGACCACAGCGGAGCCAGCGCCATCATGTAATGGTGACCATAATTTGCATAAACGGCAGAAGTGGCTCACCACACCTAGCCCTAAAACAAAATGTAGCTATGGCTATAACCCTAACCCTTAACCTAATCCAAATCCTAAACTTAAACCTAGCCCTAATGCTAGCCCTAATATGAGTCATAAGCCAAACCCTTAAACTAACCCCGAACCTGACACTGACCCTAACACTACTAGTTCTATACATCATCCTAAACCTAAATCTAACCTTAACACTAAAGCCCTAAAACCCTAAAACTAGCCCTAAACATCACCCTAGTACTTACATTAGGCCTAACACTAACCCTATTTCAAACTTAACCCAAAACATAGCCGTAATCCTAGCTTTTAACCTAGCCCTATTCAAAACCATAAACCTATCCCTAAACCGATCTCTAACTATATCCATTACCATAACCATAACCATAACCCTAATGCTAACCCTAGGCATGAAGCTAAACTTATCTCTTTTCTTAACCGAATCCATTACCCTGGACAAAACCTGAACCTAAACCTAACCCTATCATTACCCTAACCCTAACACTAACACTAATGTGAGCCCTAAATTTAAACCTTAACCTATCCCAAACCCTAACCGTGACCTTGACCCTAATAAAACCCCTAGCTCTAAACTTGAACATTACCCTACATCTAGCCATTAGTCTAGAAGTAGCCATAATCCTAACCTTAAAACTATCTTTAACCATAATTTTGGACCTGAAATTAGCCCTAGCCCTAATTCTAGTCTTAAACCTAAAACAAACCCTAGACCTCATCCTAGCCCTAAACCTAGCTTTAATCATAACCCTAACCCTACCCTACACCTAACCCTAATTCTAACCCTTACCCTACCTCTATACCTAGCTATAATGCCATCTCTTACTCTAAACTTAACCCTAACCCTAACCGTAACTCTAGGCTTAAGCCAAACCATAAACCTAGCCCTAATCCTAGCACTAATTTAGCCCTATCTCTAACCCTAACGCTAACCCTAGCCCTAAGACTCACTCTAATTCTCGCACTATACCTATCTCTATTTCTAACCCTATCCCTTACCATGACCCTATCCCTAGCCCTAAAACTATCCTTAACCATTACCCTAGACCTGGTATTATCCCTAGCCTGAGTCCTAGCCCTAACCCTATCAGAAAATCTACCCCCATCCTAGCCCCAATCCTAGCCATAATCCTAAACTGAACCATAACCCTAGGCCTAATCCTAATTCTAACCCTCATCCTAGCCCTAAACCTAGCTATAACCCCACTCATTGCCCTAAACTTAACCCTAACCCCAGTGCTAACCCTAACCCTAGCCCAATCCCTAGGCTTAACCCTAACACTAACCCTTGTCCTAATCCTAGCCCTAATTTAGTCCTAACCCTAATCCTCACCCTAAGTCTACTCCTAAGAATAACTCTAATTCTCACCCTATATGTATCCCTAGTTCTAACCATATTCCATACCATAATCCTAACACTAGCCCTAACCCAAGCATGAGCCCTAACTCTAGATCAACCCTAACTCTAAATGTAACACTAACACTAAGCCTAAACTTCACTTTAACACTAGCCCTAACCCTGATGCTAATCTAAAATCTAGCCTTAACCCTATAGCCCTAACCCTAAAAACAAAAATTAAGCCATAGCCCTAACCATAATCCTTAACATAAACCAAAACCTAACCCTACACCTAGCACTAATTTTAGCCCTAATTCGAGTCCTAAACCTAACACAAAAACTAACTCTGACCCGAAACTGACTATAAATATAACCCTTGCTCTAAACCTCACCCTAACCCTAACCCTAAAACTGGCACAAATTGTAACGCTAGTTCATACATTAGCCATAGCCAAAACCCTAGCTCTTACCAAACTCCAAACCAACCCCCTATTTGATATTTAACCATAGTTTTAAACTTAACCCTAACCCAAACCTAGCCCTTATTTGAGACTTAAATATAGTTTTAAACCTAACCCTAACCCAAAACCTAGCCCTAACCCTACCAATAACCCTATGCAGAATCCTAACCATAACCCTAGCCTTATCACTAGCTCTAAACCTATCCATTACCCTAACCCTAACCATAACCCTAATGGTAATTCTAGGCCCAACCCTAACTTTATTGCTAACCCTAAACTTATTCATTAACCTAAACTTAACCTGAACCCTAAACCAAACCCTATCATTACCCTAACCCTAATCCTATTGCTAATGTGAGCAATAATCCTAAACATTTTTTTAAAGAGAGAGTGAGAAAGAGGGAGAGAGAGAGAGAGAGAGAGAGAGAGAGAATTTTTAATATTTATTTATTTATTTGTTTGTTTGTTTGTTTTCGGTGGACACAACATCTTTGTGTATGGTGCTGAGGATCGAACCTGGGCCTCACGCATGCCAGGCAAGTGCGATACCAATTGACCTACATCCCCAGCCCCCTAATCCTAAACTTATCCTAAGCCAAACCCTAACTCAGTCCCTTCCCATAATAATACACCAAGCTATAACACTGACCCTACCTCTAAACCTAACCCTTTTACTAGACCTAGCCATAAACCTAACCCTAAAACTATTCCTAATATAACCATACACCTGACATTTGTGCTAGCTGTAATCCTAGCCCTAAGCTTAACACAGAGCAAAACCCTAACCCTAACCCTAATCCTAGTTCTAAACTTATCCATTACCCTAACCCTAAACTTACCTCTAACCCTATCTATTACCCTAACATAGCCCTAATTCTAATGCTAACCCTTGGCCTAAATCTAACCCTATGCCTAACTGTAACACTATCCATTATGCTAAACCTAACCTGAACCCTAAACCTAATCTTATCATTACCCTAACACAAATCCTGATGCTAATTTGAGCCCTAACCCTAAACTCTAACCTAAACAAAACCCTAAACATGACCCTTACCCTAATAATACGCCTAGCTCTAAATTTAACCCTTACCCTAAATCTAACCCTTACACTAAATATAACCATAAACCTAACCCTAAAACTATACCTAACCATAACCCTAGAACTGACATTTGCCCCAACACTAATCCTAGCTTTAACCAAAACACAAACTCTATCCCTCATCCTAGCCCTTAACCTAGTCTTAATCATAACTCTAACAAAACCCTAGCCCTCACCCTAATTCTAACCATCATCCAAGCCCTAAACCTATCTCTAACCCCATCATTTACACTAAACCTAACCCTAAACTGAAAAATAAACCTAGGCCTAAACATAAACATAAACCAAGCCCTATTCCTAGCCCTAATTAAGCCATAAACCTAACCAAACTCTAAGCCTAGCACTAAAACTAACTCTCACTCTCACCCTAGCCCTATCCCTAGTTCTAACCCTAATTTTATCATAACCCTAATCCTAGCTATGAATCTAGAACTAATGCTAGACATATCCTTAGTCCTAGACCTCACCCTAGATCTAAGCCAAACTCTAAATCTAACTCTAAACCTAAGACTAAACCTAACCCTAACACTAGTCCTAAACCAAATGCTAATCTTAAAACTAGTTCTGACCATAGCCCTAGCCCTAAAACAAAACTGAGCAATAGCCCTAACTTTAAAGCTTAACCTAAACCAAAACCTAACCCTACACCTAGCCCTAACTCTAGCCCTAATTTGAGTCCTAACCTTAACCTTAAAACTACCTGTGATCTTAATTTGAACCCTAACACTATCCCTAGGTCTAAACATCACCCCAATGTTAAACCTAACCCTAACACTAGACCTAGTCCTAACCCCAATCAAAAAAATATCCCAAATCATAACTCTATTACAAACACTGGCCTTAATTCTAAACCTCACCCTAGCTCTAACCAAAATCTAGCCCTAATCCAAAACCCAACCCTAGTTTTATCCCTAAAATTAATCCTAACACTAGTCTTTTGCCTACCCTAAATGTATCCCTAACCCTAGGTCTAACCCTATCCCTTACTCTAAGCCAATCCTAACCTTATTCCTAACCCTAGGCCTAATCCTAATCCTATTACTAATCCTAACCCTAGCCATCATTCTAGCTCTAACCGTAAATCAAATCTGACACTTATTCTTACCCTAATGGTAACCGTAGGTCTAAACCGGACCCTAAACCTATGCTGCAACCTAACACTAGCACTAGAAATAAACCTATTCCTAAACCTAACCCTAATACTAGCCATAGACCTAAACTTAATCCTAAATCTAGCCATATGTCTAGCCCTAGACCTAAACAAAAACCTAGCCCTAGCCCTAATAATAAACCTTAACCTACCAAACACTAACCCTATCCCTACACTTAACCGTACTGATAATTCTGGCTTTAAACCTATAGCTAACTCTAACCTGAACATGGACCCTGACCCTAACACTAACTCTACCTCTAAACATCACACTAACACTCACACTAACCCTAACATATGACCTAGCCATAACACTAACCCCAAAACTGGCCCTATCATAATTCTAGTTCATACATTAGCTCTAGCCCTAACACTAGCCCCTAAACTAACACAAAAAATTGCCCTAATCCAAGTGCTAACCCTAGCTTTAGCATTAAAACTAACCCTAGCTCTAAGCCAATCCCTAACCCTTCCCCTAACCCTAGATTTTCCTATTTGTTACCTTAAGCCAAACTCTAAATCTAATGCTAACCCTGGTCCTAACCCTAATTCATAGCCTAACCCTATTACTACTCCTAACAATAGCTCTCATTCTAGCTCTAACCATAATCTAAACCCTAATCCTATCTCTGAAACTTATACTGAACCTAACACTAACCGTATATCTAAAACTGACCCTAACCCAAATCCGAACCATAATATTAGCCCTACCGGTAATCCTATACCTAAATCTAAAACTAATACTAGTCCTAGACCTAATCCTAATCCTAAATCTAGACATAACACTAGCCCTAGACCTGAACAACAACCTTTCCCAATCCCTAACAATAACCCTTAACATACCCAAACACTAACCCTACTTCTAGATCTAACCCTAGTCCTAATTATGGCACTAACACCAACACTCACACTAACCTAAACACTGACCCTGACCCTAACATAAACCTAGCTCCAAAGCTCACCCTAACTCAAAACCTAATCCTAACACTACACCTAGACATAACCCTAACCATAAAACTAGCCCTAATCATAACCCTAGCTCTTAACTACCCATGGCCCTAACCCTAGGCCTAAACTAACACAAAACCCAGCTCTAATCCTATGACTAAACCTAGCCCTAAGTGTAACCCTAAACTAACCCTAGCCTTAACCCAAACCCTAAGCCTCCCCTTAGAACTAACCCTAACTCAAAGCCTAACTTTTACCCTAAACATAACCCTAGCCCTATCCCAAACCCTAATCTAACCCTAACCCTAATCCTAACCTTAACATAGCCCTAACCATAGCTCTACTTCTATACACTACCCTAATGATAGCCCTAATCCTAACCATAACCCTAGCCTTAACCCTAGCTCTAATCCTATCCATTACCCTAACCATAATCCTAACACTTATTCTAACCCTAGGGTTAATATTAACCCTATAAAAATCCCTAGACCTATCCATTACCTTAAAACTAACTTGTACACTAATCCTAAGCCTATTCATAACCCTAACACTAACTCTAACCCTAATGTTAATTTAAGCCCTAAACCTAAGCATTAACCTAAACTAAACCATAAGCCATACCCTGAACTTAATAATACATCTAGCTCTAAACTTGACCTTTACCCTAAATCTAACCCTTACTCTAGACCTAACCATAAACAGAACCCTAAATCTCTCCATAATCGTAACCTTAGACTTAACCCTAGACACTTACCCTAACACACACCCTAGCTCTAAACCTTATCGTAACCGAAAAACTAACCCTAACACTAGACAAAACCTAAATCTACCTATAAGGATAACTCTAGCTCTTACATTACCCATACACCTAATGCTAGCCCTAAACCTCACACAAAACCCAGGGCTAATCCTAGCCCAAAACCTAGACCTAACCGTAACCCCAAAACTATTCCTAATACTAAGCTTAACCCTAACACTGGCCCTGGCACTAACCCTACTCAAACTCTAATCCTTACCCTAAACATCACAATAGTCCTAACCCTCAACCTAACTCTAAACCTAGCCCTAATCCTAACTGTAACCATAGAAACAATCCTAGCCCAAACTCTATGCAATTCTTTAAATATAACCCTAACCCGAATGCTAACCGAATCCATAACCCTAACCCTAACCCTTACTTTAGCCCTGACTCTAACCCTAACCCTCACCTTAGCCCTAACCCTAGCTCAAACCCTAACACTTCTGCTAAACCTAACACTAACACTAACCCTAGGCCTATCTCTAAACCTAGCAAAAATCCTAAAGTTAACACAAGCTCTAACACTAGCACTAACCCTATCCTTTACCCTAAACATAAACTTAACCCAAATGGTAACCCTATGCTGAACCCGAATCTTATCGCTAACACTGAACCTATCTATTACTCTAAACCTAACCCAAACCCTAAACCTCATACTATCCATTACTTTAAGCCTAACCCCAATGCTAATTTTAGCCCTAACCCTAAACCTTATCCTAAACCAAACCCTAAACTTGAGTCTGATCATAATAATATGCCTATCTCTAAACCTGACCTTTTCCCTAAACCTAACTTTCAACTAGACCTAGCCATAAACCTAAAGTTAACACTAATCCTAATAATAATTCTAGACCTGACATTAGCTCTAGCCCTAATCCTATCTCTAACCCTAACACAAACCCTAGCCCTCATCCTAGCACTAAACCTAGCCTTAATCCTAACCTGAACACTCACCCTATTTCTATACCTAATTTTAACCCTTGTCCTAGCCCTGAACCTAGCCATAACCTCATCCCTTCACCTAAAACTAATCATAACCCTAACACTAGCACTAACTCTTATTCTAGCCCTAACCATGGGCTTAACCATAACATTAAACCTAGTGCTAATCTAGACCTAATTTAGCACTAACCCTAAGCAAACCCCTAACTCTAGCAGTAAGAATAACTCTAACTCTCAACCTAGCCCAATTTCTATTTCTAAACCTGTCCATTACTGTAACCCTAACACTAGCCCTAACCTAATCCCTAACCCTATATCTAACCATAACCCTAATTCTAACCCTATCTTTAAGCCTAAACCTCATCCTACCACTAGCTGAACACTATCGCTAATCATAAAACTAATCCCAACACTGGCCATAGCCCTAAACAAAACTGAGCCATTACCCTAACACTAAACCTAACCTAAACCAAACCCTAACCCTAAAATTAGCCATAACATGAGCTCAAGTTCGAGTTCTAGGACTAAAACTAACCTTTACCCTGACTCATATCCAAACACTAACCCTAGCTCTAATAGCACCCTAACCAAAAAGCAAATGCTAACACCATTCTTAGACCAAACCCTAACCCTAAAACTAACCCTAATAATAACCGTAGTTCTTACATTAGCCATAGTTCTAACCCTAACTCTAACCCCAAAACAAATATAGGCCTAATCTGAACCCTAAAACTAGATTTAAACCCAACCCTAACACAAACCCTAGCCCTAAACCTAACTCTAACCCTAGCTCTAACCCTATCCTTTAACTTAAGCCAAACCCTATCCATAATCATAACCCTTGTTCTAATTCTAACCCTTAGGCAAAATCAAACACTAACCCTATTATTAGCCCAAACCCTAGCCCTCATTGTATCTCTAAACCCAACCCAAAACCTAACCCTAACTTTCAACATTATTCTAACCATAACACTAATTAGAGGTCTAAACTGACCCTAACCCTAAACCGAACCCTGAAACTAGCTCTACCAGTAAACTTTTACCTAAAACTTACCCTAACATTAGCCCTAGACCTAAACCTAATCCTAAATCTAGCAATAATTCTAGCCCTAGACTGAAACAAAAACTAAGTCCTAGCCCTAACAATAACCCTTAACCTAAACCAACCAATAACACTACCCCTAGACCTAAACCTACTCCTGATTCTGGCTTTCACCCTAACTCGATTCTGAACACTGACCCTGACACTAGCATTAAACGTAGCTCTAAAACTGACTCTAAACCAAAATCCAAACCTAACCCTAGAACTAGCCATTCCCTAACCCTAAAACTAGCCCAATTAGAACCCTAGATCTTACTTTGCAAAAAGCACTAATCCTAGACATAAATCTAACTCAAAACCTAGCCCTATTCCAAGACCTAAACCTACCGAAAGCATATCCCTAACCCTAAACTTCTCTAAACCTCACCATAGAAAGTAGCATAGCTCAAAGCCTAACATTTGGCCTAAATATAACCCTAGCCTTATCCCTAACAATAACCCTAATCCTAGTCCTAACCCTAACCCTAACCCTAACATTACCCTTATGATAACCCTATTCCTAATGCTAACCCTAGGGCTAACCCTAACCCTATCGCAAACCCTAAATCTCTCCATTACCCTAAACCTACCCTGAACCCTAACCCTAATCCTATCCATTACCCTAAATATAACTCTAACCCTAATGCTCATTTGAGTCCTATCCCTAAATCTTAACCTAATACAAACCATAACCCTGATCCTGAACCTAAAATTACCCCTAGCTCTAAAACTGACCCTTATTCTAAACTTAACACTTACACTTGACTAAGACATAGACCTAATCCTAAATCTATTCCTAACTTTAACACTAGATCTGACATTATCCCTAGCCCTAATTCCAGACCAAAACCTACAACAAACCCTAGCCATCATCCTAGCCCTAACCCTAGCCTTAATCATAACTATAACCCTAACCCTAGCCCTAATCCTAATTCTAACCCTCACTCTACCTCTAAACCTAGGTATAACACATCCCTTGCCCTAAACTTAACCCTAAACCTAGCCCTAATGCTAGGCCTAAGCTGAACACTAACCCTATTTATAATCTTTGCCCTGATTTAGCCCTATCCCTAAAACTAACCATAACCCTAGCCCTAAGAATAACTCTAACTCTCGCCCTAGCCTTATCCCTAGTTCTATCCCTATCATTTACCATAACCCTAAACCTAGCCCTAACCCTTGCCCTATCCTTAGACCAAGCCCTAAACCTAAATTTATCACTAACTCCAAAACTTAACCTAACCCAAAGCCTAAGCCTAACACAAACCCTAGTCCTAACCCTAACCCTAATTCTAATCATAACTAGCCCTGACCCTAAACCTAGGACTAAAACAAAACTGAGCATTAGGGACTGAGGGTGTGGGTCAAGTGGTAGCGCATTCCCCGGCATGCGCAGGGTGCTGGGTTTGATCCTCAGCAACAATAAAAATAAAATTAAAAAAATATATTGTGTCCACCAATAACTAAAAAAATAAAAAAAAAATTTAAAAACTCTCTCTCTCTCTCTCTCTCTCTCTCTCTCTCTCTCTCTCTTTCTAAAAAAAAAAAAACTGAACAATAATCTTAACCTTAAACTTAACTTAAACAAAATCCTAACACTACACCTAGACCTTACCCTAGCACTAATTCGAGTCCTAACCATAACCTTAAACTAACCCTGACCCCAAATCATATCCTAACACTCAATCTAGGTCTAAACACCACCCTAAGCTTAAACCAAACCCTAACAGTAACTCTAGCCTTAATTCGAGTCATAACCTTAACCTTAAAACTAACCCTGACTTTCCATGAAAAGGGTATATTTTTCCATTCTTCTAAGATCTTCTTCTATTTCTCTCTTTAGGGTACTGTAGTTTTCATTGTATAATTCTTTCACCTCTTTTTATAGGTTGATTCCTAAGTATATTTTTTTGAGGATATTGTGAATGAGCCCTAAACTGAGCTTTAATCCTAACCCTAACCTAAACCCTAAACCTAGCACTAAGAATAACTATAAACTTAGCTCTAACCCTAGCTCTAACCCTATCCATTACCCTAACCATAATCCTAACCCTAATGCTAACCCTAGGCCTAAACCTTACCATATCCCCAATCCTAACCCTATCCATTACCCTAAACCTAACTTGAAACTTAAACCTAACTATATCATTACCCTAATCCTAACCCTATGGTAATTCGAGCATTAAATGTAAACCTTAACCTATCACAAACACTAATCAAGACCATGACCAAAACAATACACTTAGCTCTAAACCTGACCGTATCCCTAAACCTAACCCTTACACTACATCTAACCTAACCCTAAAACTATCTTTACTGTAAAGCTGGAAATGAAATTAGCCCTAGCCCTAACCTAGCCCTAAACCTAGCCTTGATCCTAACCCAAACCATAACCCGAGGTGTAACACTAATTCTAACCCTGGCCCTAGCCCTAAACCTCGCTTTAACAACATCCCTTACACTAAACCTAACCATAACAATAAAACTAACCATAATCTTAAACCAAACCATAACCCTTGCCATAAACCTACGCCTAACACTAACACTAAGGCTAGCACTAACTCTAATTTAGTCTTAACCTAACCCTAAACCTAGCCTTAAAACTAACTCTAACTCTTGCCCTAGCCATATCACTGGTTCTAACCTTAGACCTAGCCCAACCATGGATCTAAACCTAACTCTAAATTTAAACCTAACTGTGAATTTAACCATAAACATAATCCTGATCCAAACTCTAACACTAGCCCTAATAATAATGCTAATGCTAAAACTTTCCTTAATCCTAGCCATAGCCATAAACAAAACCAAGCCATATCCCTAAACCTAACCCTTAACCTAAACCAAACATAAACCTACACCTAGCCCTAACCCTAACTCTAAAAATAATCTTGACCTGGACACTGATCCTAACACGAATCCTAGCTCTGAACATCACCCTAACCTTAAATTAACACTAACACTTGACCTAGCCTTACCCCTAACCCTAAAATTAGCCCTAATCATAACCCTAGTTCATATATTAGTCATTGTTATAAACTTAGCCCTAACCCTAACACAAATCTTACCCCCAATTGTAGTCCTAACCCAAGCTTAAACCCTAATCTTACCCTAACACTAGCCCTAAACCTAACCCTTACACTAGCCCTAACCCTAGCTCTAACTCTGTCCCTTAACCTAAGGCAAACCCTAAACAAAATGCTAACCCTAGTCCTTACCCTAATAATCTTTAGCCTAACTTAAACACTAACAGTATTACTAGTCTTAAACCTAGACCTCATTTTAGTTCTAACCCTAACCTTGATCCTTATTCTGATCCTAACAGTAACCCTAGGTCTAAATCTGATCTTAACCCTAAATCAAACCCTAACACTAGCCCTACTGGTAACCCTATACCTATACCTAATCTTAACACTAGATTTAGTCACAAAACTAATCCTAAATATATGTATAATTCTAGCCCTAGACCTAAACAAAATCCTAGCTCTAGCCCTAACAATAACCTTTAGCCTAAACTAAACACCTACCCTACCCCTAGACCTAACACTAGTCCTACTTCTGGCTCTAACCCTAACCCTAATCCTATAAGAAACACTGACCATGACCCTAACATTAACCTATCTCTAAACCTTACCCTAACCAAAACCTAATCCTAACACTAGACTTAGCCATAACCCTAACTCTAATACTAGCCCTAAACATAACCCTAGCCCTAAAACTATTTAAACCCAATCGTAACCCTAACAGTAGCCCTAACCCTAACCATAGTTCTAATCCTAGCCCAAAACCTAACACAAAACCTAGCCATAATCCTAGGCCTAAATTTACCCTAAGCATAACCCTAACCCTAACCCTAGCCCTCACACTAACCCTTTTGTTAGACCTAACCCTAGTTAAAAGCCAAACCCTTACACTAAACATTACCCTAGTACTATCCTAAACCATAACCTTAACCATAGCTCTTATCCTAACCTTATTCCTAGCTCAAACTATAGTTCTAAACCTGTCAATTACCCTAAGCCTAACCCTAACCATAATTATAACACTATCCCTAACACTAAACCTAACCCTAAACATAAACATATCCCAAGACCTAACCATAATCCTAAACCTCACCATAGAACTAACCCCAGCAGAAACATTAAGCCTAAACTAAACCTAATCCTAAGACAAGCCCGAATCTATACACTAAACCTAACCCTAAATCTAACATTATCCATTACCCTAAACCTAAACATAACTCTAATGAAAACTCTAGCCATAACCTGAACACTAAACCAAACCCTAATCATAAAAATATCCCTAGACCTAAATGTAAACCTAACCCTCGCCCTAGCCCTAACCTTAGCTCAAACACTAACACTTACCCTAACCTAACCATAACCCTAGCCCTAAACCTAACACTTACCCTAAACCAAACCCTATCCCTATCCCTAAATATAACTGTAATCCTAGACTTAATCCAAATAAAAACCTAGCCCTAACCCTAGCTCTAAATCTATCCATTATACTAAACATAATCCTATCCAAATGCTAACTTTAACCCTGTTGCTAAACCTAACCCATCCATTATCCTAAACCTTAACTGAAACCTAAACCTAACCCTATCTATTACTCTAACACTAAGCCTTAACCTAAGACTAATTCAAGCCCTAACCCTAAACTTTGACCTAACCAAATGCTAATGCTGACCCTAACCCTAATAATACCCCTAACTGTAAATGTGATCCTTACCCTAAATATAGACCTAGCCCTAGTTCTAGCCCCGAACCTAACAGAAACGCTAGCCCTAAACCTAGCCTTAATCCTAAACTAAACACTATCCCTACCACTAATCCTTATTCCAACCCTCACCCTATACCTAAATCTAGCTATAACCCCACCTATTCCCCTAAATTTAATCCAAACCCCAATGCTAACTCTAAAACTAGCCTGACCCCTAGGCATAAACCTAAAACTAACTCTAGCCCTAATCCTAGCCCTAATTTAGCTTTAAACCTAAACCTAATCATAAGCCTAGTCCTAAATCTAAATCTAACTCTCGTGCTAGCCATTTCCCTAATTCTAACCCTATCCCTTACTGTAACATTAACCCTGGATCTACCCCTAACTCTAAATCTAACCCAAACCCTAAGCCTACACCTCACCCTCACACTAGCCCTGACCCTAACACTAATTCAAAATCTAGCCCTAGTTCTAGCCCTACAACAAAATGGAGCCATACCCTAACCCTAACTCTTACCCATAGAAGTCAAGATAAAGTGAAACCTAAAACACAAACTGTACCTGACAGCGAACTTGAGCTGAGAAGGTCCGACCTGGGAAACATGGTAATGCTAGGTAAAAGATGAATGCTGACTGGTATCAAAGAAATTAGAATAAAACCAACTCTAACCCGAACATTAGTTCTAACCCTAGCCCTAACCCTAATCCTAAAACTAAGCATTTCCTGTTTATAGATCTTGATCATAAAAGTTCCAAACTTGGGGTGCCTAGAAGGGCAAGGTAACAGATGAATACTACACAGTATCAAAAAAATCTGACTAATAATCGGGGGAGGTGTTTCAGTACATTCCTATTTCCCCTGGTTTCTCTTAAAGTACTCTTGTATAAATTGATTTTTCATGCTTCAGCTTAAGGTACTTTCACAACGAACAAACTAGAGCATGCCCAGAGTGAATTGATTGAATGTATGAAGTTTCATGCAGCAACACCAAACATGTTTGATTCCCAGCTCCATTTCCATTCACACCTATAGGCCATAATGTAGTGAAAACAAAAAATTCAAACTCTTCCTGACACTGAACCATTGAGCCTTGAAGGTCCAAACTTGGGGAACCTACTAAGGTTGGTCAAAGATAAATCCTGTACAGTATCAAAGTAATTCAACCAAAAAAATTTGAAGCTCTTTCAGTACATGTGTATTTTGCTTGCTCATAAAGCACTCAGAGATAAAGCTATTTCCTTCTAATTCAGCTTAGGGATACATCACAGGAAATGAACCAGAGAATGCTCACGGATAAATGATTGAGTGTGTGAAGTTTCAAGCAGCTAGCACAAACCTTGTTTGATTTCCAGCTTCATTTCCATTCACCCCTATAGGGCAAAAAGAAGAGAAACATGAAAATTGAAACAGTTCCTGTGAGAAACACTTTTACATAGAAGACCCAAACATTTGAACTATAATCAAAATAGGAAAAAGGTGAATCCTGCCCAGTATCATAGAAATTAAAAAAAAAAACTAACTCTAACCCTAACACTAGGTCTAAACCTAGTCCTAACATTAAGTCTAAACCTAAACCTAATATGTTTAGAGAAACTTTGATCATAGAAGTTTCAAAATTGTGGAGTCTAGTGGGGCAAGCTTACAGATGAATCATGGGTAGTGTCAAAGAAATCTGACAAAATAATTGGGGGAGCTATTTCAGTACATGCATATTTCCCTGTTTTTTTTTTTCCTAAAGTGTTCTCAGATAAATTTGTATTGCATGCTTTAGCTTATTATTAATTTCACAAGGAACAAATCAGAGAGTGCCCACAGAGAACTAATTGAGTGTGTGAAGCTTCAAGCAGTTAGCACCAACCTTGTTTGATTTCAAGTTCCATGTCAATTTACCTATGTATGTCAAAATGAAGTGAATCCATAAAATACAAATTGTTCCTTTCAGCAAAGAATTGAACCGAGAAGGCCGAAACCTGGGGAACATAGTAAGGCTAGGTAAAAATGTATCTTGCCCAGTATCAAATAAATTTGAACAAGGCAAACTCTAACCCTAACATTAGACCTAACTCTAACCATAAGCCTAACACTAACCTGTTTAGAGAACCTTTGATCATAGAAGTCTCAAAGTTGAGGAGCCTAGGGGGGAAAGAGAACAGATGAATCCTGCCCAGTATCAAAGAAATATCACCAAAAGATTGAGGGAGTTAGTTCAGTACATGCATATTTTCCTGTTGTCTCATAGTGTTGTTTTTGCATGCTTCATCTTTGAGATACTTTCACAAAAATAAACCAGAGAGTCCTCACAGAGAACTGATTCAGTTTCTGAAGTTTCAAGCAGCTAGCAAAAACCCTGTTTGAATTCCAGCTCCATTTCCATTTACCCATATAGGTCAAAATGAAGTGAAACCTTAAAATAATAACTGAAATCTGACAGCAAACCAGTGAAGCTAGAAGGCCCAAACATGGGGAACATAGTAAAGCTAGGTAAAATATAAACCCTGCCTAGTATCAAAGAAATTTGAACAAAACTACAGTAAACCTAACACTAGGTCTATCCTTAATCCTAACCCTACAGATCACCCTAGCCTGTTTAGAGAACCTTTGATCATAGAAGTCCCAAATTAAGTGAACCTAGTGTTCAAGCTAACAGATTAATCCTGCACTTCATCAAATAAATCTGAGCAAATAATTGGGGAAAATATTTCAGTACATGCATATTTCCTTGATTTCTCCAAAAGTGCTCTGGGATAAAATTGCTTGGCATGTTTCAGCTGAGGGCAACATTCACAAGGAACAAACCAGAGAGTGTCCACAGAGAATGACTGATTGTGTGCAGTTTCAAGCAGCTTGCCCCCACCCCGTTTGATTTCGTGCTCCATTTCTCTTCAACAAAATACTTCAAAATAAAGGGAAATCTTAAAATACAAACTATTCCTGACAGTGAACCACTGAGCCCATATGGCCCAGACCAGGGAACATTGTGAGGCTAGATAAAAGATAAATCCTGCCCAATATCAAAGATACATGAACAAAACTGACTGTAACCCTATCACTAGGTTTAAACCTAGCCCTTACCTAACCATAAATCTAACCCTAATCTGTTTAGAGAATCTTTTATCATATTTCCCTGTTGTCTCCTACAGTACTTTTAGATAAAGATGTTTTTTGCATGCTTCAGCTTTGGGAAATCTTCACAAGGAAGAAATCAGAGAGTGCCCACATAGAATTGATTGAGTGTGTGCAGTTTTACACAGTGAGCTCCAAGCCTGTTTGATTTCAAGTTCCATTTCCATTTACCCGTATAGGTCAAAATGAAAGAAACCTTAAAATACAAACTGGTCCTGACAGGAAACCATTGAAGAGATAAGGCCCAAACCTGGATGAAATAGAAAGGCTAGAGAAAATATGAATTATGCCAAGTATCAAATGAATTTGAACAAAACTCACTCTAACTCTTACACTAGATCTAACCCAACCCTAAACTAATTCTAACCTGTTTAGAGTACCTATGATCATAGAAGTCCCAAACTTGGGGAGCCTAGCAGTGCAACTCAACAGATGAATCATGTGTAGTATCAAAGAAATTTGATGAAAAATTGGGGGAGGTATTTCAGTACATTCATATTTCACTGATTTTTTTTCTTAAAGTGCTCATGGATAAATTGTTTTTCATGCTTCAGCTTAAGGTACTTTCACAAGGAATAAACCAGAGCATGCCCACAGCGAAGTGACTGAGTGTGTGAAGTTTCACGCAGCTAACAATAACCCTTTTTGATTTGCAGCTGCATATACATTCACACCTATATGCCATAATAAAGTGAAACCTAAAAATTCAAACAGTTCCTGACACTGAACCATTGAAACTTGAAGGCCCAAACTTGGGGAGCCTACTAAGGCTAGGTCAAGAATGAATCCTGTAAAGTATCAAATTAATTCAACTCAAAAGATTTGAAGCTCTTTCAGTACATGGGTATTCTGCTTGCTCCTAAGGCACTCAGAGATAAAGTGTTTCTTTCTACTTCATCTTAGGGCTACTTCCATGGTAAGCACCAGATTATGCTCACTGAAAATTGATGGAGTGTGTGAAGTTTCAAGGAGCTAGCCAAAACCCTGTTCGATTACCAGCTTTATTTCCATTCACCCCTATAGGGCAAAAAGAAGAGAAACATGAAAATTGAAACTGTTCCTGAAACCAAACCCTTTATTTATGAAGCCCAAACATTTGGATTATAGACAAAATAGGAAAAAGATGAATCCTGCACATTATCATAGATATTTGCAAACAAAACTAACTCTTACCTTAACACTAGGTCTAATCCTTGTCCTAATGCTAACCCTAACACTAACCTTAACCTGTTTAGAGTCCCATTGATCTTAGAAGTCCCACACCTGGGGAGACAAGTTGGGTAGGTTGACAGATAAATCTTTCACAATATCAAAGAAATCTGACCAAATAATTGGGTAGGTAGTTTAGTACATGCATATTGCCCTGTTTTATCCTAAAGTGCTCTCACATAAAGTTGCTTTGCATGCTTCAGCTTAGGGCTACTTTTACAAGGAATAAACCTGAGAATGCCCATAGAAAACTGATTGTGTGAGATTTGAAGTAGCTAGCACCAACCCTGTTGGATTTCCAGCTCCATTTCCATTTACACACATAGGTCAAAATGAAATGAAAACTTAAAATACAAACTATTCAGGAAAGCAAACACTTGACCAAAGAGGCCAAAACCTAGAGAATATAGTAAGGTTAGGTAAAAATTGAATCCTTCCCAGTATCAAAGAAATTTAAGCAAAAGCAAATCTAACAAAATACTAGCTCTAACCCTAGCCCTAACCTAATACTAAATCTAACCTAACCTGTTTAGATAACCATTGATCATAGTAGTATCCATATAAAGGAGCCCACTGGGGCAAGCTAACATATGAATCCTGTGAAGTATCAAAGAAATCTGAACAAAAAATTGGGGAAGGTATTTCATTAAGTGCATATTTCCCTGTTTTCTCCTTATGTGCTCAAGCATAAATTATTTTATTCATGCTTCAGTTTAAGGTACTTTCACAAGGAACAATCAGAAAGTGCCCACAGAGAGTTTATTTAATATGTGAGCTTTAAAGCAGCTAGCACTAACTCTGTTTTATTTCCAGCTCCATTTTCATTCACATCTATAGGCCATAATAAAGTGAAACCTAAAAATGTTCTTGACAGTGAACTGGCAAACCTTGAAAACCCACACTTGGGGATCCTACTAAACTAGGAAAAGAATGAATCCTGTTCAATATCAAAGTAATACATGCAAAAAAATTGAAGCTTCCTCCTAAAGTGCTCACAGATAAAGCTGTTTCTTTCTAATTTAGCTTTGGGCTACTACCACAAGAAACAAATGAGAGAATGTGCATTGAGAATTGATTGAGTGTGTGAAGTTTCAAGCAATTAGCAAAAACCCTGTTTAAGTCCAACTGCATTTCCTTTCATCCCTATAGGGCAAAATGAAGTGAAATATGAAAAGTAAAACTGCTCTTGAGAGCAAACCTTTTTCCCTAGGAAGCCCAAACATGCGGAGCATACTAAGAAAAGGAAAAAAGATAAATCCTGCCCAGTATCCAAAACGTTGAAAAAAACTAACTCTAACCCTAACACTAGTTCTAACACTTGCTGTAACTCTAACCTAACCCTAAGCCAAAACTGTTAAGAGAATCTTTGATTATAAAAGTTTTAAACTCGGGGAGACTATTGGGGAAAGCTTACAGATGAATCCTGCACAGTATCAAAGAAATCTGACCAAATATTGGGGGAGGTATTTCAGTACATGCATATTGCCCTGTTTTCTCCTAAAATGCTCTTGGATAAAGTTGTTTTGCATGCTTCAGCTTATGGATAAATTGAGAAGGATGAAATCAGAGAGTGCCCACAGACAACTGTTTGACTATGTGAAGTTTCAACCACCAAGCACCAATCCTCTGATTTCCAGCTCCATTTTTATTTACCCATATAGGTCAAAATGAAGTGAGACATTAAAAACAATGTATTCCCAACAGCGATCCATTGAACTGAGAAGGCCCACAACTGGGGCACATAGAAGGCTAGGTAAAAGATAAATCTTCCCAGTATCAAAGAAATTTGAACAAAACAAACTCTAACCCTAACACTAGGTCTAAGCTAGCCCTAACTCTAACTGTAACAGTAACACTTACCTGTTTAAAGAACCATTGATCCAAGAAATGCAAACATTGGGGAGCCAAGTGGAGCAAGCTAAAAGATGAATACTGTGCAGTATCAAAGAAATCTGACCAAATTGTTGAAGACTTATTTCAGTACATATATGTTTCTCTGTTTTCTCCTTAAGGGCTCTCAGATACGGTTGCTTTTACTTGCTTCATCTTTGGCCTACCTTCAAAAGAAAGAAACCAGAGAGTGACCACTGAGAACTGATTGTGTAAAGTTTCAAGCACCTCCTTTCAACCCTGTTTGATTTCTAGCTCAATTTTCATTTACATCAATAAGCCATGATGAAAGGAAACCTTAAAATACAAACTTGTTTCTGACAGTGAACCATTAAACCAAGAAGGCCCAAACCTGTGGAACATAGTAAGGGGAGTAAAAGATGAATCCTGCCCAGTATCATAGAATTTGGAAAAAAAAATAGGGCCCCATGGGTGCTCTTGGCACAGATGGAAGGCTCAACTCCGCAGTTTCTCTGGGCACAGAAAGCAGTCTCAGCTGCACGGGAGCTCTCTGTGCAGATAGAAGGCAGCACAGAACACAGAAGGGCTTGTGGGTCACCAGACTGAGCTCTGGACATAGCACACGGTAACTTCAGAACCACCCATCTCACCAAGCACCATACATGGGTAATAGATGGAATCCATCTTGCAAAACCTTACTCGCTATCTATCGGTGGGCATGGCTACCAGCTCGGTTCTGCAGCTTATCAGGTACCCGGTTTCCAACTCCCCTATCTCCAGCTGTGATAACTCAATATTTTTCTCACAAGATTTTGGGGGGGTGTAGCTATCAATGTGGAACAGCAACTGTACAGGCACCTGGTTTCCAATTCAAAGACTAAGAGTAGGGAGGTTCTAGGTAGAAGCTCAAGCCCTCTCACCCTTACTACCTCTACTACCCTGAGCACAGAGACACAAGCTAGAAATTGACAACTCCACCTACTGCAAGAAAAGAACAGAGTTCTGAGAGACTATATTTTTTCTTTCTTACTTTTCTTTTCTTGCTCTTCTCATTCATTATCCTCTACCCTTCCCTCTCTGGTCCTCACGACAACAACATTTGTGAAACCAAAAACTTTCCATGAAATTGGACGTTAAGAACTGAAGCACTATAATAGTATAATATAGAGGAATTGCATAGGCCCCACCTCACCACTCCTTTATTTACTCTTATTTTATTTCTTCCTCCCTCTCTTTCTTTCTTTCCTTGTTATTTTTTCTTCTTTTTTCTTTCTCCCTCTATTCCACTTTCAGCCTCCTAACTCTTACTATTTATACATAGGGTAATTTTATGAATACAGATAAGGAGTTTGAATTTATACATTCTTCCATAAATTCCTCCTGTCTATTCATTATAGTTCTCCTCCAAAGTTATTAAGTTAGATTAATCACATACCCTCACTCCTTTCCCCCTTAACATAGAATCCTACCCCTGACCCTCAGTTCTCTATACACCACCAGAAATGGTATTCCTTTTATGAAACTAATGACTATATTCTAAATAATAATTGAAGCCGACATCAGTAGACATAGAGTCTAAATATAAATGTTCCAAATATAAATATATTTATAATGGTTAAGCTTAGGCTTTGGTTAGGGTTATATTTAGAGTTAGGTTTTGATCTTTGGCTAGGGCTAGGGCTAAGGATAGGGTAAAGTTTAGGACTAGGGTTTGGGTTAGGTTTAAATTTATGGTAAGGGATAGGGTTAGAACTAGTGATAGGTCTAGTATGAGAGTTAGAGTTAGTCTTAGGGCTAGGATTCGGTTTAGGGTTAGGGATATGGCTAAATTAGGGCTAGTGTTAGTGGTAGGTTTAGGCTTTGGGTTACAGTTAGTGTTAGGGTTACATTTAGGTTAAGGTATTGGGTTGTAGCTAGGTTGAATTCTAGGGCAAGGGTTAGTATTAGGGTTAAGGCTAGGGTTAGTTTTAGGGTTATGATTAAATCTAGGTTTAGGACTAGGATGAGGGCAAATGTTTGTGTTAGGATTAGGGCTAGTATTAGAGCTAGGGCTAATGTCAGGTCTAGGGTTACAGTTAGGGATAGATTTAGTGTTAGGTTTATGGCTTGGTCCAGTGTAGGCATTGGGTTCATACTAAGGGTCAGTTTTAGAGCTTGGGTTATTATTAGGGTCAGGATCAAGGTGAGGGTTTTGGTTCAGTTAAGGTTTAGTATTAATGCTTGAATTATCATTAGGTTTAGGGTTAAGGTAATGAAAGTTTTAGGTTTAGGGTTTAGGTGTGGTTTAGTGTAATGGACAGAGTTAGGTTTAGGCCTAGGTTTAGCATAAGGGTTGGGTTCATTAGGGTAATGGATAGGCTTAGACCTAAGATTAGGGATAGGGTTATGTATAAGATTGGGCTTTTGTTTGGGTTAGGGTTAGGTTTACATTTTGTGTTAAAGCTAGTTTTAGGGGCTGGGGATGTCGCTCAAGAAGTAGCGTTCTCACCTGGCATGCACGGGGTGCTGGGTTTGATCCTCAGCACCACATACCAATAAAATAAAGATGTTGTGTCCACCTAAAACTAAAAAAAATAAATAAATAAATATAAAAAAACTAGGTTAAGGACTCGAATTAAGGCTAGGTTTTGGGTTAGGCTATGGTTAAGGCTAAGGCTAATGTAAAAAGTAGTGTTATGATTAGAGCTAGTGATAGGGTCAGGGTTAGGGCTACATCTAGTGTTGGGATTAAGTTTACAGTTACATTGATATCTAGAGCGAGGTTTAATGTTAGGGTCAGAGTCAGGGTCCGGATTAGTTTTCAGGTTAGACTTAGTACTAGAATTAGATTAAGGCTAGATTTGGGGCTAAGATGCAGGTTATGGTTCATTTTAGGGTTAGTGTAGGATTAGGGCTAGGGCTCTATCAGATCTAGGTTTATGGTTAAAGATAGTTTCATGGTTAGTTTTATGGCTACATGTAATGTAAGGGTTAGGTTTAGGGTTAAGGTCACATTTAGAGCTAGGGGTATTATTAGGGTCAAGTTCTGTGTTAGAAATTTGGGATAGGTTAAGGTTTAAAGTTAGGGCTTGAATTAGCATTATAGTTAGTGTTAGTGTAATGATAGAGTAAGGTTTAGGGTTTAGGTTTGGTTTAGAATCATGAATAGGTTTAGGATTAGGGATAGGGTTACGTTAAGGCCAAGGGGTATAGTTACGGCAATAGGTAAGGTTAGAGTTAGGGTTAGGGCTAGGGCTATTTTTTTGATTAGGGAAAAGGTTAGGATTAGGGTTAGGTTTAAAAATCGGGTTAGGGCTTGGATTATGGCTAGGTTTTTGGTTAAGTTAGTTCTAAGGTTTGGGGTAAGGCTAATGTAAGTACCAGGGTTACAATTAGGGTTAAATTTATGGTGAAGTTTAGTGGTAGATCTAGTGTTAGGTTTAGGGTTAGGGTTAGTATTATGGTCAGAGGTAGGGTCAGTGTTAGTTCTTGTTTTCAGCTTAAAACTAAAATTAGAGCTAAAGTTAGGGTTAGGGTTAGAGTTTGGTTTAGGTTAAGGGTTAGGTTTAGGGCTATGGCTCGATTTTGTTTAAGAGCTAATGTTAAAGTTAGATTTACAATTAGAGTTAAGGTTAGGCTTAGGGTTAGTGTTTGATTTAGAGTTAAAATTAGATCTAGGTTAGGGCTAGAGCTAATGATAGTTGTAGGGTAAGGTCTTGGGTTAGGGTTAGGGTTATGCTTAAATCTTGATATAGGACTAGAATTAGCTCTAGGTTTTGTGTTAGGTTTAGGGCTAAGGTTAGGGCTATGGGTACTGTAAGAACTAGGGTTATGTTGAGGGCTAATTGTAGGGTTAGGGTTATGGCTAGGTCTAGTGTTAGGTTTAGATATTCGGGTAGGGTCAGATTTAGAGATAGGTTTACTCTAAAGGCAGGGTCAGTGTTTGGGTTAGATTTAGAGTTAGGATTACAGCCAGAATTAGGACTAGGTTTAGGTCTAGGGGTAGCATTAGTGTTTGAGTTATGTTAAAAATTCTTGTTAGGGCTAGGTTTATGTTTAGGTCTAGGGTTAGAGTTAAGGCTAGATTTAGTGATTGGTTTAGGTCTAGGGCTAGTGTGAGGGTTTGGTCTAGGTTTAGGGTCAGTTTTAGACCTAGGGTTAGTGTTAGGGTCAGAATAAGGCTCAGGGTTAGCATTAGCATTTGGAATAAGGTTAGACCTAGAATGAGGGCTAGGGTTAGGACTATTAATAAGGTTAGGGTTTTGGTTAGCCTAAGGATTAGAGATAGGTCTAGGGTTACCATTAGGGTTAGGTTTTTTCTTAGGTTGTGGGATAGACTTAGAGCTAGGGATAATGCTAGAGTTAGGGTTAGGGTTAGGGTTAACTATAGGTTTAGGGCTCAGATTAGAGCTAGTTTTTGTGTTAAGGTTAGGGCTAGATTTGGGCATTGGTTAATGTAAGAGCTAGGGTTACAATTAGGGTTTGTTTTAGGGTTAGGGTTAGGGGTAGGTCTTGTGTGTTAGGTTAAGGTGTAAGGTTAGGGTAATATTTAGAGCTAGGGTTATTGTTAGGATATTATTCTCCTTTAGGGTTAGTTTTAGGTTTAGGGTTATTACTCAAAGAGGGGCCAGTGTTACTGTTAGTGTTCAGTTTAAGGTGAGGGCTGTGTTTAGAGCTAGGGTGATTGTTAGGATGTCTGTCAGTGTCAGGGTTAGCTTTAAAGTTAGGGTTATGACTTGAATTAGGGCTAGGGTCACTGTTAGGGTTTGGTTTAAATTTAGGGTGGTCTTTAAAGGGTCAGTGTTAGGTTAGGTTTAGGACTCGATTCAGGGCTAGCATTACATCTAGGTGTAATGTTAGGGTTTGGTTGAAGTTAAGATTTAGGGTTAGGGCTATTTCTCAGTTTTGTTTTAGTCCTAGGTTTAGGGTTTGGGCTAGTTATAAGATTAACATTAGGGTTAGGGCTAGTGTTAGTGTTAGGCTTAGGCTTTGGGTTAGGATTAGATTTGGATTTAGTTTTAGATCTAAGATTAGTGCTAGGTCTAACTATAGGGCAATTTTTAGGGTTAGGGTTATGATTATGGTAACAGTGTTAGAACAAGGGCTAGGGCTACGGTGAGAGTTAGAGTTAGTCTTAGGGCTAGGGTTTTGGTTAGTTTTAAGGATAGGGCTAATTTAGGGATAGGATTAGTGTTCAGCTTAGGCCTAGTGTTAGGGCTAAAGATATAGTTAATTTTATGGTAAGCTATGGTGTTATAGCTAGGTTTAGAGAAAGGGTGAGGGTTAGAATTAGGGTTGGACTAGAGTTAGGGTTAGGGTTATGATTAAGACTAGGTTTGGGGCTAGGATGAGGGCTAGGGTTTGTTGTAGGTTTAGGCCTAGAATTAGGGCTAGGGCTAATGTCAGGTCTAGTGATACAGTTTGGGATAGTTTTAGGGTTAGATTTGTGTCTATGTCTAGTGTAAGTGTTAGGCTTATGGTAAGGGTCTGGTTTAGAGCTAGGTGTATATTTAGGTTCAGGATCAGGGTTAGGGTTTGTTTTAGGTTAAGGTTTAGGGATAGGGCTCAAATGAGCATTAGGGTTAGAGTTAGGGTTAGGGTAATTAATTGGATTAGGCTTAGGTTTCAGGGTAGGTTTAGGACAAGGGAGAGGTTTAGGGTTAGCAAAAGCTTTAGGGTTATGGCTAGGGTTAGCATTAGGATTAGAGTTATCATAAAAGTAATATATAGGGTTAGAGCTATGGTTAGGGCTAGGGTTAGGGTAGGATTAGGGATAGAGTTAGGTTAGGTTTGGGGTTAGGGCTAGCTTAGGGTAGGGTGAGGATTAGATTTAGGGTAAAGTTTAGGTTTTGAACTAGAGTTTGGTCTTGGACGAGGGTTAGGTTTAGTGTTATGATCAGGGTTAGGTTTAGGGTTAGGGCTAAAGTTTTCATTATGGTTAGGATTAGGTTTAAGGAGATAGATTGTATTAGATGTAAGGTTAGCTTTATGGTTAAGGTTAAGTTTAGGTTTAAGTTTAGTTTTAGTGCTAAGTTTATTGTTGATTTTAGGGTACGGGTGTGGGTATGAGTTAGCGTTAAGGCTATGAGAAGGATTAGGTTTAGGGTTAGGTCTAGGGTTAGGTTTATGGTTTGGTTTAGGAATTCAGTTAAGGTTAGGGATAGGGTTATCATTAGAGTTAGGGTTAGAGTTAGGGTAATGGCTAGGGTTAGAGCTAGTGTTAGGTCTAGGGTAAACGTTAGGATTAGGGCTACTGTTAGTGTGATGGTTAGGGATAATGCTACGATTATGTTTAGGCTAAGGATTAGGCTTTGAGCTAGGGTTAAAACTAAGGTAAGGGTTAGGGTTAGGGTTAGGACTAGGATTAGGGTTAGGGTGAGGGTTATGCTTAGGGTAGGTTTAGGTCTCGATTAGGGTTAAGTTATGTGTTAGGTTTAGGCCTATGGTTAGTGCTATGTGTAATGTAAGATCTAGGGTTCTGATTAGAGCTAGTTTTAGGTTTAGGGTTCTGATTAGAGCTAGTTGTAGGTTTAGGGTTCTGCTAGGGTTATGATTAGGGTTAGTTTTAGGGTTAGAGTTTCAGCTAGGTCTAATGTTAGCATTAGTGTTAGGGTTAGGGCGATATTTAGAGCTGGGTTTGTGTTTGGATATGAGTCAGGGTGAGAGTTAGCTTTAGGCCTAAGCCTCAAATTAGAGCTGGGGTTATGACTAGTTATGAGTTAGGTTTTGGTTTATGTTAAGGTTTAGGGTTAGAGCAATGGCTCAGTTTTGTTTTAGGGCTAGCGCTTGGATTAGGGCTAGTTTTTGCATTAGTAATAGTGTTAGAGCTAGTGGTAATATGAGGTTTAGGCTAAAGATTAGGGTTAGATTTAGAGTTATGATTAGATCTAGTGTTAGGGCTATGGCTAGGGTTAGGGCTCAGGTTAGGGCTATTGTGAGGGTTACTATAACGAATAGGATTATAAATAGAAAAAGGGCTAGGGTGTGAGTTAGAGTTAGTCTTTGGGCTAGGGTTAGGAGTAGGGTTAAGGTAAAGGTTCCAATAGGTCTAGGATTAGTGATATGATTAGTGTTAGGGTTAGGCCTATGGTTAGGTATAGGGTTAGGGTTAGTTTTAGGGAAGGGATGGGGTTATATAGCTAGGTTCAGTGCTAAGGTGAGGTTTATAATTAGGTATAGTGCTAGGGTGAGGGTCTGGGTTAGGATTAAGTCTAGGTTTAGGGCTAGGATGAGGGCTAGGGTTTGTGTTAGGGTTAGGGCTAGGATTAGGGTTAGGGCTAATGTCAGGTCTAGGGTTATGGTTAGGGATAGTGTTAGGGATCGATTAATGTCTAGGTCTAGTGTAAGGGTTAGGTTTTGGGTAAGGGTCAGGTATAGAGCTAGGTAATTATTAGGGTCAGAGTCTGGGTTAGGGTTTGGTTTGTGTTAAGGTTTAAGGTTAGGGCTCAAATAAGCATTAGGGTTAGGGTTAGGGTTAGAGTAATGGATAGATTTAGGTTTACAGTTCAGGTTAGGTTTTGAGTAATGTTTAGGGTTAGTGTTAGGAATAGGGTTAGGTTAGGCCTAGGGTTAGGATTTGGTTTAGGCTTATATTTAGAGTAATTGATAGGTTTAGTACTAGTGTTAGGGCTTAGGTTAAGGTTAGGATTAGGGCTAGGGTTGGGTTACTCCTAGGCTTTGTGTTAGGGTTAGGTTTAGGGTAAGTGTTAGGGTTTGAGCTAGGGTTAGGGCTAGGGTGAGGGTTAAAATTAGAATCAGGGCTAGGGTTAGGGTTAGGGTTAGGGTTAGGTTTAGGGCTAGGGTCAGCATTACAGTTAGGGTTATGTTTAAGGTAATGAACAAAATTAGAGCTAGGATTTTGGCTATGTTTACACATAGGATAGGGTTAGGTTTAGAACTAGGGTTATGTTTAGGGTAAGGGTTACAGTTTGAGCTAGGTTAGGGCTAGGGCAAGCATTAGGTTTAGGGTTTGGGATAGGATTAGGGTTAGGGTTATGCTTAGGTCTAGGTTTAGGGCTTGTATTAGGGCTAGATTTTGTTGAGGTTTATGGCTAGTGTTAGGGTTTTGGGTAATGTAAGTACTAGGGTTATGGTTATGGCTAGATTTTTGGGTTAGCTATATATATTTTAGGTTTAAGTTTTGAGTTCAGATAAGGTTTAGAGCTAGAGTTTGTGTTAGGGTAAGGGTCAGTGTTCAGGTTAGCATTGGGTTTATCTTTAGGGCCAGAATTATAACTAGGTTTAGGTCTAGGGGTAGGGTTAGTCTGCATTAGGTTAATGACTATTTTAGGGCTAGGACTAGGTTTTTGTTTAGGACTAGGGCTAGAGTTATAGCTATATTTAGGATTAAGTTTAGGTCTAGTGCTAGTGTTACAGTTAAGTTTAGGTATAGGTTTACTTGTAGGGCTAGTGTTAGGGTTGGGTTTAGTGTGAAGGTCAGGCTTTGACCTAGGGTTAGTGTTAGGGTCATAATAAGGGTAAGAGTTAGGCTTAGGCTTCGGGTTAGGGTTAGAGATAGAATAAGGGCTAGGGTTAGGATTATTAATAGAGTTAGTGTTTGGGGTATGCTAAGGATTAGTGTTAGAACTAGTGTAGGATTAGGCTGAAAGTTTGGCTTAGGGTAAGAAATAGGTTTAGAGCTAGGGTTTGGGTTAGTGTTAGGTTTAGGGTTGGGGTTAGGGTTAGGTTTAAAGCTAGGGTTGAGGCTCAGATTAGAGCTAGGTTTTGTGTTAGGGTTAGGAATACGGCTAATGTAAGAACTAGATTTACGATTAGGCATAGTTTTAGGGTTAGAATTAGGGCTAGTCTCATATTTGGATTAAGTTTAGTGTTATGGTGATGTTTAGAGGTAGTTTTAAGGTCAGAGTCAGGGTCAGTATTAGTTGTAGCGACAGGGTTAGCACTAGGTGTAGCATTAGGATTTGGTTTAGGTTAAGGTGTAGGATTAGGGCTATAGCTCAGTTTTGTTTGTGGGCTATGGCTAAGGTTAGGACTACTTTTCAAATTAGAATTAGGGTTAGGGCTAGTGTTAGGGTGAGGTTTAGGTTTAGAGTTAGGGTTAGATTTAGATTTAGAGTTAGTTCTATGTTTAAAACTAGGACTAAGGTTAAGGCTAGTGTTAGGGTTAGGCAATAGATAAGGTTGGTACTAGAAATAGGTCTAGGGCTATAGTTATGGTTAATCTTAGGGCTAGGGTTAGAGTTAGGTTCACAATTGGCAATAAATTAGGCCTAGGATTAGAGCTATGGTTAGTGTATATATTAGGCCTAGGATTAGGGCTAGGGTTAGTTTTAGTGATAGTGTTATGGTTAGGGTTAGGGTTAGGGGAAAGGATGTGGTTATACCTTGGTTCAGAACTAGGGTGAGGGTTGAAATTAGGGTTTGGGCTATGGTTAGGGTTCGGGTTAGGATTAAGGCTAGTTTTAATGCTAGGATGAGGGTTCGGGTTTGTGTTAGGTTTAAGGCAAGAATTAGAGTGCTAATGTCAGGTATAGTTTTATGGTTAGGGATACTGTTAGGGTTAGTTTTATGGTTAGGTCTAGTTTAAGGGTTATATTTACGGTAAGGTTCAGGTTTAGAGATAGGTGTGTTATTAGAGTCAGTATCTTGCTCAGAGTATGGGTTAGGCTTCGGTTTAGTTTTAGGGCTCAAATTAGCATTATGGTTAGTGTTAAGGATAGGGTTAGAGTAACTGGTAGGGTTAGGTTTAGGGTTCAGGTTAGGCTTAGGTAATGAATAAAGTTAGTGTTAGTGATAGGTTTAGGGTTAGGCTAAAAGATAGGGTTAGATTTAGGTTTAGAACTAGGGTTAGTGTTAGGTTTAGCATAAATGTTCGGGTTTGAGCTAGGATTAGGATTACAGCAAGGGTTAGGATTACAGTTAGGTCTAGGGTTAGGTTTACAATTCGGTTTAGAGTTTACAGTTAGGTTTAGGGTTAAGACTAGGGTTAAGTTTGCAGTTAGGTTTAGAGGAGGTTTAGCATTTCGGCTAGTGTTATCATGATGTTTACCTTTAGGGTTAGGGAAATGTATGGGGTTAGAGCTATGTTTAGAACTATGTTTGGGTTAGGCTTATGTTTAGTGTAATGGATAGATTTAGGGCTAGGGTTATGGTTAGGATTAGGGCTAGAGTTAGGGTTAGGGTTAGGCCTAGGTTTAGTGTTAGGATATGGTTTATGGGTAAGGATTATGGTTTGAGCTATGGTCAGGGCGAAGGCGACGGTTAGGGTTAGCGTCAGGTCTAGGTTTAGTATTAAGGTTAAGTTTAGGGCTAGGGTTAGCATTAGGGTTAGGGTTATGTTTAGTGTAATGGATAGGATTACAGCTAGAATTAGGGCTAGGATTATGGTTGGGATTAAGTCTAGGGTTAGGTTTAGGGTTAGGGCCAGTTTTAGGGTTACAGTTAGGTTTAGGGTAATAGTTAGGGCTACGGTTAGGTTTAGGGTTATAACAAGATGTAAGGCTCAGTTTAGAGCTAGGTTTTGGGTTAGGTTAGGGCTAAGATTAGGGTTACAGCTAATGTAAGAACTAGAGTAATAATTAGGGCTAATTTTAAGGTTATGGTTAGGGCTAGTTCTAGTTTTAGTGTTAGGTATACTTTTTGGGTGATATTAGAGCTAGGGTTAGTGTAAGGTCAGAGTCAGGCTCAAGGTTAGTTTTAGGGTTACATTAGGACTGGAGATAGGGCTAAGGTTAGGGCCAGTGTAGGGTTAGGTTTTGGTTTTGGTTAAGGGTTAAGGTTAGGGTTATGGCCTGGTTTTGTTTTAGGGCTTGAACTAGATTAGGGCTAGTTTTAGGATTAGTGTTAGTGTTAGGGCTAGTGTTAGTGTGAAGTTGAGGCTTAGGGATAGGGCTGAACTTAGAGTTATGGTTAGTTCTAGGGTTAGGGTTAGGGCTAGGGCTATTGTTAGGGCTAAGGTTAGGGAAAGTGTTAGGGTTATGGTAAAGAATAGGGTTAGATCTAGGAATAGGGCTAGGGTGAGAGTTAGAGTTAGTCTTAGTGCTAGTGGTAGGGTTAGGGCTAAATTATGGCTAGGATCAAGTCTAGGATTAGTGTAAGGGTTAAGTCTAGAGTTAGAGTTAGGGTTAGATTTGGGGGAAGGGATGGGGTTATAGCAATGTTCAGAACTAGGGCAAGGGATAAAATTATGGATACGGCTAGAGTTAGGGTTTGGGTTTAGGATCAAGGCTAGGTTTAAGACTAGGGTGAGGGCTAGAGTTTGTGTTAGGGTTATGGCAAGAATTAGGGCTGGGGCTAATATCAGATCTAGGCTTATGGTTAGGGATAGTTTTCAGGTAAGATTTATGGCTAGGTCTAGTGTCAGAGTTAGGTTTTGGGTGAGGTTCAAGTTGAGAATTAAGGGTATTATAATAGTCAGAGTCAGGTTTTCGGTTTGGGTTAGGTTGAGGTTTAGGGTTATGGCTCAAATTAGCATTAGGTTTGAGTTAGTGTTTGGGTGATGGATAAGGTTAGGTTTAGGCTTCAGGTTAGGTTTAGGGCTCAGATGAAGTTTAGGGTAATGGATAGGGTTAGAGTTAGGCCTAGGACTAGCATTAGGTTTATGGTTATCATTAGGGTAATGGATAGGATTAAAGCTAGGGTTAGGGCTATGGTTGTGTTTTTTATTAGGTTTAGAATTAAGGTTAGGGTTAGGGTTAAAGCTAGGGTTAGGTTTAGGGTATGGTTTAGGGTTTGAGCTAGGGTTAGTGCTAAGTATATGGTTAGGTTTAGGATTAGGTCTAGGGTTAGGATTAGGATTCTTTTTAGGGTTACGTTAATGGACAGGTTTAGGTGTCTGGTTAGGGTTAGGGTTAGATTTAGGTTTAGGACTAGGGTTAGTATTAAGTTTAGCATAATTGTTAGAACTTGAGCTAGGGTTAGGACAATGGCAAAGGTAAGGTTTATGGTTAGGTCTAGGTTAGATTTACAGTTATGAATAGAGTAGGTTTAGGGTTAGGGCTAGGGTTATCATGACATTTATGGTTAGGGTTAGGGTAATGGGTGGGGTTAGAGCTAAGGTTAAGTCTAGTTTTAAGTTTAGGATTAGGACTATGGTTAGGGTTAGGGTTAAGGTTAGGCTTATCATTTTCTTACGGTGAGGTTAAGGGTAAAGGTCATGGATTGAGTAAGTTTTAGGGCTAGGTTGAAGCTTCAGGTTAGAATCAGGGCTAGGGATAAAGTTAGGGTTAGGGTTAGGGTTAGGGCAAGGTTTATCATTAGGTTTAATGTTATTGTTAGGGTAATGGATAGAGTTAGAGCTAGGGTTTGGGCTATTGTTCTGGTTAGGATTAGGGCTAGGATTGGAGTTAGGGTTTGGGTTATGGTTATGTTTAGGGTAAGGGCTAGGTTTTTAGCTAGTGTTAGTGCTAGGGCTAGTTTGAGAATTAGATTCAGCCTTAGGTCTAGGGACAGGATTATGGTAGGTTTAGGGTTAGGGTTAAGGTTAGGGCTAGGGTTATTATTAGGATTAGGACAAGGGTTAGGGTAATGGATATGGTTAGATGTAGGTTTAGGTTTAGGTTTAGGGTTATAATTAGTTTTAGGGTTAATGTTAAGGCTATGGTTATATTTAGGTTTATGATACGTATTAGGTTTTGAGCTAGGTTTAGGGCTATAGCTAATGTTAGTTTTAGTGTTAGGTCTATTGTTATTTTTCTGGTTATGGTTAGGATTATGTTTAGTTTTAAGGCTAGGGTCATCAATAAAGTTATGAGTAGGTTTGAGTAAGGTGTATGTTTAGATCTAGGTTTAGAGATAGGTTTAAGTTTAGGTTTAGGTGTAGGGTTAGGTTTCAAAGTAAGGTATAGGTCTAAGTTTATATTTATGGAAAGAGTTAGGCTTTGAGTAAGATTTAAGACTAGTGCTAGGGTTAGGTTTAGGGTTAGGATTAGGGATAGGGTTAGGGTTGGGATTACACATAAGGCTAGATTTAGGCCTAGAATTCGCTCTAGGTTTTGTGTTAGGTTAAGGCATAGAGTTAGAGCTATGGGTAATGTAAGAGCTAGAATTATGATTAGGGCTAGTTGTAGGGTTAGAATTATGGCTATGTCTAGTGTTAGATTTAGGTTTTTGGTTAGAGTAAGATTTAGAGATAGGTTTAGTGCTAAAGGCAAGGTCATTTTTCAGGTTACAGTTAGAGTTAAGATTAAAGCCAAAATTGGGACTAGGTTTATGTCTAGGGGTAGGGTTAGTCTTTGTGTTAAGTTAAGGTTTATTGTTAGGACTAAGTCTAGGTTTTTGTTTAGGTCTAGAGCTAGAGTTAAGGCTAGATTTAGAATTAGGTTAAGGTCTAGGGTTAGTTACAGGGTCTGGTTTAGGTATAAGTTTCCTGGTAGGGCTAGTGTTACGGATTGGTCTAGCGTTAGGGTCAGGTTTAGACCTAGGTTAGTGTTATTGTCAGAATAAGTGTCAGGGTTAGGGTTAAAGTTTGGGATATGGTTCGAGGTATGATGAGTGCTAGGGTTAGGACTATTAATATGGTGAGAGTTTTCATTAGCCTGAGGATAGGTCTTGGGTTACATTATTGTTAGGGTTTTGCTTAGGGTTAGGGATAGGGTTAGAGCTAGTGTTAGGGGAAGGGTTAGGGTTAGCATTAGGGTTAAAGCTAGGTGCAGGGCTCAGATTAGGGCTAGTTTTTGTGTTAGTGTTATTTCTAGGGTTAGGGCAACAGTGAATGTAAAATTAGGGTTAGCCTTAATTTTAGAATTAGGGGTAGTTATAATGTTAGTGTTATATTTAAGGTTAGGGTAATATTTAGAGCTAGAGTTATTTTTAGGATAGGAGTCAGGGTCAGATTTAGTTTTAGGGTTTGAGTGAGGACTCGAATTAGGGCTAGGTTTACTGTTAGGGTTCAGTTTAAATTTGGCATCATGTTTAGAGCTAGGGTGAGTGTTAGGTTATGAGTCAGTGTCAGGGTTAGTTTTAAGGTTAGAGTTAGGACTCAATTAGGGCTAGGATTAGTTCTTGTATTAGTTTAGGGTTCGGTTTAAGTTAAGGTTTAGGGTTAGGTCTATTGCTCGGTTTTGTTTTAGTTTTAGGGTTAGGGTTAGGGCTAGTTTTACAATTAGTATTAGGGTTAGGGCTAGTGTTAGTTTTATCCTTATACTTAGGGTTAGGGTTACATTTATAGTTAGGTTTAGATCTAGGATTAGGCTAGGATTAAGGATAGGGCAAGGGTTAGGTGCAGGGATAGAGTTACGGTAGGGATAGGGTTAGAACTAGGGATAGGGCTAGTGTGAGAGTTAGAGTTAGTGAAAAGGCTAAATTTCGATTTAGGGTTTTGGGACAGGGTTAAAATAGGGCTAGAATTAGGGCTAGGGTTAGTTTTAAGCTTAGGCCAAGCAATAGGGTATGGTTACATTCAAGTTTAGGATAAAAAATGGCATTGGAGCTAGTTTTAGACATAGGGTGAGTGTTAGAGTTAGGGTTAGGGCTAGGGTTGGGGTTAGGTTTATGATTAAGCCTAGGTTTTGGGATAGAATGGGAGCTTGTGTTTGTTTTAGATTCAGGGCTATGATTAGTGCTAGGGCTAATATCAGGTATAGGGTTATGGTTAAAGATAGTTTTAGGGTTAGGCTTATGGCTACGTCTAGTGTAAGGGCTAGATTTAGGGTAAGGTCCAGATGTAGAGCTCAGGAAATTATTAGGATTAGGATTTGGCTTAAGTAAGGATTTAGGTGTATGGCTCAAATTAGTATTAGGTTTAGGGTTAGGGTATAGTTACGGATTGTTTTAAGGTTCAGGTTTGGTTTAGGGTAATTAATATGGTTAGCATTAGTGATAGGGCTAGGGTTAGGTTTAGGGTTAGGATTAGGGTAAGGGTTATGTTTAGGGTAATTGATAGGGTGATAACTTAGGTTAGACTTAGAGTTATGGTTAGGAATATTCCTTGAGTTAGGGTTAGAGTTAGTGTTTGAACTAGGGTTAGGGTTAGGTTTAGGGTTATGTTTAGTATAAATGTTAGGTTTTGAGCTATGATTGGGCTAGGTTTAGGGTAAGGTCTAGGGATAGAATTATGGTAGGTTTAGGATTAGAGTTAGAGTTAGGGCTATGGTTATCATCAATGTTCAGGTTAGGGTTAAGGTAATGGATAGGGTTAGTTCAGGTTTAGATTTTGGTTTAGAGTTAGAATTAGTGATAGGGTTAGGATTAGAGCTATGGTTATGTTTAGGTTTATGGTTAGTTTTATGGTTTGATCTAGAGTTAGGGCTATGCTGGATGTTAATTTTAGGGTTCTGTGTATGGTTAGTTTTCCAGTTAGGGTTAGGGTTAACATTAGGGTTCGAGCCAGGATTAACAATAAGTTTAGGTTTAGGATTAGGGTAATGGGTAGGTGTAGAGCTAGGTTTAGGGCTAGGTTAAGTTTAGGATTTGGGCTAGGGTTAGGGTGAGAGTTAGGGATAGGTCTAAGTTTATGTTTAGGGTAAAGGTTAGGCATTGAGCTATCTTAGGACTAAGGCGAGGGCTAGGGTTAGTATAGGGCCAGTATTAGGGTTAGGGTTATCCTTAGGGTTAGGTTTAGGCCTAAAATTAGCTTTATGTTTACTGTTAGGTTTAGGCCTAGGGTTAGGGCTATGAATGATGTAAGATTTAGGGTTATGATTAGGGCTAGTTTTAAGTTTAGGGTTATGGCTGGGTGTAGAAATAGGTTTAGGTTTTGGTTAGTTTCAGGTTTACAGGTAGGTTTAGTGATAAAGGCAGGGTCAGTGTTTGAGTTAGAGTTAAAGTTAGGGTTAAAGCAAGAATTAGGACTAGGTTTAGGTCTAGGTGTAGAGTTAGTATTTGGGTTAGGTAAGGGTTTTTGTTAGGGCTAGGGCTAGAATTTTGTTTAAGTCTAGAGCTACAGTTCAGGCTAGATTTAGGATTAGGTTTAGGTCTAGAGCTATTGGTAGGGTTAGGTTTAGGTATAAGTTTACAAGTAGGGCTAGTGTTAGGGTTTGGTTTAGGGTTAGAATCAGGTTTAGAACTAGGGTTTATGTTATGGTAAGAATAAGGGTCAGGGTTAGGGTGAGGGTTTGGGATAGCATTAGAGCTAGAATGAGATCTAGGGTTAGGACTATTAATAGTGTTGGATTTGGGTAGCCTAAGGATTAGGGATAGTTCTAGGGTAATCATTAATTAGGGTTAAGCTTTTGCTCAGGGTAAGGCATAGGGTTAAGGCTAGGGTTAGGTTTATCGTTTGCATTAAAGCTAGGTTTATGGCTCAGATTAGGACTAGATTTTGTGTGGGGTTTAAGGCTAGGTTTAGGGCAATGATTATATTAAAACTAGGGTTACAATTAGGGTTAGGGTTAGGGTTATTGGTAGGTCACGTGTTAGGTTTAGGTTTAAGATTAGGGTGATATTTACAGCTAGATTTGTGTTAGGATATCAGTCAGGTCAGGGTTAGTTTTAGGGTTAGGGTTAGGACTCCAATTAGGGCTAGCTTTACTGTTAGGGTTCAGTTTAAGTTTAGGGTCATGTTTAGAGCTATAATATGTGTTAGGATATAAGTTAGGGTTAGGGTTATTTTTAATGTTATGATTAGGACTCGAATTAGGGCTAGGGTTAGATCTAGGTGTAGTGCTAGGGTTTGGTTTAAGTTAGGCCTGTTGCTCGGTTTTGTTTTAGTGCTATGTTTAGGGTTATGGCTAGTTTTATCATTAGCATTAGGGTTAGGTCTAGGGTAATGTTTAGGTTTAGGATTAAGGTTAGAATTAAAGCTAAGTTTAGGACGAGGATTTGTGTTATGTTTAAGGCAAGAATTAGGGCTAGGACTAATGTCAGGTCTAGGTTTATAGTTAGTGATATTTTTAGGGTTAGGTTTATAGCTAGGTCAAATTAAAGTATTGCATTTAGGGAAAAGTCCAGATTAAGCGCTGGGGTATTATTAGGGTCAGGGTCAGGCTTCGGGTTTGAGTTAGGTTAAGGTTTAGGTTTAAGGCTCAAATTAGCATTAAATTTAGAATTAGGGTTAAGGTAATGGATAGTGTTAGGTTCAGGTTTCAGGTAAAATTTAAGGTAATGGATATGGTTAGGAATTGTGATAGGTTTGGGGTTAGGCCTAGGGTTAGCATTAGGGTTATGGTTATCATTGGGGTAATTTATAGGGTTAGACCTAGGGTTAGGGCTAGGGTAATCGTTAGGATTAGGGCTAAAGTTAGGGTTAGGGTCAGGGTTAGGGCGAGGGTTACAGTTCGGATTAGGTTTAGGGTACAGTTTCGGATTTGAGCTAGGATTTTTGCTATGGCTAAGGTTAATAGAGGGTTTTGTCTAGAGTTATGAATATGGTTAGTGTTAAGGTTAGGGCTAGGGTTATCTTTAGGGTTAAGGTAATAGGTTTACATGTCAGGTTAAAGATAGGTTTAGTTTTAGGTTAGTGTTAGGTTTAGGTTTAGAATTAGGGTTAGTGTTTTATCTAGCTTAGGATTAGGGTTAGGGTTAGGTTCACTGTTAGTTCTAGGTTTATGTCTATGTTTAGGGTTAGGGTAGGTTTAGCTTTAGGTCTAGTGTTATCATTAGGGTTAAGTTTAGGATTAGGGTAATTGGTAGGATTTGAGCTAGGGTTAGGGCTAAAGTTAAGGTTAGGATAAGGGCTGGGGTTAGGGTTAGGGTTAGGCCTTGGTTTAGTCTTAGGGTTAGGTTAAGTGTAAGTGTTAGGGATTGAGCTAGGTTTAGGGCTACTGTGAGGTTTAGGGTTACAGTCAGGGTTAGGGTAGGTTTAGAGTTAGGTTTAGGGCTAGGGTTAGAATTAGTTTTAGGGTTAAATGGATAGAGTTAGAGCTAGAGTTTGGACTATGGTTACAGTTAGGATTAGTGCTAGAGTTAGAGTAAGGTTTAGGTTTGGGCTAGGGTTATGTTTAGGGTAAGTTTTAGGGTTTTAGCTAGGGTTAGGGCTAGAATGAGGGTTAGGGTTAAGATTATGGCTAGGTTTAGGGTTAGAGTTATGCTTAGGGTTAGGTTTAGGGTTGTAATTAGGGCTAAGTTTTGTGTGAGGTTTAGGGCTAGTGTTAGGTGTATGGGTAATGTAAGAGCTAGAGTTATGGTTATGGCTAGATTTAGAATTCGTCTAGTGTTAGGGTTAGTTTTTGGGTTAGGATAAGGTTTAGAGCTAGTGTTTTTGTTAGAGTAATTGTCAGGTTCAGGTTAGGATTAGGTTTAGGGTTAGGTCCAGAATGAGGACTACAGTTAGGTCTAGGTGTAGAGTTAGTGTTTGGTTTAGGTTAAGGGTTATTGTTAGGGCTAAGTATAAGGTTATGACTACATTTAGGATTAGGATTTAGGATAATATATTAGGGATAGTGTTAGTGTTAAGTTTAGGGTTAGGGTTACTGGTAGGGCTTGTGTTAGGTTTCGGATAAGTGTTAGGATAAGGTTTAAACTGAGGTTTAGTGTTAGTGTCAGAATAAGGGTCAGAGTTAGGGTTAGGGTTTGGGTTAAGTTTAGAACTAGAATGAGGGCTAAGGTTAGGACTAGTAATAGAGTTAGGGTTTGGTAGGCATAGAATTAGAGTTAGGACTAGAGTATCAATAGGATAAGGGTTTGACTAAGTGTAAGAAATATGGTTAGAGCTAGGGTTAGGACTAATGATAGAGCTAGGGTTAGGGCCATGGTTAGGGTTACAGTTAAAGCTAGGGTTAGGCCTTGGATTAGGGCTAGGTTTTGTGTTAGGTTTAGGGCTATGGCTAATTTATGTACTGGTATTACGATTAGGGCTAGTTTTAGGGTTAGGTTTAGGGCGACTTCTAATGTTAGTATTATGTCTAAGGATAGGGTGATGTTTAGAGCTGGGGTTAGTGTTAAGGTCAGAGTCAGGGTTAGTATTAGTTCTATGGTTAGGGTAAGGACTCTAATTAGGGCTAGTGTTAGGTCTAGGTGTAGGGTTAGGGTTTGGTTTAGGTTAAGGGTTAGAGTCAGTGCAATGGCTCAGCTTTGCATGAGGCTAGGGCTAGGGTTAGAGCTATTTTTCAAATTAGTGTTAGGGTTAGAGCTAGTGTTAGGGTGTGATTTAGGCTTAGGGTTAGGGTTAGATATAGAGTTAGGGTTAGATCTAGGTTTAGGACTAGAGTGAAAGTAAGGGCTAGGGTTATGGCTAGGATTTGAGTTATCATAAGGTATAGGGTTAGAACTCTGGATAGGGCTAGGGCTAGATTTAGAGTTAGTCTTATTTTTAGGGTTTGATTTAGGGTTAGAATTAGGTCTTAATTAGGGCTAGGATTAGAGCTAGGGTTAGTATTAAGGCTGAATCTAGGTTTATGGCTAGGGTTATGGTTATGGTTATGGTTATGGTTAGGTGTGATATTATAGCTAGCTTTAGAACTAGGGCAAGGGTTAAAATTAGGGTTAGGTCAATGGTTCAGGTTAGGTGTTGTATTAAGGCTAAGATGAAGGCTAAGATTAGGGCTAGAGTTTGTTTTAGGTTTAGGGCTTCATTAGGGCTAGGGCTAATGTCAGGTGTAGGGTTATGGTTAGAGATAGTTTTAGGGTTAAGATTCTTAGGGTTAGGATTAGGTTTATGTTTAGGTTTAGGTTTAGGGTTCAGGTTAGGTTTAGGGTAATGTATACATTTAGGGTTAGGAATATGTTTAGGGTTATCCTAGAGTTAGCATTAGGGTTAGGATGAGGATTAGGATAATGGATATTGTTAAGCTGGATTTAGGGCTGGTTTAGGGAAATGGAAGGAGTTAGAGCTAGTTTTAGGTCTATGTCAAAGGTTAGAATTTTGGTTAGGGCTAGAGTTATGGTTTGGATTAGTAATAAGGCTAGGTTTAGGGTTAGGATGAGGGCTAGTGTTTGTTTTAGGTTATGGCAAGAATTAGGGCTAAGTCTAGTGTCAGGTCTAGGCTTACATTAGGGATAGATTGAGGGTTAGATTTATGGCTAGGACTAGTGTAAGGGTTAGGTTTAGTGTAAAGGTCAATTTTAGAGCGACAGGACTTATTAGGGTTAGAATTAGGTTTCGGGTTTGGTTTAGATTAGGGTTTAAGTTTAGAGCTTGAATTACCATTAGGGTTTGGTTAGGGTAATGATAGGTTTAGGTTTAGGGTTCATGTTAGGAGTATGGTAATTGATAGGGTTAAAGTTACCAAAAGGGTTAGGGTTAGGCCCAGGGTTAGTCTTAGGGTTATGGTTGTGCTTAGGGTAATGGATAGGGTTAGTGCTAGGGTTATGGTTAGTATTAGGGCTAGAGTTAGGGTAGGCCTAGGGTTAGGGTTAGGTTTAGTGTTAGGGTATGGTTTTGAGTTTGAGCTAGCATTAGCACTAGGGCAAGGGTTAGATTTAGGGATAGATCTAGATTATAGTTATGGTTAGGCTCAAGGTTAGTTATAAGTTTAGGGCTAGGGTTATCATTAGGTTTAGGGTATTAGATAGGGTTTGATGTCCTGTTAGGTTTAGGGTTAGGATTAGGTTTTGGCTTAAGGTTATGGTTAAGGATAGGTTTAGGGTAATGGTTAGTGTTTGAGCAAGTGTTAGTTCTATGGAAGGTTTAGGTTTATGGTTATGCCTAGGGTCAGGGTTAGGGTAGATTTAGGGTAAGGGATAGGGTTATCATGGATAGGGTTAGGGTTAGGGTAATGGGTTGTGTTAGAGCTAAAGTTAGGTCTAGGTTTATCATTAAGGTTAGGGTTAGAGTTAGGGTAATATGTAGGTTTAGAGCTAGGGTTAAGTATAGGTTTAAAGTTAGGATTAGGGCTAGGGTTAAGTTTAAGTTTAGGTTTAGGCCATGCATTAGTGTTAGGATTAGGTTAATTTTAAGGGTTAGGGATTGAGCTAGTGTTTGGACCAGGACGAGGATTAGTGTTAAAGTCAGTGTGAGGGTTAGGGCTAGAGTTAGCATTAGGGTTAGGGTTAGTGTAATGGATAGAGTTAGAGGTAGTTTTTTGCCTAGGGTGATGGCTAGTTTCAGGATTAGTGATATGGCTAGGTCTAGTGTTTGGGTTATGTTTTTGTTAGGATAAGGTTTAGTTCTAGGGTTTGTGATAGGTAAGGGTCAGTTTTAGGGTTAGGGTTAGGTTTATTGTTAGGGCCAGCATTAGGACTAGGGTTTGGTCTAGAGGTAGGGTTAGTATTTGGGTTAGATTAAGGGTTATTATTAGGGCTAAGGGTAAGTTTTTGTTTAGGGCTAGGCCTAGACTTATCACTAGATGAAGGATTAAGTGTAGGTCCAGGTCTAGTGTTAGGGTTAGGTTTAGGAATAGGGTTACAGGTAGTGCCAATATTAGGGGTCGGTTTAGAGTTAGGGTCAGGTTTGCACCTATGAATAGTGTTAGGGTCAGAATAAGGGTCAGGGATAGGTTTAGGGTTTGGGATAATGACAAAGCTAGATTGAGAGTTACGGTTAGGATTAGTAATAGAGTTAGGTTTGGGGTTAGGCTAAGAATTAGGTTTAGGACTAGGTTAGCTTTAGGGTTAGAGTTTGGCTTAGGGTAAGGGATAGGGTTAGCACCAGTGTTAGGGCTAGGGTTATGGTTAGGGTTAGGGCTAGGGTTAGGTTTAGGTTTAGGGTTAAAACTAGGGTTAGAGCTTGGATTAGGGCTAGGCTAGGTTTTGTGTTAGCTTTAGGGCTACGGCCAATGTAAGAACTAGGGTTACAATTAGGGCTAGTTTTAGGGTTGTTGTTACGTCTAGCTTTAGTGTTTGGTTAGATTTAGGGTTTGAGTTATGTTTAGGGTAAAGGATAGGTTAGAGTTAGCGAATGTGTTAGGGTTAGGCTGAGGGTTAGCATTAGGGTTAGGATTAGGGTTAGGGTTAGTGTAATGGATAGGGTTAGAGGTAGGATTAAGGTTAGGTTTATGGTTAGTGTTAGTGTTAGGCTTAGTGTTAGGTTTAGGGTTAGTGCAAAGATTAAAGTTAGGGTTGGGTTTAGGGTAAGGGTTAGAACTTGGTTTAGGTTTAGAGTTCGGGTTAAAGCTAGGGTTGGGGCTTGCATTAGAGCTGATTTTGGGTTACATTAGGGCTAGTGTTAAAGATACAGCCAATGTAAGAACTAGGGTTATGATTAGGGCTAATATTAGGATTATGGTTTGGGCTAAGTCTAGTTTTTTGTTGTTGTTGTTGTTTGGGTTTAAGTTCAGGGTGATGTTTTGAGCTAGGGTTAGTGTTAGGTTCAGAGTCAGGTTCAGGGTTAGTTTTAGGTTTGGGAATAGGACTCGAATTAGGGGTAGGCTTAGGGCTAGGGGTAGGTTTAGGATTTGATTTAGGTTAAGGGTTAGGGTTAGTGCTATGGCTCGTTATCTTTTAGAGCTAAAGCTAAAGTTAAGGGTAGTTTTACAATTATTGTTAGTGTTATTGCTAGTGATACGGTGAGTTCAGGCTTATGGGTACATTTAGAGTGATGGTTAATTCTAGGGCTATGGCTATGGCTAGGGTTAGGGCTAAGGTTAGGTCTAATGTTTGGATTATGGTTAAGGATAGAGTTGGAACTAGGAATAGAGCTAGAATGATAGTTAGAGTTAGTCTTAAGGCTAGGGTTTGGGTTAAATTTAGGGCTAAATTAGGGCTAAGAATATGTCTAGGATTGATGTTACGATTAGGCCTAGGGTCAGGGCTATGTTTAGGATTAAGTTTAGGTTTAGGTTTAGGGGAAGGGATGGGGTTATAGCTAAGTTTAGGGCTATGACAATGATTAGAATTAGGTTTAGGTCTAGGGTTAGGTTTTTGTTAGGATTAAGGCTAGATTTGCGTTTAGGATGAGGGCTAGGGTTTGTGTTAGCTTTAGGGAAAGTTTCAGGTATAGGGATAACATCAAGTTTAGGGTTACAGCTAGGGATAGTTATAGGGTTAGTTTCATGGCTATGTCTAATATTAGGTTTAGGGTAAGAGCCAGGATAAGAGTAAGGTATATTTTTAGGGTCAGGGTCAGGTTTTGGGTTTGTGTTAGGTTAATTATTAGGGTTAGGGCTCAAATTAGCTTTAGGGTTAGAATTGGGGTTAGGTTAATGGATAGGTTTAGGTTTAGGATTCAGTTTAAGATTAGGGTAATTGGTAGTGTTAGGGTTAGTGATACAATTAGGGTTAGGCTTAGGGTTAGCATTTGAGTTAGAATTATTTTTAGGGTAATAAATAGCATTAGACTAGGGTTAGGGCTAGAGTTTTGGATAGGATTAGGGCTAGAGTTAGGGTTAGGGTTAGAGCTAGGGCTAGGGTTAGGATTTGGGTTAGGTTTAGGGTACAGGTTAGGTTTTGAGCTAGGGTTAGTGCTAGGGTGAGGGTTAGGTTTAGGATTAAGTCTAGGGTTAGATTTATGGTTAAGGTTAGGTTTAGTGTTAAGGTTAGGGCTAAGGTTATCTTTAGAGTTAGGTTAATAGATAGGGTTAAATATCGGGTTAGGATTAGGGGTAGTTTTAGGTTTAGGGCTAAGATTATCATTAGAGTTAGGGTAATGGATAGTGTTAGATGTCAGGTTAGGGTTAGGGGTAGTTTTAAGCTTAGATTTAGTGTTAGGGTTTGAGCTAGGGTGTTAGAGTAAGGGTTATGGTTTTATCTAGAGTTTATGGTACAATGAGGGTTAAGTTTATGATTAGGTCTAGGATTAGGTTTACAAATAGGATTAGAGCTAGGGTTAGTTTTAGGATTAGCGTTAGGGATAGGTCTAGTGTTAAGGTTAGGTTTAGATGTAGAATTAGGGTTAGATTTAGAGTTAGGTTTAGATCTAGGGTTAGAGCAAGGTGTAAGGTTTGGGCTAGGGTTATTCTAGGCTATGGCTAGGTATAAGGTTACGGTAAGTGATAGGGTTAGAATTAGGGCTAGAGCTTGGGCGAGAATTATAGTTATTCTTAAAGCTAGGTTTAGGGTTAGGTTTAGAATTAGGGCTAGGGTTAGTGTTTGTGTTAGTCCTAGGGTTAAGGTTAGGGCTAAGGTTAGTGTTAGGGTTAGGGTTTGGGATAGGTTTATGGTAAGCAATGGATTAAATCTAGGTTTAGGGCTAGGGAAAGGGTTAGAATTAAGGTTAGGGTTATGATTAAGGCTAGGTGTTGTGCTAGGATGAGAGCTAGTGTTCGTGTGATGGTTAGGGGTAGGATTTGGGCTAGGGCTAATTTCAGGTCTTGGGTTATGGTTAGAAATTTGTTTCGGTTTATGTTTATGGTTAGGTCTAGTGTAAGGGTCAGATTTTGGGCAAAGGTAAAGTTTACAGTTATGTGTATTTTTAGGGTCAGTGTACGGCTTAAGGTTTGGTTTAGGTTAAGGTTTAGGTTTAGTGCTTGAATTAGCATTAGGGTTAGAGTTAGGATTAGGGTAATGAATAGGCTTAGGACTAGGGTTCAAGTTAGTTTTAGGGTAATGGATAGGTTTAGGGATTGCAATAGTGTTAGGGTTAAGCCTAGGGTTAGCATTAGGGTTAGGATTATGGTTAGAGTAGTTGATAGAATTAGAGCTAGGGTTATGGTTAGGATTAGGGCTAGGGTTAGGGTAGTGGATATAATTAGCGCTATGGTTAGGGCTATGATTAAGGTTAGGATTACGGCCAGTGTTAGGTTAGGGTTTGGGATAGGGCTAGGTTTATGTTAAGGGTAAAGTTTAGGCTTTGAGCTAGGTTTAGGACTAAAGCGAGGCTTAGGGATAGCGTTAGGGCTAGGGTTAGGTTTAGGGTTACAATTAGGGCTATATTCAGGCCTAGGATTAGGGCTAGGTTTTGTGTTAGTTTAGGCCTAGGGTTAAGGCCATGGGAATGAAAGAGATAGGGTTATGATTAGTGCTAGTTTTAGTGTTAGGGTTATGGCTAGGTCTAGTGTTAGGATTAGGTTTTGGGTTAGGGTGAGCTTTGGAGCTAGGATTATGTTAGGGTTAGGGCCAGTGTTCAGGTTAGAGTTGGGGTTAGTGCCAGAATTAGGACTAGGGTTAGGTCTAGGGGTTGGGTAAGTGTTTGGGTTATTGTTAGGGCTAGTGCTAGGTTGTTGTTGAGGTCTAGGGCTAGAGATATGGCTAGATTTAGGATTAGTTTTAAGTCTAAGGCTAGTGTTAAGATTAGGTTTAGGTATAAGATTACCGGTAGGGTTAAAGTTGGGTTCAGATTCAGGTTAGGATCAGGTTTAGACCTATGGTTAGTGTTAGGGTCAAAATAAGTGTCAGGGTTAGGGTTGTTTGTTTGGGTTAGGGTTAGAGCTAGAATGAAGTTTAGGGTTAGGACTAGTAATAGTGTTATGTTTTGGGTTAGGGTATGGATTAGGGTTAAGACTAGGGTTAGCATTAGGTTTAGGGTTTAACTTAAGGTAGTGGATAGGGTAAGAGCTAGGATTAGCGCTAAGGTTAGGGTATGGTAAGGGCTATTTTTAGGGTTAGGGTTATAACTAGGCTTAGTGCTCAGATTAGGGCCAGGTTTTGGGTTAGGTTGGAGCTACTGATCGGCCTACAACTAATGTATGAACCAGGGTTATGATTAGGGCTATTTTTGGGTAAATGTTATGGCTAGGTCAAGTTAGGGTTAGGGTTAGCATTACCGTGAGGTTTAGAGCTATGGTTAGTGTTAGGGTTAGGGTCAGTGTTCAGGTTATAGATAGGGTTAGGTTTAAACCCAGAATTATCACTATAGTTAGGTCTAGGGTAGGGTTAGTGTTTGTGTTAAGTTAAGGTTTATCATTAAGGCTAGGGCTACATATTTGTTTAGGTCTAGGGCTAGAGATATGGCTAGATTTAGGATTAGGTTTAGGTCTAGGGTTAGTGTTAGGGATGGGTTTAGGTATAGGTTTATTGCTAGTGCTAGTGTTAGGATTCGGTTTATGTTTAGGGTAAGATTTAGACATATGGTTACTGTGAAGGTCAGCATAAGTGTCAGGGTTAGGGTTAGGGTTTGGTTTATGGTTAGAGCTAGAATGAGTGCTAGGGATAAGACTAGTAATAGGGGTAGGGTTTAGGTTAGGCTAAGTATCAGGTTAGGCCTAGGATTAGAATTAGTTTTAGGGTTAGCTTAGGTTAAGGGATGGAATTAGAGCTAGTGTTACTGCTATGTTTAAGGTTAGGTTTAGAGCTACTGTTAGGTTTAGGTTTAGGGTTAAAGCGAGGGTTAGGTCTTGCATTAAGGCTACGTTTTAGTTAGTTTTAGATTTATGGCCAACGTATGAACTAGGGTTATGATTTGGGCTAGTTATAGGATTAGGTTTAGGACTAGGTCTAGCGGTAGGGTTCGGTATAACATTAGTGTGATGTTTAGAGCTAGAGTTTGTGTTAGGGTCAAATTCAAGGTCAGATTAGTTTTAGGGTTAGGGTTTGGACTCGAATTAGGGCTAGGGTTAGTGCTAGTTGTAGGGTTAGGTTTTGGTTTAGTTTAAGTTTTAAAGTTAGGGCTATGGCTTGGTTTTGTTTTTGGGCTAGGGCTATGGTTATGGCTAGTTTTAGGCTTAGCATTAGGTTTAGGGCTAGTGTTAGGTTTAGGTTTAAATTTAGGGTTAAAGCTAGATTTAGATTTAAGATTAAATCTAGGGATAAGTCTATGGCTAAGGATAGGGCTACTGTTAGGTCTTAGTTTATGACTAGAATTAGGGTTATGGTAAGGCATAGGGTTAGAACTAGGAATAGGGCTAGTCTGAGAATGAGAGTTATTCTTTCAGCTAAGCTTAGTGTTTGGTTAGGTATAGGGCTTAATTAGGGCTAGAAATAGGGCTAGGTTTATGGTTATGTTTAGGAATAGGGTTAGTTTTAGTCTTAGGGTTAGGTTTAGTGTAAGCAATGAGGTTAGAACTAGGGATAGGGCTAGAGTGAATGTTAGAATTACATTAGGGCTAGGGTTTCATTATACTTAAGATTAAGGCTTGGTTTAGGGCTAGAATGAGAGCTAGCATTTGTGTTAGGGTTAGGGCTAGGATTAGTGTTAGGGTGAATGTCAGGTCTAGGGTTACGTTTAGGGTTAGTTTTAGGGTTAGGTTTATGGCTATATTTAGTGTAAGTGTTAGGTTTAGGGTAGGGGTCAAATTTAGAGCTAGAGGTATTATTATGGTAAGAGTCAGGTTTAGTGTTTTGTTTAGGTTAGGGTTTAGGGTTAGGGCTCAAATTAGCATTAAGGTTTGTGTTAGGGTAATGAAAAGGTTTTGTTTAGGGTTCAGGTTAGATTTAGCATAATGGATAGGATTTTTTTTAAGGGATAGGGTTAGATATAGGTGTAGGGTTAGCATTATAATTAGGGTTATGTTTAGGGTAATTGATAGGGTTAGAGATAAATTTAGGGCTAGGATTATGGATAGGTTTAGGGCTAGGTTTAAAGTTAGGGTTATGGGTTTGTTTTATGTTAAGGTTAGGTCTAGAATTAAGGCTAGGGCAATGTCAGTACTAGGGTTATGGTTAGGGATAGTTTTAGGGTTAGGATTATGGCTAAGTACAGTATAAGGGTTAGGTTTAGGGATAGGGTCAGGGTTAGAGCTAGGTATATTATCACTGGAAGGGTCAGAGTTAGGGTTTTGGTTAGGTTAAGTTTTAGGGTTAGCACTTGAATTATCATTAGGGTTAGGGTTAGGGTAATGATAGGGTTAGGTTCAGGGTTCAGGTTAGGTTTAGGTTAATGAAATAGTTTAGGGTTAGGGATAAGTTTAGGGTTAGGCCTGGGGTTACCATTAGAGTTATGGTTATGTTTAGGGTAATGGATAGGGTTAGAGTTAGTGATAGGGTTAGGGTTATCATTAGAATTCTTGCCAGTGTTCGAGTAAGGTTTAAGGCTAGGTTCTGGGTTAGGTGTTAGATTTAGGGTTAGGGATAAAACCAGGTTTAAGGCTCTGATTAGGGCTTGGTTTTTCGTTTGGTTAGGGCTAGGATTAGGGCTATGGCTAATGTATGAACTATTGTTGCAATTAATGCTAGTTTCAGTGTTAGGGTTAGGGCTAGGGCTAGTGTTACAGTTAGTTTTAGGGTTAGGGTGATGTTTAGAGCAAGGGTTATTGTTAGAGTCAGTGTCAGAGTCAGGGTTAGTTTGAGGGTTAGGGTTAGAACTCAAATTAGGGCTAAAGTTTGTACTAGCTGTATGGTTAGGGTTTAGTTTAGGTTAAGGGTTAGGGATATAGGTTGGTTTTGTTTTAGGGCTATGTCTACAGTTAACACTAGATTATGGATTAGCATCATGGTTAGGGCTAGAGTTAGGTTGAGGTTTAGGCTTAGAGTTAGTGTTAGGGTTATGGTTAGGTTAGGGTAAGGGTTAGTGTTTGAGCTAGGGTTAGGGCTAGGGCAAGGTTTACGTTTAGGTTTAGGTCTAGGTTTACATTAATGTTTAGAGTTAGATTTAGTGTTAGGGATAGGATTTTAATTAGGTATAGGGTTAGGATTAGGGTAATGGATATGGTTAGAGCTAAAGTTCAGGCTAGGTTTAATGTTAGGATTAGGGCTAGTGTTAGGGTTAGTGTTTAGCATAGAGCTAGGGTTATGTTTAGTGTGAAGTTTAGGCTTTGAGCTAGGGTTAGGTCTAACGTGAGGCTTTGGTTAGGGCTAGGTTTAGGGCTAGTATAGGCTGAGGATTATGCTTAGAGTTAAGTTTAGGCCTAGGATTAGGGCTAGGTTTTCCGTTAGGTTTAGGGCTAGGGTCAGGACTATTGGCAATGTAACAGCTAGGGTTATGTTTAGGGCTAGTTTTAGGGTTAGGGTTATGACTAGGTCTAGTGTTAGGTCTAGGTTTTGGGTTAGTGTCAGGTTTAACGCTAGGTTCAGTTTTAGAATCAGGGTTAGTTTTGGGGATAGGGTTAAGTTTAGGGTTAGGGCCAGAATTAGGACTAGGTTTAGGTCTAGGGGTATGCTAAGTGTTTGGTTTAGGTTAAGGGTTGTTGTTAGAGCTAGTGCTAAGTTTTTGTTTAGGTCTAGGGCTAGAGTTATAGCTATATTTAGGATTAGCTTTGGGTCTAGGTCTAGTGTTCCCAGTAGGGCTAGTGTTAGGGTTTGTTTTAGGGTTAGGGTCAGGTTTAGACCTAGGATTACTGTTAGGGTCAGATGAGAGTCATGGTTAGTTTTAGCAGTAGAATGAGGGCTAGGGTTAAGACTAGTATTTGGTTAGAGTTTAAGTTAGGCTAAGGATTAGAATTAGGACTAGGATTAGCATTTGGGTTAGGGTTTGGCTTATTGTAAGAATAGAGTTAGAGTTAGTGTTAGGGCTAGTGTTAGGGTTAGGGTTCGGGCTAGTATTAGGGTTAAAGATAGGGTTACGGCTCAGATTAGGGATAGAATTTGTGTTAGGGTTAGGGCTAAGGTTAGGACAATGACTAATGTAAGAACTAGGGTTATGATTAAGGCTAGTTTTAGGGTTAGGTTAAGGCTAGATATAGTGTTAGGGTAATTTAAGGTTAGGGTGTTGTTTAGAACTAGGCTTAGTGTTAGGGAGAGTGTTATGTCAGGGTTAGTTTTAGAGTTAGATTTAGGGTTAGTTGTAGGGTTAGGATTTTATTTAGGTTAAGGATTAGGAATAGGGCTATGACTTAGTTTTGATTATGGCTAGGCTAGGGATAGGGCAAGTTTTAGGATTAGCGTTATGGTTAGGGATAGTGTTAGGGTTTGGTTTAGGCTTGCTGTTACAGTTAAATTTAAAGTTAGGTTTAGATTTAGACTTAGTCTTGGATCTAGGATTAGGATTTAGGCTAAGTATAGAACTAGGGCTAGGGCTAAACAAGAGTTAGTCTTATGGCTAGGTTTAGGATTAGGATAGGATTAAATAAAGGCTAGGATTAGCACTAGGCTTTGTGTTAGGCCTCGATTTAGGGCGAGGGTTAGTGTTAGGTTTAGGGCTATGGTTAGTTTTTTGGTACAGGATGAGGTTATTGGTAGATTTAGGGCTAGGGTGAGGAATAGCATTAGGATTAGGGGTCGGGTTATGGTTCGGGCTAGGATTAAGCCTAGGTTTAGGGCTAAAACTATGGCTGGGGCTAATTTTATGTTTAGTGTTATGGTTAAAAATAGTTTTAGGGTTAGGTTTATGGCTACGTCTAGTGTAAGGTTTAGGTTTAGGGTTAGGGTCAGGTTTAGAGCTAAGGGTACAGTTAGGGTCAGTGTCCCAATTAGTGTTTTGCATTGGTTAAGATTTAATGTTATGGCTCAAATTAGCATTAGATTTAGGATTAGGTAAAGATTGTGTTAGGTTTAGGTTTCAGGTTAGGTTTAGGGTAATGGATAGGGTTAGGATTAGGGATATGGTTAGGTTTATGCCCAGGTTTAGCATTAAGGTTAGGATTATGGTTAGTTAATAGATAGGGTTAGAGATAGGGGTATGCCTAGGGTTATTGTTACGATTAATGATAGGGTTAGGCTTAGGGTTAGGGTTAGGTTTATATCTAGGTTTACGGCTAGGGTTATAGTTCCAATTAGTGATAGTATTAGGGTTAGGGGTAAATCTAGGTATAGTTCTCAGAATAAGGCTAGGTTTTGGGTTAAGTTAAGGCTAACTTTGGGGTAACAGCTAATGTAAGTACCAGGGTTGCGATTAGGGCTAATTTTATGGTTAGGGTTAGGGCTAGGTCTATTGTTAGGTTTAGGTATAGGATTAGGGTGATGTTTAGAGCAAGGGTTAGTGTTAAGGTCAGAGGAAGGGTCAGGGTTAGTTTTAGGGTTTGGCTTAAATCTCGAAACAGGGCTAGCATTATGGCCAAGTGTAGGGTTAGCACTTAGTTTACATTAAGGATTAGGGTTAGGTCTATGGCTTGGTTTTGTTTTAGTGCTAGGGTTAGTGCTAGTTTTAGGATTAGCCTTAAGAATAAGGGTAGTGTTATGTTTAGGTTTAGGCTAATGGTTAGGGTTAGATTTAGAGTTAGGATTAGATCTAAGGTTGCTTCTAGGGCGATGAATAGGGCTAGTATAAGACCTATGGTTTGGGCTAGGATTAGGGTTCCAGTAAAGTATAGGGTTAGAACTAGGGTTAGTACTAAGGCGAGAGAATTAGTCTTTGGGCTAGGGTTAGGGTTAAGGTTAGGGATAGGGCTAAATTAGGTCTAATATTAGGTCTAGGGTTAGTGTTAGGGTTAGGCCTAGGGTTAGGGTTAGGGTTATAATTAAGGCTTTGTTTAGGGCTAGAATAAGGGCTAGGGTATGTGTTAGGGTTAGGGCTAGTATCATGGCTAGTGCTAATATCAGGTCTAGGGTTATACTTAGGGATAGTTTTAGGGTTAGTTTTATGGCTAAGTCTAGTGTAAGAGTTAGGTATAGGGTAAGAATGAGGTTTAGAGCTAGGGGAATTATTAGGGTCAGTATCAGTTTTAGGGTTTGTTTTATGTTTTAGTTTAGGATTAGGGCTCGAATTAGCATTAGGATTAGGTTTAGGGTAATGATTGGATTAGGTATAGGATTCAGGGTAGGTTTAGGGTAATTGATAAGTTTGGGGATAGTGATATGTTTAGGGTTAGGCCTAGGGTTAGCATTAGGGTAAGGGTTATGTTTAGGGTAATGATACAGTTAGACTTAAGGGTAGGGGTAGGGTTATGGTTAGGATTAGGTCTTGATTTAGAGTTAGGGTGGGGGTTAGAACTAGGGTTAGTTTAAGGATATGTTTAGTTTAAGGTTAGGTTCTGAGCTATGTTAGGGCTAGGCTGACAGTTAGGTTCAGGATTAGGTCTAGGGATACGAATAAGGTAGGTTTTCGGTTAGGTTTAGGGAAAGGATTAGACCTAGGATTAGTGGTATGGTCAGTAAAAGAGTTAGGGTTAGTGTTAGTGTCTTGGATAGGGTTAGATCTAAAATGAAGGCAAGGTAAAGGGCTATTAATAGGGTTAGTGTTTTGGTTAGCCTAAGGATTAGGGATAGATCTAGGGTTACCCTTAGGTTTAGGGTTTTGCTTAAGTAAGGGATTGGTTTACAGATAGGATTAGGGCTATGGTTATCATTAGAGTTAAAGTTAAAGCTAGGTTTAGGGCTCGTAATAGGCCTAGGTTTTGTATTAGTGTTAGGGCTAGGATTAGGGCAATGGCTAATGTAAGAACAATTAGGGTTAGTTTACAATTAGGGTTAGTTTTAGTGTTAGGATATGGGTTAGGTTTAGTGTTAGGGTTATGTTTAAGGTTAGGGTGATATTTATAGCCCAGGGTTAGTGTTACAATAGGAGTCAGGGTCAGGCTTAATTTTAGGGTTAGAGTTAGGACTCAAATTAGGTCTAGGGTTACTGTTAGGGTTCAGTTTAAGGTGAGGGCGGTGTTTAGAGCTAGGATGAGTGTTAGGGTATGAGTCAGCATCAGGGTTCATTTTAAGTTTAGGGTTAGGACTCAAACTAGGGCTAGGGTTAGGTCTAGTTGTAGTGTTAGGGTTTGTATTAAGTTAAAGTTTAGGGTTAGGGCTAATGCTTGGTTTTGTTTTAGTCCTAGGGTTAGGGTTAGGGCTAGTGTTAGTGTTAGATTTAGGATTAGGGTTACTGTTAAATTTGGAATTAGGGTTAGATCTAGGGTTAGGGCTATAACTAAAGATAGAGCAAGGGTTATGGCAAGTTTTAGGGTTATGGTAAGAGATAGGGTTAGAACTAGGGTTAGGGCTAGGTTCAGAGTTAGTCTTAGGGCTAAGGCTAGGTTTAGTGTTAGAGATAGGGCTAAATTAGGGCTAGGATTAGGGCTAGGTTTAGTATTTTTTTAGCCTAGGATTAGAGTTAGGGTTAGGGTTAGAGTTTACAGTTAGTGTTTAGAGTTTATGTTTAGAGTTAGGGCAAAGTTTTGGGTAATGGATGGCTTTATAGCTAGGTTTAGAGGTAGGGTGAGGGTTATAATTAGGTTTAGGGCTGTGGTTAGGATTAGGGTTATGATTAAGGCTAGGTTTAGGGCTAGGATGAGGGCTTGTTTTTTTTTTTTTTTTTTTTTTTTTTTGGAGGGGGGTTAGGGCTAGGATTAGTGCTAGGGCTAATTTCAGGTCCAGAATTATGGTTAAAGATAGTTTTAGGGTTTGGATTATGGGTACATCTATTGTAAGGGTTAGGTTTAGGGTTAGCATCAGGTTTAGAGTAGGGGTATTGTTAGAGTTAAGTTCTGGGTTAGAGTTTGGGATAGGTTAAGGTTTAAAGTTAGAACTTGAAATAGCTTTAGAGTTAGGGTTATGGTTATGGTAATGGATAGAGTTAGAAATCACTTTAGGGCTAGGTTTATGGTTATGATTAGGGCTAGGTTTTTGGTTAAGTTAGTTCTAGGGTTACAGTTATGGCTAATGTAATTACTAAGGTTATGATTACAGCTAATTTTAGTGTTTGGGGGCTATTTAGTCTTAGGTTTAGGGTTAGGGTTAGGGTGATGTTTAGACCTCGGGTTAGTGTTATGGTCAGAGTAAAGGTCAGGGTTAGTTTTAGTGTTTGGCTTAAACTCAAATTATGGCTGGGGTTAGGGCTAGGTGTAGGGTTAGGGCTTGGTTTAGGTTAAAGGTTAGGGTGAGAGCTTTGGCTCCTTTGGTTTTAGGGCTAGGGTTAGGGTTATGGGATTTTTTTTAGGATTAGTTTTAGGGTTAGGGTAGTCTTAGAATTAGGCTTAGGCTTTGATTTAGGGTTAAGTTATAGTTAGGTTTTTATCGAAGGTTAGTCCTAGGGCTAAGGATAGGGCAAGGGTTAGGACTAGGATTTGGGATAGGGTTAGGTTTATGGGAAGAGATAGGATTAGAATGAGGGATAGGGCCAGTGTGAAAGAGTTATTCTTAGGACTAGGGTTAGGGTTAGTGTTAAGGTTAGGGCTAAATTACGGCTAGAGTTAGTGTTAGGGCTAAGGTTACAGCTAGTTTTAGAATTAGCATCAGGGTTTTGGCTAGTTTTTGTCTCAGGCATCGATTTAGGGTTAGATTTAAAGTTAGGTTTCGATCTAGTCTTAAAGCTAGGGCTAAGGATAGGGCAATTGTGGTGACAAGGTTTAGGGTTAGAGTTAGGGTTATGTTTAGGGTAAGGGATGTGGTTTTGGCTCGGTTTAGGGCTACGGCAAGGGTTAGTATTAGGTTTAGGGTTAGAGTTAGGGTTAGGGTTATTATTAAGGCTAGGTTTATGGCTAGGATGAGGTTTAGGGTTTGTGTTAGGGTTAGGAATAGTTTTAGGGATAGGGCTAATGTAAGGTCTAGGGTTATAGTTAGGGCTAGATTTAGTGTTAGTTTTATTGTTTGGTCCACTGTAAGGATTAGGTTTAGGGTAAGATTCATGTTTATATCTAGGGTTATTTTTAGGGTCAGGGACAGGTTTAGGGTTTGGGTTAAGTTAGGGTTTAGGTTTAGGGTAATGACAGGGTTAGTTTTAGGGTTTAGGTTTGGTTTAGTGTAATGGATATGGTTAGGGTTAGGCCTGGGTTTAGATTAAGGGTTAGGGTTATTGTTAGGGTAATAGATAGGTTTAGACCTAAGTTTATGGGTAGGGTTATGTATAGGATTAGGGCTAGTTTTGGGTTAGGGTTAGGTTTAAGTTTAGGGTTAACGCTAGGTTTAGAACTCTGTTTAAGGCTAGGTTTGGTGTTAGGTTAGGGATCGGGTTAAGGTTAAGGCTCATGTATTAAGAAGGGTTATAATTAGCGCTAGTTATAGGGTTAGGGTTAGGGCTAGGTCTAGTGTAAGTTTGAGGTTTACGGTGATGATAATGTTTGGAGCCAGGGTTAGTGTTAAGGTAAGAGTCAGCCTCAGGGTTAGTTTTTGGGTTAGGGTTAGGACTAGAATTAGGGATATGTTTAGGGCTAGGTGTAAGATTAGGGTTTGGTTTAGGTTAAGGTTTAGGGTTATGGCTATGGCTCGGTTTTGTTTTAGGGCTAGGGCTAGTTTTAGGATTAACATCAGCATTAGGGCTAGGGTTAGGTTTAGGTTTAGGGCTAGGTTTAGGGTTAGATTTAGAGTTAGGGTCAGAACCAGGATTATGGCCAGGGCTATGAATAGGGCTAGGTTTACACCAAGTGTTAGGGCTAGGATTAGAGTTCTAGTAAGGGATAGGGTTAGAACTAGGGTTAGGGTTAGGGTGAGAGTTAGAGTTAGTCTTTGGCTAGGATTAGGGTTAGGGTTAGGGATAGGGCTAACTAAGGGCTAAGATAAGGGCTAGGGTTAGTGTTAGGTTTAGGTCTAAGGTTTGGGTTAGGGATATAATTAAGGTTGTGTTTAGGGCTAGGATAAGGGCTAGGTTTTGTGTTCGGGTTAGGGCTAAGACTATGGCTTTGTTGAATATCAGGTGTAGGGTTAAGGTTAGGAATAGTTTTAGGGTTAGGTTTATGGCTAGGTCTAGTGTAAGGGTTAGGTAGGGTAAGAGTCAGTTTTATAGCTAGGGGAATTATTAGGGTCACGGTCAGTGTTAGGGTTTGGTTTAGGTTTGAGTTTACATTTAGGGCTCTAATTAGCATTAGGGTTAGGTATAGCATAATGATTGGATGAGGTTCAGGGTTCAGGATAGCTCTAGGGTAATTGATAGGTTTGGGAAAAGCGATAGGGTTAGGATTAAGCCTAGGGTTAGCATTATGGTAAGGGTTATATTTAGGGTAATGGATACAGTTAGAGTTAAGGTTAGGACTAGGTTTATGGTTAGTATTAGGTCTTGTGTTAGGGTAAAGGTTAAGGTTAGAACTAGGATAAGTTTTAGGGTTATGTTTAGCATAAGGGTTAGGTTCTGAGCTATAGTTAGGGCTAGGCTGAGAGTTATGTTCAGAGTTAGTTCTAGGGATAGGATTATGGCAAATTTTGGGTTAGGGTTAGGTAAGGGTTAGACCTAGGTTTAGTGTTAGGGTCAGAATAAGGGTCAGGGATAGGGTTAGGGTTTGGGATAGTGTTAGAGCTAAAATGAAGGCTTGGATTAGGATGATTAAAAGAGTTATGGTTTTGAATATTCTAAGGACTAGGGATAGGTCTAGGGTTACTGTTACATTTAGGGTTTCGCTTAGGGTAAGGGATTGAATAATATCTAGGGTTTGGGCTATGGTTAGAGTTAGAGTTAGAGTTAAAGCTAGGTTTAGGGCTCAGTTTAAGGCTAGTTTTTGTGTTAGGGTTAGGGCTAGAATTAGGACAAGAGCTAATGTAAAAACCGGGGTTACCATTAGGGTTAGTTTTAGGGTTAGGGTTACAGGTAATTTGAGTGCTAGGGTTGGGTTTAAGGTTAGGGTGATATTTATAGCTATGGTTCTTGTTAGGATAGGAGTCAGGCTCAGGGTTAGTTTTAGGGTTAGCATTAAGACTCGAATTAGGGCTATTGATTGTGTTCAGTTCAAGTTTAGGGCTGTGTTTAGATCTAGGGTCAGTGTTAGGATATGAGTCAGTGTCAGGATTAATTTTAAGGTGAGGTGTAGGACTCGAATTAGGGATAGGTTTAGGTCTAGGTGTAGTGCTAGTGTTTGGTTTAATTTAAGGTTTAGGGTTAGGGCTATGGCTCTGCTTTTGTTTACTGCTAGGATTAGGGTTAGGGCTAGTTTTATGATTATCATTAGTGTTAGGGCTAGTGTTAGTGTTAGGCTTAGGCTTAGGTTTAAGGTTAGGTTTAATGTTATGTTTAGGGCTGGGACTAACTTTAAGGCAAGTGTTAGGGCTAGTGTTAGGTTTACAGTAGTGGATAGGGATAGAACTAGGGATAGGGCTTGGGCAAGAGTTAGAGTTAAGTCTTAGGGCTAGGGTTAGGATAGGGTTAGATATAGAGGTAAATTAGGGCTAGGATAAGGGCTAGGTTTTGTGTTTAGCTTAAGCCTAATTTTAGGGGTAGAGTTAGGTTTAAATTTAGGGCAAGGATGACATTATAGCTAGGTTTAGTGGTAGGGTGAGGGTTAGAATTAGGGTTAGGTATAGGGCTAGAGATAGGGATATGATGAAGGCTAGGTTTTGGACAGGATGAGGGCTAGGTGTGTTTTTAGGGTTAGGGATAGGATTAGGGCTAGGGTAATTTCATGTACAGAATTATGGTTAAAGGTAGTTTTAGGGTTAGGCTTATGGCTATGTCTAGGCTATGGTTTAGGTATTGGGTTACAGTCAAGTTTAGAGCTAGGTATATTACTAGGTTCAAGGTCTGGATTAAGGTTTTGGATAGGTTAAGGTTTCAAGTTTGGGCTTGAATTAGTTTTAGGATTAGGGTTAGGGTAATGATATGGTTATGTTTAGGATTCAGGTTAGGTTTAGGGTAATTAAATGGTTAGAATTTGGGAGAGGGTTAGGTTTATGTCTAGGGTTATCATTATGGTTATGGTTATGGTAATGGATAGAGTTAGAGATCAGTTTAAGGCTATAGTTATGGTAACAGTTAGGGCTAGTGTTAGGGTTAGCTTAGGTTTAAAGCTAGGATTAGGGCTCGGATTGGGGCTAGGTTTTGGGTTATGTTAGGGCTAGCATTAGTGTAACAGCTAATTCCAGTACTACTTTTACAATCAGGGCTAGTTTTAGAGTTTTAGTGCTAGGTTTAGTGTTAGGGTTAGGTTTAGTGTTAGGGAAATGTTAAGATCTAGAAGTGTTAGGGTCAGTGTCAGGTTCAGGGTTAGTTTTAGGGTTCATATTCCAACTCGAATTAGGGCTAGTCTTAGGTCTAGGTGTAAGGTTAGGGTTTGGTTTAGGTTAATGGTTAGGGTTAGAGCTATGGCTCGGTTTTCTTTTAGGGATAGGGCTAGCATTAGGGCTCATTTTAGGATTAGTGTTATGGTTTGGGCTAATGTTAGGGTTATGCTTAGGCTTCGGGTTAGGGCTAGATTTACACTTATGTTTTGCCTAAGGATAGTGCTAGGGATAAGGATATGGCAAGGGTTAGCACTAGGTAAGGGCTAGGGTTAGGGTTATGGTAAGGGACAGGAAAAGAATGAGTGATAGGACTAGTGTGAGAGTTAGAGTTAGTCTTAGGGCTAGAGTTAGGGTTAGGTTTAGGGATAGGGCTAAATTATGGCTAGGGTTATGTTAGGGCTAGGGTTAGGGCTAGTTTGGGGATTAGGCTTAGACATTGAGCTAGGGTTAGATTTAGATTTAGGTTTTGATCTAGGGTTAGTTCTAGGGCTAAGAATAAGGCAAGGGTTACCATTAGGGTTAGGGTTAGAGTTAGGGTTAAGTTTAGGGTAAGGATGTGGTTATAGCTAGGTTCAGGGCAAAGGCGAAGGTTAGTATTAGGGTTAGAACTAGGGTTAGGGTTAGTGTTATGATTAAGGCTATGTTTAGGGCTAAGATGAGGACTAAGATTTGTTTTAGGGTTAGGGATAGTATTAGGTCTATGGCTAATGTCAGGTCTAGGGTTACAGTTAGGGATATATTTAGTGTTAGATTTATGGCTTGGTCCAGTTTAAGGGTTAGGTTTTTGGTTAGGGTCAGGTTTAGATCTAGGGTTCTTTTTAGAATCAGGTTCAGGATTAGAGTTTGGGTTAAGGGTGCAGGGCTCGAATTAGTGTTAGATTTAGGGTTAGGGCAATGACAGGATTAGGTTTAGGGTTTAGTTTGGTTTAGTGTAATGTATAGTGTTAAGGTTAGTCCAAGGGTTATCAGAATGGTTAAGGTTATTGTTAGGGTAATGTATAGGTTTAGCCCTAAGTTTAGGGCTAGGGTTATGAGAGGATTAGGGCTAATGTTTGGGTTAGTGTTAAGTTTAAGTATAGGGTTACAGCGAGGTTTAGGACTCGGATTAAGGCTAGGTTTTGGGTTAGTTTAGGGCTATGGTTAAGGCTACTACTAATGTATGATGCAGGATTATGATTACAGCTAGTTATAGGGTTAGAGTTAAGTCTAGGTCTAATGTTAAGTTTAGGTTTAAAGTGATGATGATGTTTAGAGCCAGGATTAGTGTTAGAGTCAGAATAAGGGTCAGGTTTAGTTTGGGGTTAAGATTAGACTATAATTAGGGAGAGGGTTAGGGCAAGTGTAGGGTTAGGGTTTGGATTAGGTTAAGTTTTAAGGTTAGGGCTATGACTCGGTTTTGTTTTAGGGCTAGGGGTAGTGTTAGGGCTAGTTTTAAGATTAGTCTTAGGGATAGGGCTTGTGTAAGTGTGAAATTTAGGCTTAGGTTAAGGATTAGGGATAAGAGTAGAGTTATTATTAGATTTAGTCTTAGGGTTACGGTTAAATTTAGAGTTAGGTTTAGATCTAGGTTTTGAAATAGGGGTGAATATAGGGGCTAGGCTAGGCCTAGGTTTAGGGTTAGGTGTATGATGATGCTAAGGGATAGGTTTAGAACTAGGTATAGGGCTAGTGTGAGAGTTAGAGTTAGTCTTAGGGCCAGGAATAGGGTTAGGGATAGGGCTAAATTAGGGCTTGGATTTGGGCTAGGGTTAGTGTTAGGGTTAGGCCTAGGGTTAGTGTTAGGTTTAGGGTTAGGGTTAGCGTTAGGTTTTAGGTAAGGGATGGGAATATAGCTACTTTTAGGACTAGGGTGAGAATTAGGATGAAGATTAAGGTTAACGTTAGGGTCAGGGTTATGATTAAGGCGAGGTTCATGGCTAGGATGTGGGCTACGTTTTGTATTAGGGTTAAGGCTAGGATTAGAGCTAGGGCTAATGCCAAGTCTAGGGTATGGTTACGAATAGTTTTAGGGTTACGTTTATGGCTAGGTCTATTGTAAAGTTTAGGTGTCTTGTTAGGGTCAGGTTTAGAGCTATGGGTATTATTAGAGTCAAAGTCAAGTTTAGGATTTGGGTTAGGTTAAGGTTTAGATTTAGGGCTCAAATTAGTCTTATGTTTAGGGTTTGGGTAATGACACAGTTAGGTTTAGGCTTCAGGTTATGTATAGGTTAATGGAGAGGGTTAAGGCTTGGGCTATGGTTAGGGTTCCGTCTAGGGTTAGCATAAGGATTATAGTTATCTTAAGGTAATGAATAGGGTTAGAGATAGGGTTAGGGCTACGTTTATGGTTAGGATTTGGTCTAGGGTTAGGCTTAGGGTTATGGTTAAGGCTAGGGTTATTGTTAGGGTTATCTTTAGGGTTAAATCTAAGGTAGGGCTTGGATTGGGGCTAGGTTTTTGTGATAGGTTAGGGCAATGGCTAATGTAAGAAATAGTGTGATGATTAAGACTAGTTTTATGGTTAATGCTAGGCCTTGGTGTAGTTTTAGGGTTAGTTTTCGTGTTAAAGTGAAGTTTGGAGCTAGGATTAGTGTTAGTGTCACTGACAGTGCTCGGGTAGGGTAATGATTAGGGTTAAAGTCAGAATTAGGACTAGGGTTAGGTCTAGAGATAGGATTAGAGTTTGGGTTAGGTTAAGGGTTATTGTTAAAGCTAGGTCTAGTTTGTCTTTAGGACTAAAGCTATAATTATGGCTAGATTTAGGATTAGGTTCAGGTCTAGGGCTAGTGTTATGGTTAGGTTTAGGTATAAGTTTACTGGTATGGCTAGTGTTAGTGTTCGGTTTAGAATTAAGTTTAGATTTAGACCTAAGATTAGTGTTAGGGTCAGAATAATGGTCAGGGATAGGGTTAGGGTTTGGGTTATGGTTAGATCTAGAATGAAGGCTAGGGTTAGGACTAGTTATAGAGTTAGGTTTTGGTTAGACTAAGGATTAGTGCTAAGTATACAGTTAGCATTAGGGTGAGGGTTTGGCTTAGGGTAAGGGGTAGAGTTATAGCTAGGGTTAGGACTAGGGTTAGGGTTAGGTTTCGGGTTTAATCTCGTGTTAAGGCTTGGATTAAGGCTAGTTTTGTATTAGGGATAGGGCTAGTGTTATGGTTACGGCTATTGAAAGAACTAGGGTTATGATTAGCATTAGTTTTAGTGTTAGGTTTAGGGCTAGGTCTAGTGTAAAGGTTAGGTTTAAAGTTAGGGTGATGTTTAGAGCTAGGTTTAGTGTTTGGATATCAGTCAGTGTCATGGTTATGTTTAGAGTTAGGGTTAGGTTTCAAATTAGAGCTAGGGTTAGGGCTGGTGTAGGTTTAGGGTTTGGTCTAGGGTAAGGATTACTGTTAGGAGTATGGCTCGGATTTGCTTTAGGACTAGGGCTAGGGTTAGGGCTAACTTTAGGAATAGCATTAGGGTTAGAGCTAGTTTCAGGGTTAGGCTGAGGCATCAGGTTAGGATTAATTTTAGAGATAGGTTTTGATCTAGAGTTAGTGCTAGGGCTAAGGGTAGTGCAAGGGTTATGACTAGGGTTATTTCTTGGTTAGGGTTACGGTAAGGGATAGGGTTAAAAATAGGGAGAGGTCTTGTGTGAGAATTATAGTTAATCTTAATTCTAGGGTTAGGGTCAGGAATAGGGCTATATTAGGGCTAAGATTAGGGCTAGATTTAATGTTAGGGTTAGGGCTAGAGTTAGGGTTATGATAGGACTAGGGCTAGGGTAAGGTTTAGGGTAAGGGTTAGGGATTAAGCTATGGTTAGGATAGCAGAAGTGTTAGGTTTAGTGTTAGATCTGGGTTAGGGTTAGGGTTAGGGTTAGGGTTAGGATTGGGTTTAGGGCTAGGGTTTTCACTATGGTTAGGGTTAGATTTAGAGTAATGTTTTGGATTAGATGTAAGATTAGGTTTAGGTTTAAGTTTAGGTTATTGTTAAATATAGGTTTTGGGATAGGTTTAGTTTTGATTTATGGTAACATTTAGGGTTAAGATTATGCCAAGGTTTAGGTTTAGGGTTAGGTTGAGGGTTAGGTTTATGATTAGGGTTAGGGATAGTGTTAGGTTCAGTGATAGGGTTATTATTAGGGTTAGGGTTAGGGTAATGTTAGGGTTAGAGATAGTGTTAGTACTAGGTTTAAGGTTAGAACTAGGGCTAAGGTTAGGTTTATGTTTAGGAATAGGGCTAGGGTTATGTTTAGGCTAAGGTTTTGGCTTTGATCTAGGGTTATTTGTAAGGAGAGGATTAGAGTTAGGGCTACATTTAGGATTATGGTATGCTTAGGGTAGGTTTAGGCCTCAGATTAGGGCTAGGTTTTATGTTAGGTTTAGGCCCAGGGTTAAGGCTATGTGTAATGAAAGATCTAGGGTTCTGATTAGAGCTAGTTTTAGGGTTAGAGTAATGGCTATGTCTAGTGTTAGGTTAAGATTTTGGGTTAGGTTCAGGTTTAGAGCTAGGTTTAGTGTTAGTGTTAGAGTCAGTGTTCAGGTGCAAGTTAGGTTTAAGGTGAAAGCCATAATTAGTACTAGAGTTAGGTCTAGGGATAGGGTTAGTGTTTGCTTTAGGATAAGGATTATGTTAGGCCTAGGGCTCAGTGTTATTTTTTAGGTCTAGGTCTAGAGTTATGGCTATATTTAGGATTAGGCTTAGGCCTAGGGCTAGTGTTAGGTTTAGGTTTAGGTATATGTTTACTGGTAGGGCTAGTTTTAGAGTTTGGTTTAGGGTGAGGGTCAGATTTAGACTGATTGTTTGTGTTAGGGTAAGGATTTTAGTTAAGTTTAGAGCTAGAATGAATGCTAGAGTTAGGACTAGTAATAGGATTAGGGTTTGGATTAGGCTATGGATTCGGATTAGGATTAAGTTTAGCATTATGGATAGGGTTTGTCTTAGGGTAAGTAATAGAGTTAGAGCTAGGGATAGGGGTAGGTTTAGCGTTAGGGTTAGGGCTAAGGCTAGGTTTAGGTTTAGGTTTACTTCTAGGCTTAGGGCTCAGATTGGGCTAGTTTTTCTGTTAGCTTTAAGGGTAGGGATAGGGCTATGGCTAAAACAAGAACTAAGGTTATAATTAGAGTTAGTATTTGGTCTAGATTTAATGTTAGCCATATCTTTAGGGTTGGTGTGATATTTAGAACTAAGGTTAATGTTAGAATATAAGTCAGGGTGAGGGTTAATTTTAGGACTAGGACATGAATTAGAGCTAGAATGTTATGGCTAGGTTTAGGGTTAGGGTTTGGTTTAGGTTAACATTTAGCATAAGGACAATATCTCGGTTTTATTAAAGAGATAAGGCTAGGGTTACAGCTAGTTGTAGGATTAGCGATAGTGTTAGGTCTAGTGGTAGGTTGAGGATTAGGCTTAGGGTTAGGGTCAAATGTAGAGTTATGGATAGATCTAGGGTAGGGTCTAGGAATAGGGTTAGGGCTAAGGTTAGGGCTTGTGTTAGGTTTATTGTAATGGATAGGGTTAGAACTAGAAATAGGGCTGGGGGAGAGTTATAGTTAGTCTTAGGCCAAGGTTAGGGGTAGAGTTCGGGTTAGGGCTAAATTAGTACTAGGATTAGTGCTAGGGTTAGTGTTAGGATTATGCCTATGGTTAGGGCTAGAGATATGGATAGTGTTAGGGTTAGGGTTAGTGATAGGATTAGGGGAAATGATGGGGTGATACCTAAGTTCAGTTAGGGTTAGGGTTAGGGTTAGAGTAAGTGGTAGGGTTAGAGTTAGTGTTAGGTTTAAGGTTATTAGGATTAGGTTTAGGATTAGGGTTATGGTTAGGTTAGGTTTAGGGTTAGTGTTAGTGTAAGGGTTAGAATTATGTTTAGTGTTAGGGTTAGATATAGTGTTAGGGTTAGAATTATGTTTAGGGTTAGGGTTATTATTAGTGTTAGTTTTAGGGTTAGGGTAAGAGTTAAGATAAGTTTTAGTGTAAGGGTTATGGTAAGGTTTAGGGTTACAGATAAAATTAGTGTTAGTGTAGGGTTAGGTTAAGGTTAGGGTTAGGTTTAGGGTAACAGTTAGTGTTAGGGTTAGGGTTAGGATTTTTCTTAGAGTTCATGTTAGACTTAGGGTTAGTTTTAGAGTTAGGGTTAGGTAAGTATTAGGATTAAAATTAGAGATAGGGCTAGAGTTATTTTATAACCTAAACCAAACCCTAACCCTAAACCTAGCCTTATGTTATTTTATAGTTACTTTAGAGTTAGGGTTTGGGTTAGGATTAAGGCTAGGTATAGGCCTAAATTGAGGACTAGTGTTTGTGTTAGGGTTAGGGCTAGGATTAGGACTGGGGCTAATGTCAGGTCTGGGTTTATGGTTATGGTTAGTTTTAGGGTTAGGTTATGGCTAGGTCTAGTGTAACGGTTAAGTTTAGGGTAAGGGTCAGGTTTATAGCTAGGTGGTTTATTAGGGTCAAGGTCGGTGTAGGGTTTAGTTTAGGTTAAGGTTTAGGGTTAAGACATGTATTAGCATTAGGGATTGGTTTAGGATTAGGGTAATGGATAGGGTTAGGTTTAGGATTCAGGTTAGGTTTACAGTAATGGATATGGTTATTGTTAGTGATAGGGTTAGTGTTAGGCCTAGGGTTAGCATTTGTTTTCGGCTTATCTTTAGGGTCATGGATACAGTTAGAGCTAAGGTTAGGGCTAAGATTAAGTTTAAGTTTATGATTAGGGTTAGAGTTAGCACTAGGTTTAATGTCAGGGTTAGTTTTAAGGTTTGAGCTAGGGTTAGGTCTAGAGTGAGTGTTAGTGTTATGGTTATTTTTAGGTTTAGTGTTAGGATTTGTGTTAGGGTTAGGGTTTGTGTTAGGCTTAGGGTTACAGTTAACATTAGGGTTACAGTTAGGGTTAGGGATAGTATTAGAGTTAGGGTTAGTGTTAGGGTTAGGGTTAGTGTTAGTGATAGGGTTAGTGTTAGGCTTAGGGTTCATGTTAGAATTAGGGTTAGTTTTAGATTTAGGGTTAGGGTTGGCTTTAGGGTTAGTGTAGGTTTACTGTTAAGATTAGTATCTGGTTAGGGTGAGGGTTTGTGTTAGGATTAAATGTAAGGTTATCATTAGGGTTACGGTTAAGATTAGAGTTAGAATTAGGGTTAGTGCTAGGGTTATTTTTAGGGTTATAGTTCAGTGTTAGGTTTAGGTTTAGGGTTAGAATTTGTTATAGGTTTAGAATTGGGATTAGCGTTAGTGTTAGGGTTAGGATTAGGGTTAGGGTTAGTGTTAGGGTTAGATTTAGAATGAGGTTTATGAAGGGGTTAGGGTTACATTAGGGTTAGGTTATGATTTGGTTAGGGTTTGTGTTAGGGTTAGCCTTATGTTAAGAATTTGTGATAGGGTTAGGGTTAGGGTGTGGGTTAGTGTTAGGGTTACAGTTAGGATTAGTTTTACGGTTCATGTTAGAGACAGGGTTAGGGTAAGTGTTAGGGTTATGTGTAGGTTTACAGTGAGGGTTAGGGTTAGTGTTACACTTAGGGTTAGATTTAAAGTTAGGATTATTATTTGGGTTAGGGTTAGAGTTATGTTTATGGTTAGTGTTAGGGGCAGGTTTAGAGTAAGTGTTATGGTTAGGGTTAGGTTTATAGTTAGGTTTAGTGTTAGTGTTATGGTTAGTGTTAGTGATAGGGTTAGGGATAGGTTTAGGGTTAGTGTTAGGGATAGGGTTAGGTTTAGGGTTAGGGTTAGAATAAGGGTTAGTTTTAAGATAGTGTTAGGATTAGGGTTAGGGTTTGTGTTAGGATTTAGCTTCATTGTAGGGTTAGTGTTAGTGTTAGGGTTAGTGTTAGTGTTAGTGTTAATGTTAGGGTTAGTGTTAGTGTTAGTGTTAGTGTTAGGGTTAGTGTTAGATTTAGGTTTAGGGTTAGGGTTAGTGTAAGGGTTAGAGTTAGGTTTAGGTTTAGAAATAGTGGTAGGGTTAGTGTTAGGGTTCATGTAAGTGTTAGGATTAGCGTTAGTGTTAGGGTTAGGGTTAGGTTAGTGTTAGTGTTAAAGTTTGGGTTCGGGTTAGGAATACTCTTAGGGTTAGGGTTAATTTTAGGGTTATTGTTAGGGTTAGGGTTAGGTTAGGGTTAGTGTTATGGTTAGGTTTAGTATTAGGGTTACGTTTAGGATTATGGTTTGGTTTAGGGTTAGTGTAAGTGTAAGGCTTAGGATTAAGGTTTGGGTTTGTGTTAGGGTTAGGGTTAGGGTTAAGTTTAGGGTTAGATTAGGTTTTGTGTTAGGGTTAGGATAAGTGTAGGGTTAGTTTTAGATAAGGGTAAGATTAGGGTTATTGTTAGGGTTATGGTTAGGGTTAATATTTGGTTTAGCATTAGGGGTATGGTTAAGTTTAGTAATAAGGTTAGGGTTGGGATTAGGGTTAGTGTTAGTGTTAGGGTTAGGGTTAGAGTTACATAAGGGTTAGTGTTAGGGTTAGATTAGGTTTTGGTTTATATTTTGGATTAGGGTTTGAGTTCAGGTTAGGGATTGGGTTAGGGATAGGGATATGGTTAATGTTAGGGTTAGTGTTAGGGTTAAGGTTGGGGTTAGGGTTCGTGTTAGCATTAGGGTTAGGGTTAGGATTACAGTTTGTGTTACGATTAGAGATAGGTTTAGGTTATTGTTAGGTTTAGGGTTAGTGTTAGTGGTACGATTAGTGTTAGGGATACATTAGGGTTAGTGTTAGGGTTAGGTTAAGGATAGGGTAATTTTAGGGCTATGGTTAGTGTTAGTGTTAGAGTTAGGGTTAGTGTTCATTTAGATTTACAGTTAGGGTTAGGGTTAGTGATAGGTTAGCTTTAGGGTTAGGGTTAGGTTGAGGTTTAGTGTTAGGGTTAGTGTTAGAGTTAGGTTTAGGTTTAGATTTAGTTTAGGGTTAGGGTTAATGTTAGGGTTAGTGTTATACTTAGGGTGAGAGTTCCTGTTAGGGTCAGAGTTAGGGTTAGATTTAGGGGTAGTGTTAAATTAGGGTTAGTGTTAGGGTTAGTATTAGTGTTTTAGTTAGGTTTAGTGTTAGGGTTTGTGTTAGGTTTAGGATTAGTGTTAGGATTAGAGTGAAAGGTCCTGTTAAGGTTAGGATAAGGGTTAGTGTAAGGGTTAATGTTAGAGTTAGTATTAGTGTTTTGGTTAGGTTTAGGTTTAGAGTTAGTGTTAGTTTTAAGGTTATTGTTAATATTAGGGTTAGAGTTAGAATTATGGTAAGTTTTAAGGCTAGGGTTAGGGTTATGAAAAGAGTAATTGTTAGTGTTAGGGTTAGAGTTAAGTTGAGATTTAGGGAATTGATTAGGGTTAGTGTTATTGTTTTGGTTGGGTTTGTGTTATGGTTAAGGTTAGGGTTATTTTAGGGTTAAGATTACAGTTAGTATTCGGGTTAAGGTTATGTTTTGGGTTAGAAGTAGGTTAGGGTTAGAGTTAGGGTTAGGGTTATGGTTAGGGTTAGGGTTAGGCTTAGTGTTAGGCTTAGATTTATAGTTACGGTTAGTGTTTGGTTTAGGTTTATGATTAGTTTTTGGGTTAGTTTAGTGTTAGGTTTAAGGTTTGGGTTCGAGTTAGGTTTAGTATTAGGGTTCGTGTTAAGGTTAGGGTTAGTGTTGTGGTTAGGATTAGGGTTAGAGTTAGGTTTAGGTTTAATGCTAGGTTAAGAGTTAGGTTTAGGGTAGGGTTAGCGTTAGGGTTAGGTTTATGGTTAGGGTTAGGGTTAGGGTTAGGGTTACAGTTACAGATAGGATTCGTGTTAGGATTAGGGTTAGGGTTAGGGTTAGTGTTAGGTTTAGGTTTAGGATTAGGTTTAGGTTTAGAGTTAGTGTTACTTTTATGGTCATGGTTTGTTTTAGGATTAGTTTTGGTGTTAGTGTTAGACTTAGATTTCGTGTTAGTGTAGGGTTATAATTAGGGTTAGTGTTACCATTAGGGTTAAAGTTACAGTGAGGCTTAGGGTTAGTGTTAGGTTAGGGTTAGGGTTAGGGTTAGAGTGTTATTGTTAGAGTCAGAGTTAGGTTTAAAGTTATTGTTAGGATTAAGTTTAGGATTAGGGCTATGGTTAAGGTTAGATTTAGGGTTAGAGTTAGTGTTAGGGTTAGAATTATGTTTAGGGTTAGGGTTAGAGTTATTGTTAGGGTTAGAATTATGTTTAGGATTAGGGTTAGGGTTAGTGTTAATTTTAGGGTTATGGTAAGGGTTAAAGTAAGGTTTAGTGTAAGGGTTAGGGTAAGGTTTAGGGTTATGTTTAAAATTAATTTTAGTGTAGGGTTAGGTTAAGGTTAGGGTGAGGGTTAGGGTTATGGTTAGTGTTAGGGTTAGGGTTAGGAATTTTCTTAGAGTTACAGTTAGGATTATGTTTAAGGTTCCAGTTACGCTTAGGATTAGGGTTAGAGTTAGGTTTAGGATTTGGGTTAGATTAGGGTTAGGGTTAGGGTTAGGATTAGGGTTAGTGTTAGGGTTTGGGTCAAAGTTAGATTGTGGGATAAGTTAGGGTTAGGGTTAGATTAATGGTTCATGTTAGGATTAAGGTTAGGGTTCGTGTTATGTTTAGTTTTAGAGTTAGGGTTACTGTTAGGTGTAGGTATAGTGTTAGGGTTATATTTAGTGTTAGGGTTAGGGTTTGTTTTAGTGTTAGTTTTAGGGTTAGGGTTAGGTTTAGAGTTAGGATTAGCGGTAGGTTAGTTTTAGGGTTGGAATAGGCTTAATGTTAGGGTTACAGTAAGGATTAGGGTTAAGATTAGTGTTAGGGTTAAGGTTAGGGTTTGGGTTAAATTAGGGTTAGGGTTAGATTGATGGTTCATGTTAGGATTAAGGTTAGGTTTTGTGTTAGGTTTAGGTTTAGGTTTAGAATTAGGGTTAGGGTTAGGTTTAGGTTTACGTTTAGGGTTAGTGATAGGGTTAGGTTTAGGGTTACGGTTATATTCAGTGTTGGGTTAGGGTTGTTGTTACAGTTAAACTTAAGGTTAGGGTTAGGTTTACTGTTTGGGTTAGAGTTAGTGTTAGGTTTATTGGTAGGGTTAGGGTGAGGATTAGGGTTAGTGTCAGGGTGAGGGTTAGCTTTAAAATCAGGATTAGGATTGTGGTTATAGTTAGGGTTAGGTTTAGTTTAAGGTTAGTGTTTAGTTTAGGGTTAGTGTTATGGTTATGATTCGGATCAGTGTTACAGAGAGGGTTAGTGTTAGGGTTGTGTTCGTGTTATGATTAGGGTTAGGTTTTGTGTTAGGGATAATGTTAGGGTTAGTGTTAGGTTTAGGTTTAGGGTGAGGGTTATACTTAGGGTTAAATTTAGTGTAGTGTTAGTATAGTGTTAGGGTTAGGTTTAGGGTTAGGTTTAGGTTTAAGTTTAGAAATAGGTTAACTCTTAGTGTTAGGGTTATGGTTAGCGTTAGGTTAGAGTTAGGGTTCGTGTTAGGTTTAGGGTTAGTGTTAGTGTTAGGTTTAGGGTTAGGGTTAGCGTTAGTGTTTGGGTTTGGGTTACAGTTAGTTTTAGGGTTAGTTTCAGAGTGTGAATTAGGGTTAGTACCAGGTTTAGTGTTAGGGTTAGTGAGCGGGTTAGGGTTAGGGTTCAGGTGAGGGTTAAAGATAGGGTTAGGTAAGGGTTAGGTTTAGGGTTAGGTTAGATTTAGGTAAGGGTTAGGGTTAAGGTTAGGTTAGGTTTAATGTTACGTTTTGGGTTAGGGTTTGTTTTAGAATTAGGGTTAGGGATAGGGTTACATTACGATTAGGGATAGGGTGAGTGTTAGGGTTAGGGTGAGTGTTAGGGTTAGGGTTTGGGTTAGGGTTAGTGTTAGGGTTATTGTTAGGGTTAGGGTTAGGGTTACTTTTAGGTAAGGGTTAGATTTAGAGTTAGGGTTATGGTTAGGATTAGGGTTAGGTTTAAAGTTAGTGTTAGGGTTAGTCATAGGGTTAGTTTTAGGGTTAGGGTTAGTGTTAGTATTACTAGTAACATTAGGGTTATCCTTTGTTATAGGGTTAGCATTAGGTTTAGTGTTTGTGTTAGATTTAGGGCTAGGTGTAGTTTTATGGTTAGTATTAGGGTTAGAGTGAGGCTTAGGTTTAGTTTTATTGTTAAAGTTAGGGTAAGGTTAGTGTTAGGTATAGGGTTATGATACACTTAAGGTTAGGGTTAGTGTCAGGTTTAGGGATAAGTTTATGGTAAGGGTTAGTATAGGGTTAGGTTTGGGGTAAGGGTTAGTGTTAAGATTTGGGTTTGAATTTGTATTAGTGTTAGAGTTAGGTTTAGGGTTAGGGTTATGTAAGGGTTAGGGTTAAGGTAAGGTTAGTTTAAGGTTATGGTTTGGGTTATGGTTTTTTTTAGTGTTAGGATTAGTGTTACATTAGGTTTAGGTTTAAGGTTAGTATTAGTGTTCGGGTTAGCATTATTGTTAGTTTTAGGGTGAGTGTGTGTTCTGGTTAGGGTTAGGGTTACTTTAGGTTTAGGTTAGGGTTACTTTAGGCTTAGGTTAGGGTTAGGGTTAGGGTTAGTGTTCTGGTTAGGGTTAGGGTTAAGGATAGGTTTAGTGTTAGGGTTATCAATAATTTTAAAGTTAGTATTAGGGTTAGAGTTATTTTAGGATTACTCTTAGGGTTAAGTTTAGTGTGAGGGTTAGTGTTAGGATTAGGTTAATGTTTAGGGTTTGTGTTAGATTTAGGGTTAGTGTTAGGTTTAAGGTTATGGCTAAGGTTAGGATTAGTGTTTGGGTTAGTATTAGAATTAGGTTTAGAGATAGTGTTAGAACTAGGGTTAGTTTTAGTGTTATGGTTAGGATTAGGGTTAAGTTCAGGCTTACGGTTAGTGTTAGTTAGGGTAGAATTAGGGTTAGGGTTAGAGTTAGTGTTGGGTCAGGCTAAGGGTTAGGGTTTGTGTTTGGGTTAGTTTTATGGTTAGGGTTAGGGTTATTTTTAGTATTTGGGTTAAGTTTAGTTACAAGTTAAGTGTTAGGGTTAGAGATACTTTAAGGGTTAGTATTATAGTTAAGTTTAGGGTTTAGGTTTTTCTTATTGTTAGGGTTAGGATTATGGTAGGGTTCGTGTTAGGGATAGGGTTAGGGTTAGTGTTAGGGATAGGGTAAGGGTTTGGTTAGTGTTAGGTTTTGGTTAGAGTAAAGTTCCGGTTATGGTTATGGCTAGGGTTAGTGTTGGGGTTTGTATTACGGTTAGGGTTTCGGTTAGCGTTGGGATTAGATTTTCGTTTAGGGTTAGGGTTAGGTTTATTGTTAGGTTTAGGGTTAGAATTAGGGTTAGAGTAAGTCTTTAGGTTAGGGTTAGGGTTAAGGTTACAATTAGTGTTAGTTTTAGTTTTAGAGTTAGGCTTAGGGTTAGTGTTAGTGTTAGGGTTAAGGTTAGTGTTAGGTTTAGATATAGAGTTTGTGTTGGTTTATGGTTAGTGTTATAGTTTGAATTATGATAAAGGTTAGGACTAGGGTTAGAGTTAGGTTAGGGTTAGGGTTAAGGTTAGTTTTAGGGTTAGTGTTAGGGTTAGGTTTAGGATTAGTGTTTGTGTTAGGGTTAGTGTTAGGATTAAATTAGTCTTAGGGTTATGGTTAGAATTCTTGTTATGGTTATCATTCGGGTTAGGTTTTTGTTTAGGGTTAGGGTTAAAGTTAGGGTTAGTGTTAGGGTTAGGGTTAAGTTTAGGACTAGCATGGGTGTTTGGTTTAGGGTTATAGTTAGGTTTAGGTTACTGTTAATGTTAGGTTTAGGGTTAGTTATAGGTTTGGGTTAGGGATAGGGTGAGGGTTAGGGTTAGTGTTAAAGTTAGGGTTAGCTATCGGGTTTGGATTAGGGCTAGTGTTAGCATTAGGGTTAGTGTTAGACGTAGGTTTAGGGTTAGGATTAGTTTTGAATTAGTGTTAAAGTAGGGTTAGGGTTAAGGTAACGTTAGGGTTAGAGTTTGGGTTCTGGTTAGGGTTAGAATAAGTGTTAGGTTTAGGGTTAAGGTTAGAGTTAGTTTTAGGGTTAGGGTTAGTGTTATGGGTTATGTTTAGGGGTAGAATTAGGGTTAGGATTTTAGGATTGGTGTTACATTAGGGTTAGGGTTATTGTTAGGTAAAGGTTTAGTGTTAGGGTGAGGTTTAGGGTTAATGTTAGGGTTAGGGTTAGTTTAGGGTTAGCGTGACGGTTAGGTTAAAGTTAGTGGTTGGTTAAGATTTTGTGTTAGTGTTAGCATTAAGGTCAGGTTTATGATGAATGTTAGTGTTAGGGTTAGGTTCGGGTTAGGATTAGGTTTTGGGTTCGTGTGAGGTTTAGGATTACGGTTAATGTTAGCTTTAGGTTTAGGGTGAGGGTTAGAGTTAAGGTTAGAATTATTGTTAGTGTTAGGTTAGTTTTAAGGTTATTTTTGGGTTAGTGTTAGAGTTAGCATTAGGGTTAGGATTTGGTTTAGTGTTTGGGTTAGGGTTAGGGTTTGGATTAGTTTTAGGTTTAATGTTAGGGTTAGAGTTATGGTTAGGTTAGAGTTAGGGCTAGGTTAAGGTTAGGTTTAGGTTAACGTTAGTGATAGCGTGAGTTTTCCTGTTAGTGTATTGGTTAAAATTAGTGTTATTATTAGGTTTAGATTTAGGTTTAAGGTTAGTGTTAGTTTTAGGTTTAGGATTAAAGTTTGGGTTAGGGTTATAGTTAGGTTTAGGTTTAGTGTTAGGCTTAGAGTTAGGGTTAGTGTGAAGGTGAGAGTTAGGGTTTGTGTTAGGTTTATTGTTACGGTTACAGATAGGGATAGGGTTATGTTTAGGTAAGGGTTAGGTTGTGGGTTAGGTTTATGGTTAAGATTATGGTTAGATTTAGGCTTAGGGTTAGGGTTAGTCGTTGGTTTAGGTTTAGTGTTAGGTTTAGTGTTAGGTTTAGTGTTAGGGTTAGGTTTACGGTTATGGTTAGGATTAGGGTTATAATGAGGCTTAGGGTTAGGGTTAGGGTTACAGTTAGGGTTAGAATTATGGTCAGGGTTAATGTTACTGTTAGGTTTAGAGTTAGGTTTAGGGTTATGGTTAGTGATCATGTTAGCAATGGGGTAAGAGTTAGTGTTAACATTTGGGTTAGGAATTGTGTTAGGTTAAGTTTTAGGTTTAGGGTTAGGGTTAGGTAAGAGTTAGGGATAGGGTTAGGTAAGTGTTAGGGTTATGGTTTGGGTTAGTGTTTGAATTAGGTTTAGGGTTTTTTATGGTTACTTTAGGGTTAGGGTTAGCGTTATTGTTAGGGTTATTGTTAGGGTTATTGTTACGGTTAGTGTTACGGTTAAGGTTAGGGTTATTTTTAGTATTAGGTGTTTGGTTAGGTTTATGGTTAGTGTTAGGGTTAGTTTTCGGTTAAGGTTAGGGTTAGGGTTAGTGTTAGGTTTAGGTTTAGGTTTAGCATTAGGGTCCTTGTTAGGTTTAGGGTTAGATTAGGTTTAGAGTTAGGTTAGTGTTAGTGTGAGGGCTAGGTTTATGGTCAGTGTTAGGTTTAAGTTTAGGGTTAGTGTTAGGGTTAGGATTTTGATTAGGGTTATGGTTAAAATTTGTGTTAGTGTTATTGTTAGTGTTAGGGTTATGGTTAGTGTTAGGTTTAGGGTTAGGTTTTGGATTACGGTTGTGGTTAGAATTTGTGTTAGTGTTAGTGTTAGTGTTAGGGTTATGGTTATGGTTATGGTTAGGGTTAGGTTTAGAATTATGTTTAGTGTTAGGGTTAAGGTTAGGCTTTGTGTTAGGTTTACAATTAGGATTATGTTTACGGTTACCATTGTGTTTAAAGTTAGGATAAGGGTTAGGGTTACAGTTAGAATTAATGACAGGTTTAGGTTTAGAGTTAGTATTAGGTAAGGGTTAGGATTATTGTTAGGGTACGGGTTAAGGTTAGATTTAGGGTTAGGTTTAGAATTAGGGTGATGATCAGAAATAGGCATCAGGTTAGGGTTCGGATTAGTTTAAGAGTAAGGATTAATGTTAGAGTTAGGTTTAGTGATAGGGCTGGTGTTAGGGTTAGGCTTATGGTATGTGTGAGGTTGAGGGTGAGGGTTAGGGTTTGGGTTAGTTTTAGAGTTATGGTTATGGTTAAATTAGGGAGAAATTAGGGTTAGGGTTAGGGTTAGTGTTAGGGTTAAGAATAGGGTTAGGCTAAGTTTTAGGGTTAGGTTTAGGGTTAGTGTTAGGGTAAGGGTTAGGGTTAGGGTTAGGAGTAGTGTTAGTTGACTCTTAGTGATAGGGTTAGGATTAGGGTTAGGGTTAGGTTTAGTTTTACTGTTAGGGTTAGGTTTAAGGTTAGTTATAAAATTAGGGTCCGTGTTATGGTTAGGGTTAGGGTTAGTGTTGGTTTTAGGATTAGGTTTATGTTAGGGTTAGGGGAAGGGTTAGGGTTAGTGTTACAGCTATGGTTAGAGTTAAGGTTAAGTTTAGTGTTAGGTTTAGGTTAGGGTTAGGGTTAATGTTAGGGTAAGGGTTAGGTTTAGGTTTAGGTAAGGGTTAGGGTTAAGGTTAGGTTACGGTTAGGGTTGTCGTTTGGGTTATGATTTGTGTTAAGGTTAGGGTTAGGGTTACGTTTTGTTTTAGGTTTAGGGTTAGGTTGTGAGTTTGTGTTAGGGTTACTGTTAGAGTTAGCTTTAGGGTTTGTGTAAGGGTTATGTCTAGGTTTAATGTTATTTTTAGGTGTAAGTTTTTGGTTAGTGTTAGCGTTAGGGTTAGGATTAGTGTTTTGCTTAGTGTTAGGGTTAGTTTTAGGGTTTGTGTTAAGGTTAGGGTTAGAGATAGTGTTAGGGATAGGGATAGGGTTAGGGTGAGGTTTAGATTAGGGTTAGGTTTAGGGTTAGGGTAAGTGTTACATTTAGGAGTAGAGTTATGTTTAGGGTTATGTTTAGGGTTAGTGTTAGGTTTAGGTTTAGGATTAAGATAGTGTTAGTATTTTGGTTAGGGTTAGGTTTATGGTTAGGGTTAGTGTTAGGGTTGGAGGTCGTGTTACTGTTAGGGTTAGGATTAATGTTAGGGTTCGGGTTAGAGTTAATGTTAGGTTTAGGATTAGGTATAGGTTTGGGTTTAGGGTTGGGGTTATTGTTAGGGTTAGTGTTAGGTTTCGTGTTAGGGTTAGGGTAAGGGTAAGGCTAATGGTTAGGGTTAAGGTTAGGGTTAGGGTTTGGGTTAGGATTAGTTTTCTAACTAGGGTTAGGGATAGTGTCAAAGTTAGTGTAATGGTTAGGTTTAGGGATAGTGTTTGGGTTAGTGCTAGGTTCAGGGTTATGATTTTTTATGGTTGGGTTTAGGATTAGGATATCTGTTAGGGTAAGTTTTAGGGTTATGGTTGGATTATGGTTAAAGTTAGGGTTAGGGTTAGGGTTAGTTTTAGCGTTAACGGTAGGTTTACTGTTAGTATTAGTGTTAGGATGAGGGTTAGTGTTAGTGTTAGGGTCGTGAAGGCGATCTCCCACTCACTGTCTTGACAGGGTCACAGTGAGAAAAAGTGTTGGCAAGGCCGCTCTCCTACTGTCTTGACAGGTTCACAGTGAGTTTGAATGCTGGCAAATCCATGCTGGTTGGTGGGAAACCGAAACCATGAGACCCTTTTTTTATGTAATTTGGACTTTGCATTTTCATGCTTATGTTTCTGACAGGAGGCATTAGTATGTTAAATGACAAACAAATTAAATTTCAGATGGCTAGAACATAACAGGTAGTTCATGCCTTAGAGGCTGTTCTACTACCCCTCCGCATATCAATGACAAAGTAGAAGGCTGTTCTTCTATCTCAGTACATTGTGGAAAAACCTGATAATGGACAACAATCATACTTTGAAAGGTCATGAGAATATTAGGCACCACATTGATTATATCAACTAGAACCCAAGCCCATATTTCTGGCCTCTTAGAAAACCTACTCAGTATGCTTATTTCACAAAGTTCACCACATGCAGTTTCATTTTTGATTAAGGAAAGTTATATTATACACTTAGGAAAGTTAAAACATATAAAGATATATTCTTCTCTTTTTATAAATCCTTTCTTACTTTACATAGGGATATATGATGTGCATAGTTAATATTGGTGGGAAATGGATTGATTTTTAGAACTTACTTTCTATTGAGAAAGATTATAAAGATATGAGAACTAGTGCACCTTGACTGAGAAACAAAGAAACTCTTTGAGAAAGCAGCTCAACCAGTTTTATGAGAATAAATTTAGGAAATAATTAAAATAGCTTTATAAGACACAGTTTTAGAATAATGTTAAAAATATTATTTTATTTAGATTCTTAAGTTTAGAAATTTTTAAGTTTTTAGTTGTATAGGTTTCTGATATGTTTTAAGAATGATTCATAAACTTTAGGATATTTTAAATATAAGATTTAAAGGGACATTTTTAGATGGGAATTTTAGATTAGAAATAAAGTACAAGTGTACTTTAGGTTAATGATTGGTTAGGAGACTTAGAGTCTGGTTACGTAGTTTGGCATTAGTTAATAAGAAAATAGCATACCTTGGGAAAAATAGTAAATCTTGGGAAAATCTGAAAAATGTAAATTAGTGATGTATTTTATTAATGATTCTGTACTTTTAATAATTACATAACTGAAGATCATATCCTAGAAAAATTTAAATTAATGTTACATTTTTTGTACCCCCAATCATGGTTAAGGAAATGTCATGTATTGGCAAAGTTTTAAATTATATAATCAATGAGGTATTCTGAATCCATAATGATGAAAAAAATTAATAAAATAATAAAAGATGACCCAGAGAAAGCTGCATTATCTCTCTCTCTGGAGATTGCTCCAACAGAACGACTCCTGTCTCATCTTTACGCCGACGCCACTCATCCTTCAGGACTCCCTGGACCCCGCTAGGGCAGGAACCTGGCAATTAGTGCCTGAACCAGGTAACTGAAGGTAAGCCCCCTCGGCATTTTCCAACTTGTTTTCGGAGTGGATAGGCCATTACCCATGGGTCTTGTGAGCCCCCTGTTGGCAGAACAGGTAAGAGTGGGTAATTAGGTAAAGGAAAAATTGGAAATACAGAATCTAAGGAATGAGGATTATTCATTGATATTTTTAAACATATGCTTAGGAAAAAAAGGAATTCAGGTTTCCACTTCACAATTACAGAGGTTTTTTCATTTTATTCAGGAATGTTGTCCTTGGTTCCCAGAAGAGGGAACCTTAGATTTTAAAACATGGGTAAAAATAGGAGAAGCTTTAAGAGCATATTATTCTAATTATGGACCAGAAAATATGCCTGTAGATGCATACCATTATGGAATCTTTTAAAAGATATGTTAGATCCATCTCAAGAAGCTGAAATCTTAAATAGGATTAACTCAACTGTCCCTACTGAAGAAACTCCCCTAAGGAAGGACTCTAGAAGTGAAAATTATGTCCTAAAAAAGATGAGGAGAAGGATCAGTCTTGTTTAGAAAATGAAGATAATTTAGAAAAAGCAGCTACTGAATATCATAATGAAGAATTCTTTGCCCCTATAAGTACACATTCTTGTGGACCTCTTACAAAATCTTCTACCAAAAATAAAATAGGTCCCAAAATAAAAAAAAAAATACCTTACCACCTCCTCCACAGAATGTAGGATTTAAAGGAGCTATGAAAGAGGCTCTACAATCTGGAGATTTCAGTTTTACTCTCCCTATCACTTTTGATTCAAATGATGAAAATTATATGCCTCAATGGGATCCCCTTCCTTTAAAACTTTTAAAAGAATTAAAACAGCCTGTTCATGATTATGGGCCCACTTCTCCTTATACTTTACAGATAGTAGAAATTATTGCCACTAGATGGATGACTCCATATGATTGGTTTGCTACTGCAAAATCTTGTCTCCCTGGAGGGACATTCTTATTATGGAAAACAGATTATGAAGATAGAGCTAAAGAACTCTCTCGATATAATAAATCTATAAATAGTGAAGTCACTTTTGATATGTTAATGGGAGAAAATGACTGGGCTCAGCCAAGTGATCAATTACATCTGCCTCATTCTGCCTTGATCCAGTGCTCAGATTTAGCAGTTAATGCTTTGAGACAATTGGAAAATAAAGGAGTTAAAACTTCTGGCTTAAGTACTATAAAACAAAAGCCTGAAGAAACTTTTGAGGAATTTTTGTCTTGATTGAAAGAATCAGTGGAAAAAAATTATAACTAATAATGAAGCTGCACAAATTATAATTAAACAATTAGCTTTTTAAAATGCAAATGCTGCATGTCAGACACTCCTAAGACCTATTAGAAAGACAGGAAATGTATCTGATTTTGTCAAGGTTTGTGCTGATGTATCACCCTCATATTTGCAAGGTGTAGCCATAGCAGCAGCATTAAGGGGACAAACAAATGCTCAGTTTCTTAAAAGGCTTCAAAACAGAGAACAAAATAAAGGAAATCAAAGCTGTTTTTCTTGCGGACAGACAGGTCATTTTAGTAAAGTTTGTCCTAATAAAATCTTTCAAAATAAAGGAAACATAGTTCCTAATCAGATATCTAGACCCAAAAATTTATGCCCACATTGTAATAAGGGATTTCACTGGGCAAAGTACTGTCGTTCTAAAATTCATAAAGATGGGAGACTTTTAGAAGGTGGACCAATGCCTCAAAAATTTCCACAAATGACTGCCAGTCCATTATCGGGAAACTGGTAATGGGGCCCTCCTCGGGCCCCTTAAATAATGGAAGTCATCAAAAATCTTTTTCAACAGTATATACTATAAGGGCTTTATTAAGAGCCACCCCAGATTCAGCAGGATTAGATTTGGCATCTTCAGAATCAGTAGTTATTCCCTCAGACTCTTCTGTTCTAGCTATACCTACTAAAATTTATGGACCTTTACCAAAAGGAACTTTTGATCTTATTCTAGGAAGAAGCTCTGCTTCCCTACAGGGAATCAAAGTTATTCCTGGAGTTGTTGATTCTGATTTTACTGGAGAAATTAAGATTTTAATAGAACCCCCATCTCAGAAGACTTTGATTATTCATAAAGGGCAAAGAATTGCTCAAATCTTGCTACTCCCCTATTTATCTATTGGAAACCGAGCTATTTCAAATGAACAAAGACAAACAAAAGGATTTGGCTCTAGTGATATGGCATTCTGGGTACAAAAAATTCAAAATTCTCATCATATGAAAAAAAAACTAAAGATTCAGGAAAAATAATTGATGGTTTATTAGATACAGGAGCAGATGTCACTTGTATAGCTGGAAAAGATTGACCTTCAACCTGGCCTACAACAGTAACTCCCTCAACACTTATGGGACTTGGAACTGCTACTAATGTAGCAAAAAGCACTCAAATACTTAAATGGGCTGATGACAAAAATTCTGGAACTTTTCAGCCATATGTTATTCCTTCTCTTCCTTTTACTTTATGGGGCCGAGATATAATGTTTAAAATGGGAGTTTCTCTCTGTACTGCTCTTGTAGAAGAGGCTCAACAGGAGTTTTAATTGGGGCCATTGTTGAAACAGCAGGTAAAATGACTTGGAAAAATGATGAGCCTGTATGTATAGAACAATGGCCCTTAACAACAGAAAAATTATAGGCTGCAGACTTGTTGGTTAAGGAACAACTTAATTTAAAACACATAGAACCTTCTAATAGTCCATGGAATACTCCTATATTTGTTATTAAAAAGAAATCAGGTAAATGGAGATTATTACAAGATTTAAGAGCTATAAATGCTACCATGGAGGATATGGGTTCCTTACAACCAGGACTCCCCTCTCCAGTAGCTGTCCCAAAGGATTTCATGTTATGGTAATAGACTTACAAGATTGCTTTTTTACTATTCCATTACATCCTGATGATCCTAAAAGGTTTGCTTTTAGCCTTCCCTCTGTGAATTTAAAACGGACATATCAACGTTTTCAATGGAAGGTGTTGCCTCAAGGTATGAAAAATAGTCCTACTCTGTCAAAAATGTGTTGCATCAGCAATATAACCAATAAGAGATAAATATAAAGATGCCTATATTATTCATTATATTGATGATATATTAATTGCTCATAAAGATGTCCAGTTGCTTCATCATATATTATTAATGTTGACACAGTCTACAAAATTTTGGTTTAATTATTGCCCCAGATAAAATTCAGCAATCACCTGCTTACAATTATTTGGGTAGAATTATAAATACTCCAACTGTTTCCCATCAAAATTTAAAATCACGGATTGATCATTTACAAACTTTAAATGATTTTCAAAAACTTTTAGGAGATATTACTTGGATTCATCCTTTTTTGAAACTTACTACTGCAGATCCTAAACCCTTATTTGATATTTTGAAAGGAGACTCTAACCCACGTTCTTCTCGTATTTTGACAGAAGAAGCTAAATTGGCTTTACATTAGGTAGAATAAGCCATTAATAAACAACAATTGCAAAGAGTTGATTATACTCAAACTTGGGATTTTCTTATTTTACCTACTCTTCATACACCCAGAGGAGTATTATGGCAGTCAGGTCCTTTAGAATGGATACATATGCCGGTTACTTCTAAAAAGGTTATTTGCTCATACCCTACTGTGGTTGCTTTATTAATAATAAAAGGAAGACATAAAAGTAGAGATTTATTTGGGAAAGAAATGCATAATTTGGTGATTCCTTATTCTAGAGATTAATTAAATACACTTGTGGAACATTCTGAAGATTGGCAAATAGCTTTACAGGGATATTGTGGTCATATTAAATTTCATTTGCCATCTCACCCTTTGTTATATTTAGTTAAGAATCACCCTGTTATTTTTCCAAAATTGTTTTCTTCTGAACCTTTACCTCAACCAGCAGCTTTAGTTTTCACTGATGGCTCCTCAAATGGACGAGCATCTTTAGTTATTAATGATAAAGCCTATGTTCAACAGACAGAGGAAATCTCTGCTCAGAGGGCAGAAATAATAGCTGTAATTATGGCTTTTACCCAATTAAAAGATCAAATGTTTAACTTATATACTGATTCTCAGTATATTGTGAAAAAATTTTCTCATATAGAGACAGCTTCTCTTCCTCAGCATAAGACTACAATTTTTCATCATTTAAATTCTTTACAGAAGTCAATTTTAGATAGACAACATCCTTATTTTATAGGGCATATTCAAGGACATTCTAACTTACCAGGAGAATTGTCACAAGGCAATGCATTGGCAGATTCATTAACTGGACCCCAAATTCTTACTGTTCAGGAAGATACAGCTACGCATGCTTTACATCATCAAAATGCTTCAGCCCTTTGACAGCAATTTCATATCCCTAGGGAATCAGCTAGAACTATTGTCAGAAATTGTCAAACCGAACTGGGGAAGCATATAAAAACGTAGTGCAACACTTGTTTATTCATTTCTCATATTTGGGAATACCTAAAGCATTAAAAACAGATAATGCACCAGCTTATACTTCAAGTGCTTTAGGGTTAGGGTTAATGATAAGGTTAGGGTTAGGGTTAGGGTTCGGATTAGGTATTGGTTTTGGTTTAGGTTTAGGGTTAGGGTTAGGTTTCTGGTTAGGGTTAGAGTAAGGGTAAGGGTTAGGGTTAAGTTTAGGGTTAGGGTTAGGGTTCAGGTTAAGGTTAGGTTTTCAATTAAGTTTAGGGTTAGTGTCAGAGTTAGGTTTAGGGTTAGGTTTAGGGATAGTATATGGATTAGTGTTAAATTTAGTGTTATGATTTGTGTTAGGGTTTGGATTAGGGTTTGGATTTCTGTTAGGGTTAGGTTTAGGGTTATGGTTGGATTAAGGTAAAAGTTAGGGTGAGAGTTAGGTTTAGTGTTAGGGGTAAGGGTAGGTTTAGGGTTAGTATTAGTGTTAGGATGAGGGTTATTGTTAGTGTTAGGGTTAGTTTTAGTGTAAGGGTTAATGTTAAATATAGGGTTAGTGTTAGGTTTATGGATATGATTATTGATAGGGTTAGGATTATATTTAGGATTACCATTAGCATTAGGGTTAGTGTTCTGGTTAAAGACAAAGTGAGGATTAGGAAAGGGTTACGGTTTGGGTTTTTGTTAGGATTAGGATTACGGTTTGTTTTAGGGTTACAGTTAGGATTAGGGATAGGCTTAAGGTTAGGGTTAGGGTTATGTTAAGGTTAGGGTTAGGGTTATGTTATGGTTTAGGTTTAGGGTTAGGGTTAGGTTTATGGTTAGTGTTAATTTAAGGGTTAGATTTAGGGTTAATGTTAATGTTAGGGTTAGGGTTAAGATTAGTGTTTTGTTTAGCGTAAGATTTAGGATTAGTGTTAGTGTTAGGGTTAGGGTTATGGTTAGTTCTATGTTTAGTGTTAAATTTAGGTTATGGTTAGGGTTACGGTTAGGTTAAGTATAGGCTTAGGTTTACGGTTAAGTTTAGGTTTCATATTAGGGTTAGGGTTTGGTGAGGGTTAGGGTTTGCTTTGATTACATATTAGGGTAGGGTTAGATTTAGTGGTAGGTTTAGGTTTAGGGTTGAATTTAGAGTTAGTTTTAGGGTTACAGTTAGGGAGAGGGTTATTGATAGGGTTAGGGTTAGTGTTAGGGTTAGTGTTAGGGTTCGTTTTAGGGTTAGGTTTAGGGTTAGGATTAGGTTTAGGGTTAGGGTTATGGTTAGTTTTAGAGTTAGGGTTAAAGTTCATGTTAGGAATAGGGTTAGGGTTAGTTTTAGGGTTAAGGTTAGGGTTAGTTTTAGGGTTATGGTCAGTGTTAGGGTAAGGTTTAGATTTAAGTTTAGGGTTATAATTAGAGTTAGCATTAGTGTTAGTGTTAAGGTTAGGGTGAGTGCTAGAGTTAGGGTTAGGGTTAAAGTTAGGATTAGGGATAAGTTAGGGTTGGGGTTATGGTTAGGGTTAGGGTTAGGTTTAGTGTTAGTTTTGGGGTTTGATTTTGGTTCAGGCTTCGTGTTAAAGTTAGGGTTTGGGTTAGATTTAGGTTAGCGTTAGGGTTTAGCTTAGGGTTTGTTTTAGGGTTAGGGTTAGTGTTAGGTTCATGTTTAGGGTTAGTGAATTGTGTTAGGGTTAGTATTAGTTTTGGATTTCTATTAGGGCTAGGTTTAGGGTTATGATTGGATTATGGTTAAAGTTAGGGTGAGAGTTAGGGTTAGTGTTAGGGTTAAGGGTAGTTTTAGGGTTAGTATTAGTGTCAGGGTTAGAATTAGTGATACTGTTAGGGTTAGGTTTAGTGTTAGGGTTAGGGGTAAAGATAGGGTTAGTGTTAGGTTTATGGTTATGGTTAGTGATAATTTTAGGATTATATTTAGGATTACCATTAGTGTTAAGTTTAGTGTTAGGCTTAAAGTTAGGGTTAGGATTATGTGAGGGTTATGGTTTGGGTTAGGTTAGGGTTAGGATTATGGTTTGGGTTAGGGTTTGTGTTACGGTTATGATTAGGATTAGGGATAGGGTTAAGGTTAAGGTTAGGGTTACAGTAAGTTTTAGGGTTAGGATTTGTTTTAGGTTTAGGGTTAGTGTTAAAGGGTTAGGGTTAGGGTTAATGTTATGGTTAGGGTTAAGGTAAGGATTAGTGTTTTGTTTAGGGTTAGAATTATAATTAGTGTTAGTGTTAGGGTTAGAGTTAGGGTTAGCGCTATGGTTAGTGTTAGGTTTAGGTTAGGGTTAGGGTTATGGTCAGGTTAAGTTTAGGCTTAGGTTTACAGTTAAGTTTAGGGTTTGTCTTAGGGTTAGGGTTAGGTTAGGGTTAGGGTTAGGTTTGGTTACGTATTAGGGTAGGGTTTTGTCTAGTGTTAGGTTTATTTTTAGGGTTAGGTTTAGAGTTAATGTTAGGGTAACAGTTAGGGTTAGGGTTAGATGTAGGGTTAGGTTTGTGGTTAGGGTTAGGATTAAAGTTATGATTAGGGTTAAGTTAGGATTAGGGTTAGGGATAGGGTTAGGTTTAGTGTTAGGTTTGGGGTTAGGTTTGGGTTCTGACTTCGTGTTAAGGATAGGGTTAGGGTTAGATATAGGTTAGTGTTAGGGTTTGGCTTAGGGTTCATGTTAGGATTAGGGTTAGAGTTAGGGTTAGGTTTAAGTTTAAAGTTAGTGTTAGGGTTAGTGTTATAGTTAGGGTTAGCATTAGTGTTTGGTTTGTTTTAGCATTATAATTAGGTTTAGGGTTAGAGTTAGGGTGAGGGTTAATGTCAGGTTTAGAGTTAGGTTTAGTTTTAATGTAAGGGTTAGGTTTAGGAATAAGGTTAAGGTTTGAGTTAGTGTTAGGTTTATGGTTAGTGTTCAGTGTAGGTTTAGGGTTAGGGTAGGTGTTGATATTATTGTTAGTGTTAGGGTTAATGTTAGGGTTAGGATTAGGGTTAGTGTTATGGTTAGGATTAGGGTTAGATTTAGTGTTAGGATTACAGTTAGTATTAGGTTTCAAGTTAGGGTTAGGTTTAGGGTTAGTCTTATGGTTAGGTTTAGGCTTAGTTTTAGAGTTAGGGTTAGGTTTAGAGTAAGGGTTAGGGTTACTGTTACGGTTAGGGCTTGAGTTCATGTAGATTTAGGGATAGGGTTAGTGTAAGGTTCCCGTTTAAGGTTATGTTTAGGGTTAGTTTTAGGATTAGAGTTAGTGTTTTGGTTAGGTTTAGGTTTAGGGTTAGGATTAGGGTTAGAGTTAGAATTAGGGTAAGGATTAAGGTTAGTTTTAGGTTTTTGTTAGGATTAGGGTAAGTTTAGGTTTAGGGTTAGGTTTAGGGTTTGTGTTATGGTTAGGTTTAGGTTATTGTTAGGGTTAGGGTTAGTGTTTGTGTTAGGGTTAGGGTTAAGGTAAGCTTTAGGGTTAGGGTTTGGGTTATGATTAGAGTTAGTGTTAATCTTAGTGTTAGGGGAAGTGTGAGTGTTAGGGTTAGGTTTAGGGTTAAGGTTAGTGTTAGGTTTAGGGTTAGTGTTGTGATTAGAATTCTGGTTAGGGCTAGGTTTAAGGTTAGGATTAGGTTAGGTTTAGGGATATGGTTAGGGTTAGTGTTAAGTTTAGAGTTTGGGTTAGGTTTCGTGTTATGGATAGGGTAAGGTTTAGGTTTACTTAGTGTTAGGGTTTGATTTATGGTTCTTGTTAGGGTTAGGGTTATATGGTTAGTGTTAGAGTTAAGTTTAGGTATAGGTTTAGCATTAGGTTACTGTTAGTTTTAGGGTTAGGGTTAGGGTTAGCGTTAGGGATAGGATTAGTGTTAGGGTTAGGGTTAGTGTTAGTGTTTGATTAGGGTTAAGGTAAGGATTAGGGTTAGGTTTAGTGTGATTTTACATTTAGTATTACTGTTAGGGTTTGGGTTTGGTTGAGTGTTAGGTTTAGAGTTAGGGTTAGGGTTAAGTTTAGTGTTAGGTTTAGAGTTAGTGTTATTATTAGGGTTATGGTTATGATTAGGATTAGGATTAGGTTTAGGATTTGAGTTAGTGTTAGAGTTAGGTTGATTGGGTTTAGGGTTCATGTTAGGGTTAAGGTTAGGTTTAGTTATTCTTAAGTTTAGGTTTAGGTTTACTTAGGGTTAGCGTTAGGGTTAGCATTCATGTTAGGGTTAGGGTTAGTGTTAGTGTTAAGTTTTAGGTTTAAGTTTAGGGTTAGATTCAGTGTTAGGGTTAGTGTTAGTGTTAGCATTAAAGTTAGGGTTAGGTTTAAGGTTAGTGTTAGCATTAGGGATAAGGTTAGGTTTATCGTTAGTGTTAGGGTTAGAATTAGGGTTTGTGTTAGGATTACTGTTAAAGTTAGTTTTATGTTTAGGATTAGGTTTAGGGTTAGGCTTACTGTTAGTATAAGGGTTAGGGTTAGGGTTAGGAATAGTTTTAGGGTTGGTAATAGGTTAGTGTTAGGTTTAGAGTTAAGTTTAGGTTTAGTGTTACATTTAGGGATAACCTTAAGGTTAGGGTTAGTGTTATGGTTTGGTTTATGTTTAGTTTTAATGTATGTGTTAGAGTGAGGGTTATGGTTAGGGTTTGGATTAGTATTAGGGTTAGGGTTAGAATTTGGGATAGGGTTAGAATTAGTGTTAGGGTTAGAGTTATGGTTTGTGTTAGAATTAGGTTTAGGATTAGGTTTTGTGTTAGGTTTAGTTTTACGGTTACCATTATGGTTAGTATTAGGGTTAGAGTTATTGTTAGGTTGAGGGTTATTTTTAGGGTTAAGGTTAGGGTTGAGGTTAGTGTTAGGGTTAGGGTTGGGTTTGGGGTTAGAGTTAGTGTTAGGTTTAGTGTTAAGTTTAGTGTTAGGATTAGAATTAGGTTTAATTATAAACCTTACCTTAACCCTCACGCTATCCCTAACCTTAAGACTAACCCTAACCCTATCCCTAAAACTTATCCTAACACTAATAGTAATTCTAACCCTAAACCTATCCCTAATCCTAGGGATAGGTTATGGTTAGGTTAGTGTTAGGGTTCAGGATAGGGTTCGGGTTTGGGTTACTGTTTGGGTTAGGTGTAAAGTTAGGTTTATGTTAGGGTTAAGGTTAGATTTAGGGTTCATATCAGGGTTAAGGTTAGGGTTAGTGTTAGCTTTAGGTTCAAACTTAGGGTTAGTGTTAGTATTAGTGTTAGGGTAATAGTTAGGTTTAGGGTTAGTGTTAGGATTAGGGTTAGGTTAGGTTTAGGGTTCTCTTACAGTAAGTATTCAGGTGAGAGTTAGAGTCAGGCTTAGGATTAGGGTTATTGTTAGGGATACTGGTAGGGATATGTTTATGGTTATTTTTAGGGTTATTTTAGGGTTAGAGTTAGGGTAAGAGTTAAAGTTAGGTTTAGTGTTAGTTTTAGGGTTTGGTTTAGTGTTGCTGTTAGAGTTAGAGTTAGGGTTACGTTTATGGTGTGTGTTAGGATTAGGGGTATGTTTAGTATTAAAGTTACGGTTAGGGTTAAGATTAGGGTTAGGGTAAAATTTTGGTTTAGGGTTAGGGTTAAGGTTAGAGTTAATGTTAGTTTTAGGGTTAGGGTTAGGGTTAGGGTTAGTGTTAGGGTTAGGATTTAGGGTAGTGTTAGCTTTAGGTTTAGGGTTTGTGTTGGGTTACGGTTATGGTTAGGGTTAGGGTTACAATAAAGGTTAGGATTAGGGTTAGAGTTAGGTTTAGGTTTAGGGTTAGGTTAGGGTTAGCATTAGGGTTAGTGTTAGGGGTAGGTTTAGGTTTTGTTAGGGTTAAAGTTAGGGTTAGTGTTAGGGTTAGGGTTACGGTTAGGATTAAGTTATGGTTAAGATTAGGGTTAGTGTTAAAATTGGGGTTTGGGATAGGGTTTGAATTAGGGTTAGTGTTAGGTAAGGTTGAGGGTTAGGTTATATTTAGAGTTAGTTTTATGGTTAGTGTTAGTGTTAGTGTTAGGGTTAGTGTTATGTTTAGGATTAAAATTAGGGTTATGTTTAGTGTTTGGGTTAGTGTTAGTGTTAGCTTTAGGGTTAGAGTTAGTGTGAATATTAGGGTAAGTGTCAGGGTGTTAGATTTATGTTTAGGATTAGGGATGTGGTAAGGGTTAGGTTTAGGGTTAGGTTAAGTTTAGTGTTTGGTTTAGGGTTAGTGTTAGGGTTATGATTAGGGTTTGTGCTATGGAGAGGGTTAGTGTTAGAGTTGTGTTCGTGTTAGTGATACAGATAGGGTTAGTGTTAATTTTCCTTTAGGGTGAGGGTTAGAGTTAGGGTAAGGGTTAGGGTTTGAGTTAGGGTTAGTGTTAGTGTTACGTTAGTGTTAGGATTAGGGTTAGGGTTAGGTTTAGGTTTAGGATTAAGTTAACTGTTAGTGTTAGGATTATGGTTAAGATTAGGTTAGGGTTAGGGTTAGATTTAGGGTTAGGGTTAGGGTTAGGGTTAGGGTGAGTGTTAACTTTAGGGATAGGGTTATGGTTAGCATTAGTGTTTGGGTTATAGGTGGTTTGGGGTTAGTGTTTGGGTTTGAATTAGGTTTCGTATTAGGATTAGCATTAGGGTTAGGGAGCGGGTTAGGGTTAGGGTTGGGTGAGGGTTAGGGTTAGGGTTAGGTAAGTGTTGGGGTAGGGATAGGGTAGGGTTAGGGTTATGGTTTGGGTTAGGGTTTGTGTTAGAGTTAGGGTTACATTAGTTTTAGGGTTAGATTGAGGGTTATGGTAAGGATTTGGATTAGGATTAGGGTTAGGGTTAGTGTTAAGGTTAGGGTTAGGGTTAGTGTTGTGTTTAGGTAAAGGTTAGATTTAGGGTTAGGATCAGGGTTAGGTTAAATGTTAGGGTTAGGGTAAGTCTTAGGGTTAATTTTAGCATTAGAGTTAGTGTAAGTATTAGTACTAGCGTTAGGGTTATCATTTGTGATATGGTTAGGATTAAGTGTATGTTTTATGTTAGGATTAAGGTTAGGGAATGTTTCATGGTTAGTATTAGGGTTAGAGTGAGGCTTAGGGTTAGTTTTAGGATTACGGTTAGGAATAGGGTTAGTGTTAAAGTTAGAGTTTGGGTTAGTGTTAGGGTTAGGGTATAGTTAGGTTTAAGGATAGTGTTAGATTTAGGGTTAGGGTTAAAGTTAGGGTTAGGGTTAGTATTGGGTTAGATTTGGTTAGTTAGGGTTAGGGTTAGTGTTAGTGTTAGGGTTAAGGTTATGGTTAAGGATAGAATTAGTGTTAAGATTTGATGTTGAATTAGTGTTAGTGTTAGAGTTGGGTTAGGGTTAGGGTTATGTAAGGGTTAGGGTTAGGGTTATGTTATGTTAGGGTTAGGGTTATAATTTGGGTTACGGTTTTTGTTAGGGTTAGGAATAGGGTTACCTTATGGTTAGGGTTAGGTTCAGAGTTAGTGTTTGGGTTAGTGTCAGGGTTAGATTTAGGGTTTGGTTATGTTTAATATTAGGTTATGGTTTGTTTAGGGTTAGTGTTACTGTTAGGTAAGTGTTAGTTTAAGGTTTAGGGCTAGGGTTTGGGTTAGTGTTAGGATTAGGATTAGGGTTAGGGTTAGGATTATAGTTCGAGTTAGGGTTAGGGTTCAAAATAAGTTAGGGTTTCTTTGGGGGTTAGTATTAGGATTAGGGTTAGTGTTACAGTTGGGGTTAGGGTTAAGTTTAGGGTGAGTTTTAGTATAACGTTTAGGGTTATGGTTAAGGTTAGTTTTGGGGTTGGATTTAGAGTTAGAGTTAGGGTTCGGGTTATGTTTAGGGTTATTTTTTTAGTTAGGTTTAGGATTAGGGTGAGGGTTAGTGTTATGGTTAATATTATGGGTAGAGTTATGATTTGCGTTATGGTAAGTGTTATGGTTACGGTAGGTCTTAGAGTTAAAGTTAGATTTAGGTTTTGGGTTATGGTTAGTAAGAGGGTTTAAGTGAGGCATTGGGTTAGGGTTAGGGTTAGTTTTAGGGTTACAGGTAGTTTATGGTTAGTGTTGGAGTTACGGTTAGGGTTAGTGTTAGTGTTAGGGTTAAGGTTATGGTTAAGGATAGGGTTAGTGTTAGGTTTAGTGTTAGGGTTAGGGTTAAAGTTAGGAAATGGTTAGTGTTAGTGTTATGTTCGGGTTAGGGTTAGGTTTTTGGTTAGGGTTTGTGTTAGGGTTATGGTTAGGGTTAGGGTTAGGTTACTTTGTTCTGATGGTTAGGGTTGGGGTTAGGGTTAGTGTTAGGGTTAGTGTTAGGGTTAGGGTTAGTGTTAAGGATATGTTTAGTGTTAGGGATAGGGTTAGTTTTAGAGTTAGTGTTAGGGTTAGGATTAGGTTTAGGTTTAGTGTTAGTGTTAAGTTTAATTTTAGGGTTAGTGTTAGGGTTAGTGTTAGGATTAGGGTTCGTGCTAGGGTTAGGTTTATTGTTAGTGTTAGGTTTAGGGAAAGGCTTAGGGTTAGGTTTAGTGTTACATTTAGGTTAGAATTAGAGTTTGGGTTAATGTTACAGTTAGGTTTAGGGAGAGTGTTAGAATTGTGGTTAGGATTAGTGTTAGGATTAGGGTTAGGATTAAGGTGAGGCTTTGGGTTAGTGTTAGGGTAGGGTTAGGGTAGGGTTAGGGTTAGAGTTAGTGTTAGTGTTAGGGCTAGGGTTAGGGTTTGTTTTTGGATTAGGTTTAGGGTTAGGTTTAGGGTTATTGTAAGTGTTTGGGTTAAGTCTAGCATTACGTTCAGTGTTAGGATTAGAAATACATTTAGGGTTAGTATTATCATTAGGTTTAGGGTTAAGGTTTTTCTTACCATTAGTGTTAGGATTAGGATATATGGTTAGGGTTAGTGTAAGAGATAGGGTAAGGGTTTGGGTTAGTGTTAGGTTTTGGTTAGGGTTAGGTTTCAGTTATATTTACAGTTAGGTTTAGGTTTAGAATTTATGTTACGGTTAAGTTTAGGGTTAGGGGTTGGGTTAGAATTTCGGATAGGGTTATGTTTAGGGTTAGTGTTATGGTTAGGGTTAGGTTTAATGTAATATTTAGGGTTAGAATTAGGGTTAGGGAAAGTTTTAGGGTTAGGGTTACGGTTATGGTGAAAATTAGTGTTAGTTTTAGTGTTAGGGTTAGAGTTAGGGTTAGTGTTAGGTTTAGGGTTAATGTTAGGTTTAAGTTTAGGTTTTGTGTTTTGGTTATGGTTAGTGTTATAGTTTGGGTTATGATAATGGTTAGGATTAGGGTTAGAGTAAAGTTTAGGGTAAGGGTTATGTTTAGGGTTAGTGTTAGTGTTAGGGTTAAGGTTAGGATTAGTGCTTGTGTAAGGTTTAGAGTTAGGGTTAAATTAGGGTTAGAGTTAGGGTTAGTGTTTGTGTTATGGTTAGCATTTCTTTTAGGTTTTTGTTTTGGGTTAAGGTTACGGTGAAAATTAGTGTTAGTTTTAGTGTTAGTGTTAGGGTTAGGGTTAGTTTTATTTTTAGGTTTAGTGTCAGGTTTAAGTTTAGGTTTAGTGTTTCAGTTATGGTTAGTGTTATAGTTTGGGTTAAGATAAGGTTTAGGTTTAGGGTTAGAATTAACTTTAGGTAAGGGTTAGGCTTAGGGTTAGTGTTATATTAGGGTTAGGGTTAGGGTTAGTATTAGTCCTTGTGTTATGGTTAGTGTTAGGGTTAAATTAGGGTTAGAGTTAGGGTTAGTGTTCATGTTAGGGTTAGCATTTGTGTTAGGTTTAGGTTTAGGATTAGGGTTTAAGTTAGGGTTAGTGTTACGGTTAGGGTTAGTTTTAAGGCTAGCTTTAGTGTTTGGTAAGGGTTATAGTTAGGTTTAGTGTTACTGTTAGTGTTAGGGTTACAGTTAGTTATAGGGTTAGGGTTAGGGTTAGGATGAGGGTTAAGATTAAGTTTAGGGTTACAGTTAGGTTTAGATATAGGGTTTGAATTAGGGTTAGGTTTAGCTTGGTGCTAATGCTAGACTTAGATTAATCTTAGAATGAGTGTTAGGGGAGGGTTAGGGTTAGGATTGCATTAGAGTTAGGGTTCAGGTTCAGGTTAGGGTTAGGGTTATGGATAAGGTTAGATTTAGAGTTAGGGTTAGGGTTAGTGTTAAGGATAGGGTTAGAATTAGAATTAGGTTTAGGGTTTGCATTATGTTAGGGTTAGGGTTAGTGTTATGTACAGTTTTAGGGTTAGGGTGAGTTTTAGGGATAATGTTAGGGTTAGAATTAGGTTTAGAGTTAGGGTTAAGGTTTTGGTTAGGGTTAGGTTTAGGGTAATGTTAAGGTTTTGTGTTAGTGTTAGTGTTACTGTTAGGGTTATGGTGAAGGTTAGTGTTAGGGTTAGGTTAGGGTTAGGGTTAGGTTTTGTGTTCATGTTAGGGTTAGGATTATGGTTAGTGTTAGGTTTAGGCTTAGGGTGAGGGTTAGAGTTAGGCTTAGGTTTATTGTTGTAGTTAGTTAAGTTTTAAGGTTAGGATTAGGGTTAGTGTTAGGGTTAGGTTTATGATTAGGATTAGATATAGTTTTAGAGTTAGAGTTAGGATTAGGTTAAGGGTAGGGTTAGGTTAAGGTTAGAGATAGGGTGAGGATTCATGTTAGTGTAAGGGTTAGGGTTAGTGTTAATATTAGGATTAGGTTTAGGGTTAAGGTTATGTTTAGGGTTTGGGTTAGGTTTAGCATTATAGTTTGGGTTAGGGTTATAGTTAGGTTTAGGTTTAATGTTATGGTTTAGGTTAGTGTTAGTGTTAGGTTTAGGGTTAGGGTTAGTGTGAGGGTTCGGGTTAGGGTTTTGGTTTTGTGTAGGGTTAGGGTTATTTTTACGGTTACCTTTAGGATAGGGTAATGTTTAGGTAAGGTTTAGGTTTAGGGTTATGATTATGGTTAGGATTAGGGTTAGCTTTAGGGTTAGGTTTAGGGTTAGTCGTTGGTTTAGATTTAGCGTTAGGTTTAGTTAGGGTTAGGGTTAGGGTTATGGCTAGTATTTAGGTTAAAGTAAGGCTTAGGGTTACAGTTAGGTTTAGATTTAGGGTTACGGTTAGGGTTAGGTTTAGGATTATGGTTAGGGTTAGGTAACGGTTACATTTAACATTAGTGTTAGGTTTATTGTTAGTTTAGGGTTAAGGATAGTGATAGGGTTAGTGTTGGGGTAAGAGTTATTGTAAACATTTGGGTTAGGGTTAGTGTTAGTTTTAGTGTTAGGTTTAGGGTTAGGGAGAGGAAAGCGTTGTGGTTAAGTTTAATTAAGGATTAGGGCTATGGTTTGGGTTAGGTTTTGTGTTAGGGTTAGTGTTAGGGTTAGGGTTACATTAGGGTTAGTGTTAGGGTTAGGGTAGGATTATGGGTAGTGTAAGTGTTAGAGTTTGCGTTGGGGTTAGGGTTAAGGTTAGGTTTAGTATTAGGTTTTGGTTTAGGTTTATGGTTAATGTTATGGTTAGTGTTAGTATTAATTTTCGGGTTAGGTTAGTGTTAGTGTTAGTGTTAGGTATAGTGTTCGGTTTAGATTAGGGTTCATGTTAGGGTTCATGTTAGGGTTAGGTTTAGAATTAGGGTTAGGATTAGTGTTAGGGATAGCATTAGGGTTACGGTTAGGGTTAGGGTGAGGCGTAGGGTTAGTGTTAGGATTAGGGTTAGGATTCGAGTTAGACTTAGGGTTAGGTTTAGTGTTAGGGTTAGGGTTATGGATAGTGTTTGAATTAAAGTTAGTTTTAGGTTAAGGTTAGTTTTAGGGTTAAGGTTAGGTTTTCAATTAGTGTATGGTTTAGGGTTTGGGTTATGGTTATGGTTAAAATTTGTATTAGGGTTCGTGTTAGGTTAGAGTTAGGGTGAGTATAAGGTTAGTGTTAGGTTTTTGGTTAGGTTTATGGTTTGTGTTAGGGTTAGGGTTAGGGTTAGTTTTAGACTTAGGGTTAGATTTAGTGTTTGTATTTGGGTTAGTGTTAGTTTTAGAGTTAGAGTTAGGTTTAGCGTTAGGGTTAGGTTTAGTGTTAGGGTGAGACTTATGGTTAGTGTTAGGGTTCGGGTTAGGGTTACTGTTAATGTTAGATTTAGGTTTAGTTTTAATATTAGAATAAGGGTTAGGTTTAGGGTTTGTGTTAGGGTTAGGGTTGGACTTACGTTTACGGTTCGTGTAAGGCTTAGTGTTAGGGTTATTTTTAGGATTAGGTTTTGGGTTAGGGTTAGGGTTAGGGTTACAGTTAGAATTAGTGTGAGGATTAGGATTAGTTTGGGGGTTTTGGTTAGAGTAATGTTTAGGGTTAGTGTTAGTGTTACTGTTAGTGTTAGGGTTAGGTTAGGGTGAGTTTCATAGTTAGTGTTAGGTGTAGTTTTAGTTTTAGTGGTAGGGTTAGGGTTATGGGTAGGGTTAGGTTTAGTGTCTGGGTTTGGGTTACGCTTAGTGTTCAGGTTAGGTTTGGGGTTAGGATTACAGTTAGGTTTAGAGTTGAGGTTAGTGTTTAGGTTACTGTTAAGGTTAGGGTTAGGATTAGTGTTAAAGTTAGATTTAGGTTTTGTATGATGTTTAGAATTAGGGTTAGGATTAGTGGTACGGTTAGGGTTAGGGTTAGGTTTAGGTTTGGGATTAAGATTAATGATAGATTTAGTGTTAGGGTTAGGGTTAGAGATAGGATTTATGGTTAGGGTTAGGGTTAGGATTAGTGTTAAGTTTAGGGTTAGGTTTAGGCTTAGAGATAGGATTAGGGTTAGGGTTAAGTTTAGGGGTAGTGATAGGGTTAAAATCGTGAGTAAGATTAGTGTTAACGTTAGGTTTAGGGTTAGGGATAGTGTTAGGTTTCTGGTTCGGGTTAGGTTTGGGAAAGGCTTAAGGTTGCCGTTGGGATAGAATTAGGGATATGGTTTGGTTAAGGGTTTGTGTTAAGTTTAGGGTTAGGATAGTGTAAGGGTTACAGTTATGGTTACGGTTAGAGGTAGGTTTGGAGTTAGTATTACGGTTAGTGTTAGGTTTAGTGTTAGGGTTATTGTTAGGGTTAGGGTTAGAATTAGGTTTAGGTTTAGTGTTAGGTTTAGGGTTAGGTAAGGGTTTGTTTAATGGTTAGGGTTAGAGTTAGGGTCCGTGTTAGTGTTAGGGTTAGGGTTAAGTTAGAGTTAGGGTTAGGTTTAGGGTTAGTGTTCAGTTTAGAGTTAGTATTAGGTTTAGGATTAGGTTAAGAGTTAAAGTTAGAGTTTGGATTAGATTTAAGCTTAGGGTTAGGGTTAGGATTAGGGTTAGTGCAAGTGTTAAGTTTAAGTTTAGGATTCTGGTTAGAGTTATTGTTAGGGTTAGAGCTAGGATTAGGGTTAATTTTAGGTTAAGCGTTAAGATTAGTGTTAGGTTTAGTTGTAAGGATAGGGTTAGGGTTAGAGATAGGATTAGAATTATGGTTAGGGTTAGGATTACAGTTAAGTTTAGGGTTAGTGTTAGGTTTAGGTTTAGGGTTAGGTTTAGGGTTAGTATTAGGGTTAGGGTTAGGGTTATGATTACTGTTAGTATTAGGGTTAGAGTTAGGTTTAGGGTTAAAGTTAAAATTTAGGTTAGACTTAACATTAGGGTTAGTGTTAGTGTTAGATTTAGGGTTAGTGTAAGTGTTAAGTTTAAATTTAGGGTTGTGGTTAGAGTTATTTTTAGGGTTAGGTTTAGAATTAGGGTTAGGTTTAGGTTTAGGGATAAGATTAGTGTTAGGTTTAGGATTAGGGTTAGGGTTAGGGTTAGAGATAGGATTAGGGTTAGGGTTAGGGCTAGGATTAGTCTTAAGTTTAGGGTTAGTGTTAGGTTTAGGATTAAGGTTCTTGTTAGGGTTAGGTTTATGTTTACTGGTAGTGATAGTTTTAGGATTGCGGGTAGGGTTAGTTTTAGGGTTAGGGTTAGGGATACTGTTAGGGCTAGTGGTAGGGTTCTGGTTCTGGTTAGGGTTAGGTAAGGCTTCCAGTTGGGATTTGTTAGAATTAGGGTTATGATTTGATTTAGGGTTTGTATTGTTTAGGTTTAGGTTAGTTTTAGGGTTACAATTATTGTTAGGGTTAGAGTTATGTTTAGAGTTAGTGTTAAGTTTAGTGTTAGGATTAATGTTAGTGTTAGGGTTAGGATTAGATGTAGGTTTAGAGTTAGGTTCAGTGTTAGGTTAGGGTTTGTTTAATGGTTAGGGTTAGAGTTAGATTTTGTGGTAAAGTTAGGGTTAGGTTTATGGTTAGGGTTAGTGTTAGTGTTAGGGTTAGGGTTAGGATTAGACATAGTGTTAAGTTTAGAGATAATTTAGGGTTAGGGTTAGTTTTTTTTTTTAATTTTTTATTGTTGGTTGTTCAAAACATTACATAGTTCTTGACATATCATATTTCACACTCTGATTCAAGTGGGTTATGAACTCCCATTTTTACCCCATATACAGATTGCAGAATCATATCAGTTACACATCCATTGATTTACATGTTGCCATACTAGTGTCTGTTGTATTTTGCTGCCTTTCCTATCCTCTACTATCCCCCCTCCCCTCCCCTCCCCTCCCCTCTTCTCTCTCTACCCCCTCTACTGTCATTCATTTCTCCCCCTTGTATTATTTTTCCCTTTCCCCTCACTTCCTCTTGTATGTACTTTTGTATAACCCTGAGGGTCTCCTTCCATTTCCATGCAATTTCCCTTCTCTCTCCCTTTCCCTCCCACCTCTCATCCCTGTTTAATGTTAATCTTCTTCTCATGCTCTTCGTCCCTACTCTGTTCTTAGTTACTCTCCTTATATCAAAGAAGACATTTGGCATTTGTTTTTTAGGGATTGGCTAGCTTCACTTAGCATAATCTGCTCTAATGCCATCCATTTCCCTGTAAATTCTATGATTTTGTCATTTTTTAATGCAGAGTAATACTCCATTGTGTATAAATGCCACATTTTTTTTATCCATTCGTCTATTGAAGGGCATCTAGGTTGGTTCCACAGTCTTGCTATTGTGAATTGTGCTGCTATGAACATCGATGTAGCAGTGTCCCTGTAGCATGCTCTTTTTAGGTCTTTAGGGAATAGACCGAGAAGGGGAATAGCTGGGTCAAATGGTGGCTCCATTCCCAGCTTTCCAAGAAATCTCCATACTGCTTTCCAAATTGGCTGCACCAATTTGCAGTCCCACCAGCAATGTACAAGTGTACCCTTTTCCCCACATCCTCGCCAGCACTTGTTGTTGTTTGACTTCATAATGGCTGCCAATCTTACTGGAGTGAGATGGTATCTTAGGGTGGTTTTGATTTGCATTTCTCTGACTGCTAGAGATGGTGAGCATTTTTTCATGTACTTGTTGATTGATTGTATGTCCTCCTCTGAGAAGTGTCTGTTCAGGTCCTTGGCCCATTTGTTGATTGGGTTGTTTGTTCTCTTATTGTCTAATTTTTTGAGTTCTTTGTATACTCTGGATATTAGGGCTCTATCTGAAGTGTGAGGAGTAAAGATTTGTTCCCAGGATGTAGGCTCCCTATTTACCTCTCTTATTGTTTCTTTTGCTGAGAAAAAACTTTTTAGTTTGAGTAAGTCCCATTTGTTGATTCTAGTTATTAACTTTTGTGCTATGGGTGTCCTATTGAGGAATTTGGAGCCCGACCCCACAGTATGTAGATCGTAGCCAACTTTTTCTTCTATCAGACGGCGTGTCTCTGATTTGATATCAAGCTCCTTGATCCATTTTGAATTAACTTTTGTGCATGGCGAGAGAAAGGGATTCAGTTTCATTTTGTTGCATATGGATTTCCAGTTTTCCCAGCACCATTTGTTGAAGATGCTATCCTTCCTCCATTGCATGCTTTTAGCCCCTTTATCAAATATAAGATAGTTGTAGTTTTGTGGATTGGTTTCTGTGTCCTCTATTCTGTACCATTGGTCCACCCGCCTGTTTTGGTACCAGTACCATGCTGTTTTTGTTACTATTGCTCTGTAGTATAGTTTGAAGTCTGGTATCGCTATACCGCCTGATTCACACTTCCTGCTTAGCATTGTTTTTGCTATTCTGGGTCTTTTATTTTTCCATATGAATTTCATGATTGCTTTCTCTATTTCTACAAGAAATGCCGTTGGGATTTTGATTGGCATTGCATTAAACCTATAGAGAACTTTTGGTAATATCGCCATTTTGATGATGTTAGTTCTGCCTATCCATGAACAGGGTATATTTTTCCATCTTGTAAGATCTTCTATTTCTCTCTTTAGGGTTCTGTAGGGCTAGTTTTAGGTTTAGGGTTAGTATTAGAGTTAGAATTAGTGTTAGTGTTAGTATTAGTGTAAGGGTTAGGGTTAGGGTTAGAGTTAGAATTTGTGTTAGTGTGGGGTTAGGGTTTGGGTTGGGTTTAGGGTTGGTTTTAGATTTTGGTGTAGGTTTAGGATTAGTGTTACGGTTAGTGTTTGGGTTCGGGTACTTTTGTGTTAGGGTTAGGGTTAGGTTTAGGGTTATGGTTAGGATTAGGGTTACACTTACATTTAAAATTAGGGTTAGGGTTTGTATTAGGGTTAGTGTTAGGTTTAGGGTTGGTGCTATTTATAGGTTTAGGTTTGGGTTTAGGGTAAGTGGTAAGATTAGGATTAAATTTACTGTTAGGTTTAATGTTAGGGTTATGTTTATAGTTAGGTTTAGGTAAGGGTTAGGGTTAGAGTTTGGATTAGGGTAAGGATTATGGTTTTTGTTAGAGATAGGGTTAGGGTTAGGTTTTGTGTTAGGGTTAGGGTTAGGTTAGTGTTAGCATTAAGATTAGGATTCGGGTTAGAGTTAGGTTTAGGGTTAGTTTTAGGGTTATGGGTAGAGTTAGTGTTAGTTTTACAGTTAGGGTTTTTATTAGGGTTAGGGTTAGTTGTAAGGTTAGGTTTAGGGTTTGTGTTAGGGTTACCGTTAGGGTTATGTTTAGAGATATGGTTACATTTTGGATTGGGATTAGGGTTACGGTTAGTTTTCGGGTAGGTTAGGGTTAGGGTTAGGGTTAGTGCTGGGGTTAAAGTTAGGGTTTGTGTTAGGGTTAGTGTTAGGGTTAAGGTTAGGGTTTGAGTGAGGGTTAGGCCAAATGGTATGGTGAGGTTTAGGGTTCATGTTAAAGTTAGGAGTAGAGTTAGTGGTAGAGTTATTGTTAGGGTTAAAATTACGGTTAGGGTCATCTAAGTGTTAGCGTTAGGGTTAGGTTAGGGTTAGGGTTAGGGTTAGGGTTAGGTTCAGTTTTAGGTTTAGGGTTAGATTTATGGATAGTGTTAGGGTTAGCATTAGGATTAGGTTTAAATTTAGTGTTTGGGTTAGAGTTATAGTTAAGTTTAGGTTCAGTGTTAGTGTTAGGGTTAGGGGTAGTTTTAGTTTTAGTTTTAAGTTTAGGGTTAAGTTGAGGGTTAGGGTTAGGGTTAGGGTTGGTTTTAGGTTTATGGTTAGGTTAGGGTTAATGTTATGTTTATGGTTATTGTTAGTGATAGGGTTAGTGTTACGGTTAGTGGCAGGTTTAGGGTTAGGTTTAGGGTTAAGCTTCGTGTTAGGGTTAGGGTCAGTGTGAAGGTTATAATTAGGGTTATAGTTAGAGTAAGTGTTATGGTTAGAGTTATTGTTATGTTATGGTTATGTTTGTGTTATGGTTAGAGTTAAAGTTAAAGTTCATTATACTGTTAGGTGTCGGTTTAGGGTTAGTGTTAGGTAAGTGTGAGGGTTATGGTTAGCTTAGGTTCATGATTATGGTTGGGTTAAGGTTTGTGTTAAGGTTAGGGTTAGAGTTAATGTTAGTGTTAGGGTTAGGGTTAGGATTAATGTTAGTGTTAAGTTTAGGATTAGGCTTATGTTTATTGTTAGAGTTGAGTTAGGGTTTGGGTTATGGTTAGAGTTAGGTTTAATGTTCAGGTAAAGGTTAGGTTTAGTTATAGGTTAAGGTTTAGGGTTAGGTTTAGTTTAGGTTTAGGATTAGTGTTACTGTTAGGGTTTGCTTTAAAGTTAGTGTTAAGTTTAGGGTTAGGTTTAGTGTTAGGCTTAGGATTAGTGTTAGGGATAGGGTAAGTATTATAATTATGGCTAGGGTTAGGGTTAGGGTTAGTGTTAGGCTTAATGTTATGGTTCATCTTAGGGTTAGGGTTAGGTTGAATGTTATAGTGTTACTGTAAGTGTTAGGGTAAGTGTTAGGGTTAGGGATTGTGTTAGTTATAGGAATAGGTATGGGTTATTGTTAGTGTTAGGGTTATGATTAGTGTTAAGTTTAGTGTTAGGGTTAGGGTTACATTAAGATTAGTGTTAGATTATGGGTTAGGGTTAGAGTTAGGCTTAGAGTTAGGTTAGTTTTTAGTATTAGAATTTAAGTAAGGATTAGTGTTAAGGTTAGTGTTCACATTAGGTTTATAGTTAAAATTACATTAGGATTAGGGTTAGTTTTAAATTTGGCATTAGGTTTAGGGTTAGGGTTAGCGTTAGGGTTATGGTTAGTGTTAGTTTTAGGGTTAGGGTTAGGGTTAATGTTAGAGTTAGTGTTGGGTTTGCATTAGGGCTTGTGTTAGGGTTATTGTTAGTGGTAGGGTTAGGGTTAGTGTTAGTTGTAGGGTTAGGGATTGTTGTTAGGGTTAGAGTTAGGGTTAGGATTAGGTTTAGGATTAGTGTTAGGGTTAGGGTTAGTGTGAAGGTTAGCGTTAGGTTTCTTGTTAGGATTAGGGTTAGAGTTAGTGTTAGGGTTAGTGTTAGAGTTATGTTTAGCAATAATGTTAGGGTTAGGGATAGGTTTAAGGTTAGTGTTAGAAATAGGTTTAGGATTAGGGTTAGTGTTATTTCTAGAGTTAGGTTTATGGATAGGGTTAGTGTTACGGTTAGCATTATGGTTAGGTTTAATGTTAGTTTTAGGTATAGTGTTAGGATTAGGGTTAGTGTTAGGTTAGTGTTATTGTTAGGTTTAGGGTTCCATTTAGAATTAGGGTTAGGTTTAGGTTCAGTGTTAGGGATAGTGTTATGGTTAGGATTAGTGTTAGTGTTCGGGTTAGGGTAAGGTGTAGGTTTAGTTTAACATTTAGGGTTAGGTTTAGAGTTAGGATTAGGGTTAGAGCTATTGTTAGGGTTTGGGTTAAAATTAGTGTTAGGGTGAGTATTACTTTTAGGTTTAGGGTTGCAGTTAGAATTAGGTTTAGGTTTAAATTAGTGTTAGGGTTAGTTTTGGGTTTAGGTTTAGGGTTAGGTTTGTTGTTAGGGTTTTGGTTAAAGTTTATGTTAGGGTTAGGGTTAGGGTTAGTGTTAGGATTAGTGTTAGGGTTAGGTTTGCATAGGGTCAGTGTTAGGGTTAGTGATATGGTTATGGTTAAGGTTATTGTTAGGTTTTCTGCTAGAGTTAGAGTGAAGTAAAGTGTTTGTGATAGGGTTAGTGTAATTTAGGGTTAGGGTTGGGGTAAGGGTTAGTGTTAAGGTTCATCATAGTGTTAGGGTTAGAGTTAGAGTTAGGATTAATGTTAGGATTAAGGTAAGGGTTGGTGTTAGGGTTAAGGTTAAGGTTAGGGTTCGGGGTAGTGTTAGGTTTAGGAACATATTTAGTGTTCATGTTATGGTTATGGTTAGGGTTAGGGTTAGGTTTAGTGTTAGGGTACAAGTTAGGGTTAGGGTTAGTGTTAGGGTACGAGTTAGGGTTAGGGTTAGTGTTAGGGTTAGGGTTTGAGTAAGGGTTAGGGTTTGGGTTAGGGTTATGCCTAGTGTTATGGTTATGATTAGATTTTGGATTAGGGTTAGTGATAGTGTTAAACTTTGCATTAGAGTTAGTGTTAGTGTTAGGATTATGGTTACGATAAGTGTTAGGGTTAGGGTTAGGGATAAGTTTAGTGCTAGTGTTAGGTTTAGGGTTAGCGTTATGTTTATGGTTAAGGTTAATGTTAGGTTTACTTTTAGGGTTCATGTTAGGATTATCGTCAGTGTAAGAGTTAGGATTAGCATGAGTGTTAGGGTTAGGGTTAGGTTTATGATTGGTGTTAGTGTTTGGGTTAGGGTTAGGGTTAAGCATAGTGTTAGGGTTAGTGAAAGTTTTACAGTTAATTTTTGGGGTTAGGGTGATGGTTAGTGTTATGGTTAGGGGTACTGTTAGGTCTAGGGTTTGTGTTAGTGTTAGATTTAGATATATGGTTAGTGTTATTGTTAATGTTAGAAATAGCATTTGTGTTAGGGTTAAGGTTAGGGTTATGTTTAGTGTGAGGGTTAGGGTTATGGTTAGGGTTAGTGTTAATTTTAAGGATAGGGTTAGTGTTATGATTAGATTTAGGGTTAGGTTTAGAGTTAGGGTTATGTTTAGGGTTAGGGTTAGGTTTCGTGTTAGGGATAGGGTTAGGGTTAAGGTTAGTGTTAGGTTTACATTTAAAATTATGGTTATGGTTATGTTTAGGGTTACAGTTAGTGTTAGGATTAGGGTTAGGGTTAGTGTTAGAGTTAGGGTTAGGGTAGGGTGAGAGTTAGGGTTTCAGTTAACTTTATTGCTATGGATAGGGTTCAAGTTTGGGCTAGGTTTAGGATTAGTGTTAGAGTTAAGTTTGGTGTTAATGTTAGGGATAGTGTTAGGGTTAGGGTTGGAGTAAGGGTTGTGGTTAGTTTTAGGGTTAGTGTTATTGCTCGGGTTAAAGATTCAGTTTGGGTTAAGGTTAGGTTTAGTTTTAGGGTTAGAGTTAGTTTTACATTTACGGTTAGTGTTCGGGTTAGCATTAGGGTTTGAGTTAGGGTTAGTGTTAGGTTTAGCATTAGGGTTAGGGTAAAAATTAATGTTAGGATTAGGGTTAAGGTTAGGGTTAGAGTTAAAGTTAGTGTTAGGACAAGGTTTAGGGTTAAATTTAGTGTATGTGTTAGGGTTATGGTTAAGGTTAAGTTTAGTGTTAATGTTAATATTAGGTTTTTGTTTATGGTTAGGATAAATGTTCATGTTTGAGTAAGTTTTACTGTTTTGGTAAGGGATAGGGTTAGGTTTAGTGTTAGTGTTAGGGTTAGGGTTAAGGTTAGTGTTGAAATTAGGTTTTGGGTTATGTATAAGGTTACGGTTAGTGTTAGGTTTAGTGTTAGGGTTTATAATAGGGTTAAAGTAATTGTTAGGATTAAGGTGATATTTATAATTAAGATTTGTGTTAGGGTTTCAGTTATGGTTAGCGTTTCGGTTATGGTTAGGATTTGGGTTAGGTTTTAGATTAGGTTTAGGATTAGGGTTACATTAGGGTTAGGGTTCAGGTTAGGGTTTGTTTTATGCTTAGATTTAGTGTAAGGTTTAGGGTTAAGGTTAGAGTTAGTGTTATGATTAGGGTTAGGGTTTAAGTTAGTTTTAGGGTTAGGGTTAAGTTTAGGTTAAGTTTAGGGTTAGGGTTAGGGTTAATGTTAGGGATAGGGTTTGTGTTGGATTTAGAGTTAGGTTTAGCTCTTTCGCTTCGCTCCGGGCAGAAAAGGTGAATGTGTAATCAGCAGTTGATTGTAAGTACCCTAGGAAAAGAAAGCTCAGTGCGCCCTGCCTTTTTTTTTTTTTTTTTTGAATATTTTTTATACAGAGAGAGTTTGTGGATTGGGATCGTTGACTGGGCTGCAGTTTCTGTGCCGAAAATCCACTCCACGGGAGCCGCCATTTGCTTTCTGCTGGCTGTCTTGATGGCTATGGCTACATTGTCCGGCAGCTGCACCTAGAGCTTGGAGCTGGGCTGCGTGCCGAGCCCTGTCCTCCAAAGGCTGGAACGCAGCCTTGAGCGCCTGGGTCGCCTGTTCGCCGCTGCACCCTCGGGCAGAGCCTGCTCTGTGGTCGTTCTGCATGCCCCTGTGAGGGGACCCGTGCTTCAGAGGAGGGAGCTGGAGAGCCGTGGTGGCAGCCGCTTGGGCCCTGGGGGCTGGGCACTGGTTCTTTGGCACAGCTATGGTCGCGGATGAGCGCGGCGCCCCTGAGCGTGGCCCCGGGGAAGAGGCGACGGCAGCAGGGTTTAATTTCTAGAAATCTGGACTGGAAACAGAAGCAGCAGTTTGTATAATCCCAAGAACTTGATTATGCCAGGAAGCTGTAAGGGCAACATGAATATCATTGAGGAGATCTAACATGGCAGCGGGCGGGGAGAGATCAAGTCTCTGACCTCTTCAACTGCGCGGGCATAGGGAGCTGTAAACTGTATAAATGCTGTTTGCCCAGGATCACTAGGCAATGCTGAGCTGACGTGGATCTGGGGTGTACAGTCTGGGCCCCTCAGAACACACACACCGTGAGCCCGGATCGGCTGCATCCAAGCTCCGGTTCGCCTGCTTCTCGTGACTCAGCACTAACAATCCCACTGAAATAACTGGTTGGCCCTTAGGAACTTTCAGAGGTAAAAACCAAGCAAGCCTTCATAGGCAGTGGCCACAGGATTGAAACGGGGATTGGGAGAGACAGTCAG
>NW_026000208.1:406603-453621 GCF_001458135.2 Marmota marmota marmota
GGAAAGGGAGAGAAAAGGGAAATTGCATGGTAATGGAGGGAGATCCTCATTGTTATACAAAATTACATATAAGAGGTTGTGAGGGGAATGGGAAAATAAACAAGGAGAGAAATGAATTAGAGTAGATGGGGTAGAGAGAGAAGATTGGAAGGGAGGGGAGGGGAGATAGTAGATGATAGGAAAGGTAGCACAATACAACAGTTACTAATAGGGCATTATGTAAAAATGTAGATGTGTAACCGACGTGATTCTGCAATCTGTATTTGGGGTAAAATTGGGAGTTCAAAACCCACCTGAATCAAATGTATGAAATATGATATGTCAAGAGCTTTGTAATGTTTTGAACAACCAATAAAAAAATAAAATAAAAAATAAAAAAAATAAAAAGGGAAAAAAATAGAGTTAGGTTTACGGTGACGGTCAGGATTAGGGTTAGGGTTATTTTTAGGGTAAGTTTTTGGGTTAGAGATAGGGTTAGGTGTATTGCTACGGTTTGGGTTAGCGTTAGCATTTTGTTTGTGTTAGTGTTAGGGATAGGGTTACGGTTAGGATTAGCATTAAGGTTAGGTTTTGGGTATGGGTTACTTTAGGTTTAGTGTTAGAGTTTGTGTTAGGAATAGGGTTAGTGTTAGGTTTAGGGTTACACATAGGATGAGGTTTAAGTTTAGGGTTAGGTTTAAGTTTAGGGTTAGTGTTAATGTTAGGGTTAGGGTTAGAATTAGTGTTATTATTACAGTTAGGGTTAGTGTTAGAGATAGGGTTAGAGATAGGATTAGGGTTCGTGTTAGTGTTAGGGTTAGGGTTAGGAGTAGTGTTAGGGTGAGGTTTAGGGTTAGGATAGTGTTAGGGTAAGTGTTAGGATTTGGGTTCGAATTAGGCTTAGGGAAAATGTTAGGGTTAGGGTTAGAATTAGTGTTATTATTACAGTTAGGGTTAGTGTTAGAGATAGGGTTAGAGATAGGATTAGGGTTCGTGTTAGTGTTAGGGTTAGGGTTAGGAGTAGTGTTAGGGTGAGGTTTAGGGTTAGGATAGTGTTAGGGTAAGTGTTAGGATTTGGGTTCGAATTAGGCTTAGGGAAAATGTTAGGGTTAGGGTTAGGTTTAGGGTTAGTTTTAGAGTTAAGTATAGGGTAAGGGTTAGTTTTCTGGTTAGTGTTAGTGTTAGGGTTAGTGGGCTTGTTAGGTTTAGGCTTAGGATTTGGGTTTGCTTTAGGGTTAAGAGTTAGGGTTAGAGGTAGGATTAGGTTTACTTTAGAGTTATGGTTATGGTTAGGGTTAGGGTTAGTGTAACTGTTATGGTTAGGGTTAGTGTTAGGGTTAGGGTTAGATTTATGGTTAGAATTAGTGTTAGGGTTACACTTAGGGATAGGGTTAGTGTAACGGTTAGACTTAGGGTTAGGATTAGGGTAGAGTTAGGAATAGGCTTAAGGTTTGTGTTAGGGTTAGATTTAGGGTTAGTTTTAGTGTTAGGTTTAGGTTTAAGGTTTGAGTTAGGTTGAGGATTAGAGTTTGGTTTAGGATGGTGTTAGGGTAAGGTTTAGGGTTATGTTTAGGTTTAGTTCTACGGTTGAGGCTACTGGTAGTGTTACAGTTATGATTTCTTTTACTTTGAGGGTTAGGGATATATTTACTGTTAGGGTAAGGGTTAGAATTAGGGTTAGGGTTAGGGTTAGTGTTAGATTTAGGGCAATGGTTAGGGTTAGGGTTAGTTTTAGGGTGAGGGTTAGGGTTAGGTTTAGGGTTAGGGTTAGGGCTTGTTTTAGTTATAGGATTAGGGTTAGTTTTAGGGTTAGGATTAGGGTGAGGGTGGTGATTAGGATTAGGGTTAGGGATAGTGTTAGGGTTAGGTTTAGGGTTAGTGTTAGGGTTAGGGTCAGCATTCGGATAAGGTTTATTTTTAGGTTTAGCATTATAATTAGAGTTAGTGTTAGTGTTAGTGCTAGTGTTAGGGTGAGTATTAGGGTTTAGGTTAGTGTTAGTGTTAGGATTAGTGTTAAGTGAGGTTTAGCGTTATGGTTAGTGTTAGTGTTTAGTTTGGGGTTAGGTTTGGGTTTAGGTTTCATGTTAAAAATAGTTTTAGGAATAGATTTAGGTTAGGGTTCGGGTTTGGCTTAGGGTTCTTTTTAGGATTAGGGTTAGTGTTAGTGTTAGTTTTAGGTTTAGGGTTAGTGTTAGAATTACAGAAAGGGTTACAGTTAGGGTTAGTGTTAGTGTTTGGTTTAGCATTGTAATTAGTTTTAGGGTTAGATTTAGGGTTAGGATTATGGTTAGTATCAGTTTTAGAGTTAGGTTTAGTTTTAATGTAAGGATTAATATTAGGGATAGGATTAGGGTTGGGTTAGTGTTACCTTTGGGTTATGGTTCGGTTTAGATTTTGAGTTAGGTTTAGAGTTGATGTTATTGTTAGTGTTAGGGTTACTGTTAGGGTTAGGTTTACTGTCAGGGTTATGTAAGAGTTATGGTTAAGGTTAGTATTATGGTTAGAATTAGGTTTAGGTTTAGAGTTTGCATCATAGTTAGTGTTAGGTTTTGGCTTAGGGTTAGTATTAGGGTTAGTGTTAGGGTTAGGTTTAGGGTTAGGTTTAGGGTTAAGGTTAGGTTTAGTGTAAGGGTTAGGGTTATGTTAGGGTTAGGGTTAGAGTTCGTTTTAGGGTTGGCTTAAGGTTTAGGGATAATGTAGTTTTAGGGTTAGAGTTATTGTTTGGGTTAGGTTTAGGGATAGGTTTATGGTTAGAGTTAGGGTTAGGGTCAAATTTAGGGATTGTGTTAGGGTTAGGTAATTTTAAGTTTAGGGTTATTGTTAGGGTTAGGGATTGTGTTAGGTTAGGATTAGGTTAGGATTCGATTTAGGGTTAGTGATAGGGTTAGTTTTAGGGTGAGGGTTAGGTTTAGGGCTAGGGTTAAGGTAAGTTTTAGGGTTAGGTTTAGGGTAATGATTATATTTAGTGTTACTGATAGGCTTAGGGTTAGGGTGAGTGTTAGGCTTAGGGTTAGGGTTAGGGCTAAGTTTAGTGTTAGGTTTAGAGTTAGTGTTATGGTTAGCATTAGTGTTATGATTTGGATTAGGTTTAGGGTTAGGTTTATGGTGAGGGTGAGGTTAGGGATAGGGTTAGGATTATGTTTACTTAGGGTTAGGGTTAGGTTTATGGTTCGTGTTAGGGTTAGGGTTAGCATTATGGTTAATATTAGAGTTAGAGTTAGTGTTAGGTTTTCGGTTAGAATTAGGTATGGGGTTAGCGTTAGGGTTAGGTTTAGGGTTACTGATAGTGTTTGATTAGGGTTAAGGTAAGGTTTATGAATAGGTTTAGGGTTAAATTACAGTTAGTATTACTGTTAGGATTTGGGTTATGTTGAGTGTTAGGGTTAGACTTAGGGTTAGGTTTAAGTTTAGTGTTAGGTTTAGGGTTAGTGTTATATTTAGGGTTATGCTTACTATTAGGATTAGGGTTAGGTTTAGGGTTAGAGTTAGGGTAAGGATAGGATTAGGGTTAGGATTTTGGTTAGTGTTAGGATTAGGGTAAGAGTTGGGGTTAGGGTTTGTGTTAGGGTTAGGGTTAGGTTTAGGTTTACTTAGGGTTAGGATTAGGTATACTTAGGGTTTGGGTTAGGGTTAGTATTCATGTTAGGGTTAGGGTTAGTGTTAGGTTTAGGTTTAGGTTTAGGTTTAGGGTTAGGGTTAGTGTTAGTGTAAGGTTTAGGGTAGGGTTAGATTTAGGGTTAGGGTTATGTTTAGGGTTAGTTTTAGCGTTAGTGTTAGGTTTAGGGTTATCTTTAGTGTTAGGGTTAGAATTAGGTTTCATGTTAAGATTAGGTTAGGGTTAATCTTAGGGTTAGTGTTATGTTTAGTTTTGGGCTTACTCTTAGTGTTAAGGTTAGGATCAGGCTTAGGGTTAGGGTTAGGAATAGTGTTAGGATTGGGGTATGTTTAGAGATAGTGTTAGAGTTATGGTTAAGGTTAGGGTTAGTGTTACAGTTAGGATTAGGGTTTAGGTTTAGTTTTAATGTAAGGGTTAGGGTTAGGGTTTGGGTTAGTGTTGTGGTTAGGGTTAGGTTTCGCTTAGGTTTAGTATTAGTATTAGGTTTAGGGTTAGGTTTAGGATTAGTGTTAGGGTTAGCTTTAGATTTTGTGTTAGGTTTAGGTTTAGGGTTTGGTTAAGGATTAGTGTTAGGGTTAGCTTTAGATTTTGTGTTAGGGTTATGTTTAGGGTTAGCATTATGGTTAGTATTAGGGTTAAAGATACTGTTAGGTTTAGGGTTATTGTTAGGGTAAAGTTTTGTTTTGAGGTTCATGTCAGGGTTATGGTTAGTTTTAGGGTTAGTGTTAGTGTTAGGTTTAGTGTTAAGTTTAGGGTTAGGTTTAAGCTTAGGGTGACAAATAGAATTTGGGTTAGTGTTAGGGTTAGAATCAGGGTTAGGATTAGTGTTNCGCTAGACTGTGGAACCAACCCAGATGCCCTTCAATAGATGAATGGATAAAAAAAAATGTGGCATTTATACACAATGGGGTATTATACAGCACTAAAAAATGACAAAATCATGGAATTTGCAGGGAAATGGATGGCACTAGAGCAGATTGTGCTTAGTGAAGCTAGCCAATCCCTAAAAAACAAATACCAAATGTCTTCTTTGATATAATGAGAGCAACTAAGAACAAAGCAGGGAGGAAGAGCAGGAAGAAAAGATTAACATTAAACAGATACATGAGGTGGGAGGGAAAGGGAGAGAAAAGGGAAATTGCATGGTAATAGAGGGAGATCCTCATTGTTATACAAAATTACATATAAGAGGTTGTGAGGGGAATGGGAAAATAAACAAGGAGAGAAATGAATTAGAGTAGATGGGGTAGAGAGAGAAGATTGGAAGGGAGGGGAGGGGAGATAGTAGATGATAGGAAAGGTAGCACAATACAACAGTTACTAATAGGGCATTATGTAAAAATGTAGATGTGTAACCGACGTGATTCTGCAATCTGTATTTGGGGTAAAATTGGGAGTTCAAAACCCACCTGAATCAAATGTATGAAATATGATATGTCAAGAGCTTTGTAATGTTTTGAACAACCAATAAAAAAATAAAATAAAAAATAAAAAAAATAAAAAGGGAAAAAAATAGAGTTAGGTTTACGGTGACGGTCAGGATTAGGGTTAGGGTTATTTTTAGGGTAAGTTTTTGGGTTAGAGATAGGGTTAGGTGTATTGCTACGGTTTGGGTTAGCGTTAGCATTTTGTTTGTGTTAGTGTTAGGGATAGGGTTACGGTTAGGATTAGCATTAAGGTTAGGTTTTGGGTATGGGTTACTTTAGGTTTAGTGTTAGAGTTTGTGTTAGGAATAGGGTTAGTGTTAGGTTTAGGGTTACACATAGGATGAGGTTTAAGTTTAGGGTTAGGTTTAAGTTTAGGGTTAGTGTTAATGTTAGGGTTAGGGTTAGAATTAGTGTTATTATTACAGTTAGGGTTAGTGTTAGAGATAGGGTTAGAGATAGGATTAGGGTTCGTGTTAGTGTTAGGGTTAGGGTTAGGAGTAGTGTTAGGGTGAGGTTTAGGGTTAGGATAGTGTTAGGGTAAGTGTTAGGATTTGGGTTCGAATTAGGCTTAGGGAAAATGTTAGGGTTAGGGTTAGGTTTAGGGTTAGTTTTAGAGTTAAGTATAGGGTAAGGGTTAGTTTTCTGGTTAGTGTTAGTGTTAGGGTTAGTGGGCTTGTTAGGTTTAGGCTTAGGATTTGGGTTTGCTTTAGGGTTAAGAGTTAGGGTTAGAGGTAGGATTAGGTTTACTTTAGAGTTATGGTTATGGTTAGGGTTAGGGTTAGTGTAACTGTTATGGTTAGGGTTAGTGTTAGGGTTAGGGTTAGATTTATGGTTAGAATTAGTGTTAGGGTTACACTTAGGGATAGGGTTAGTGTAACGGTTAGACTTAGGGTTAGGATTAGGGTAGAGTTAGGAATAGGCTTAAGGTTTGTGTTAGGGTTAGATTTAGGGTTAGTTTTAGTGTTAGGTTTAGGTTTAAGGTTTGAGTTAGGTTGAGGATTAGAGTTTGGTTTAGGATGGTGTTAGGGTAAGGTTTAGGGTTATGTTTAGGTTTAGTTCTACGGTTGAGGCTACTGGTAGTGTTACAGTTATGATTTCTTTTACTTTGAGGGTTAGGGATATATTTACTGTTAGGGTAAGGGTTAGAATTAGGGTTAGGGTTAGGGTTAGTGTTAGATTTAGGGCAATGGTTAGGGTTAGGGTTAGTTTTAGGGTGAGGGTTAGGGTTAGGTTTAGGGTTAGGGTTAGGGCTTGTTTTAGTTATAGGATTAGGGTTAGTTTTAGGGTTAGGATTAGGGTGAGGGTGGTGATTAGGATTAGGGTTAGGGATAGTGTTAGGGTTAGGTTTAGGGTTAGTGTTAGGGTTAGGGTCAGCATTCGGATAAGGTTTATTTTTAGGTTTAGCATTATAATTAGAGTTAGTGTTAGTGTTAGTGCTAGTGTTAGGGTGAGTATTAGGGTTTAGGTTAGTGTTAGTGTTAGGATTAGTGTTAAGTGAGGTTTAGCGTTATGGTTAGTGTTAGTGTTTAGTTTGGGGTTAGGTTTGGGTTTAGGTTTCATGTTAAAAATAGTTTTAGGAATAGATTTAGGTTAGGGTTCGGGTTTGGCTTAGGGTTCTTTTTAGGATTAGGGTTAGTGTTAGTGTTAGTTTTAGGTTTAGGGTTAGTGTTAGAATTACAGAAAGGGTTACAGTTAGGGTTAGTGTTAGTGTTTGGTTTAGCATTGTAATTAGTTTTAGGGTTAGATTTAGGGTTAGGATTATGGTTAGTATCAGTTTTAGAGTTAGGTTTAGTTTTAATGTAAGGATTAATATTAGGGATAGGATTAGGGTTGGGTTAGTGTTACCTTTGGGTTATGGTTCGGTTTAGATTTTGAGTTAGGTTTAGAGTTGATGTTATTGTTAGTGTTAGGGTTACTGTTAGGGTTAGGTTTACTGTCAGGGTTATGTAAGAGTTATGGTTAAGGTTAGTATTATGGTTAGAATTAGGTTTAGGTTTAGAGTTTGCATCATAGTTAGTGTTAGGTTTTGGCTTAGGGTTAGTATTAGGGTTAGTGTTAGGGTTAGGTTTAGGGTTAGGTTTAGGGTTAAGGTTAGGTTTAGTGTAAGGGTTAGGGTTATGTTAGGGTTAGGGTTAGAGTTCGTTTTAGGGTTGGCTTAAGGTTTAGGGATAATGTAGTTTTAGGGTTAGAGTTATTGTTTGGGTTAGGTTTAGGGATAGGTTTATGGTTAGAGTTAGGGTTAGGGTCAAATTTAGGGATTGTGTTAGGGTTAGGTAATTTTAAGTTTAGGGTTATTGTTAGGGTTAGGGATTGTGTTAGGTTAGGATTAGGTTAGGATTCGATTTAGGGTTAGTGATAGGGTTAGTTTTAGGGTGAGGGTTAGGTTTAGGGCTAGGGTTAAGGTAAGTTTTAGGGTTAGGTTTAGGGTAATGATTATATTTAGTGTTACTGATAGGCTTAGGGTTAGGGTGAGTGTTAGGCTTAGGGTTAGGGTTAGGGCTAAGTTTAGTGTTAGGTTTAGAGTTAGTGTTATGGTTAGCATTAGTGTTATGATTTGGATTAGGTTTAGGGTTAGGTTTATGGTGAGGGTGAGGTTAGGGATAGGGTTAGGATTATGTTTACTTAGGGTTAGGGTTAGGTTTATGGTTCGTGTTAGGGTTAGGGTTAGCATTATGGTTAATATTAGAGTTAGAGTTAGTGTTAGGTTTTCGGTTAGAATTAGGTATGGGGTTAGCGTTAGGGTTAGGTTTAGGGTTACTGATAGTGTTTGATTAGGGTTAAGGTAAGGTTTATGAATAGGTTTAGGGTTAAATTACAGTTAGTATTACTGTTAGGATTTGGGTTATGTTGAGTGTTAGGGTTAGACTTAGGGTTAGGTTTAAGTTTAGTGTTAGGTTTAGGGTTAGTGTTATATTTAGGGTTATGCTTACTATTAGGATTAGGGTTAGGTTTAGGGTTAGAGTTAGGGTAAGGATAGGATTAGGGTTAGGATTTTGGTTAGTGTTAGGATTAGGGTAAGAGTTGGGGTTAGGGTTTGTGTTAGGGTTAGGGTTAGGTTTAGGTTTACTTAGGGTTAGGATTAGGTATACTTAGGGTTTGGGTTAGGGTTAGTATTCATGTTAGGGTTAGGGTTAGTGTTAGGTTTAGGTTTAGGTTTAGGTTTAGGGTTAGGGTTAGTGTTAGTGTAAGGTTTAGGGTAGGGTTAGATTTAGGGTTAGGGTTATGTTTAGGGTTAGTTTTAGCGTTAGTGTTAGGTTTAGGGTTATCTTTAGTGTTAGGGTTAGAATTAGGTTTCATGTTAAGATTAGGTTAGGGTTAATCTTAGGGTTAGTGTTATGTTTAGTTTTGGGCTTACTCTTAGTGTTAAGGTTAGGATCAGGCTTAGGGTTAGGGTTAGGAATAGTGTTAGGATTGGGGTATGTTTAGAGATAGTGTTAGAGTTATGGTTAAGGTTAGGGTTAGTGTTACAGTTAGGATTAGGGTTTAGGTTTAGTTTTAATGTAAGGGTTAGGGTTAGGGTTTGGGTTAGTGTTGTGGTTAGGGTTAGGTTTCGCTTAGGTTTAGTATTAGTATTAGGTTTAGGGTTAGGTTTAGGATTAGTGTTAGGGTTAGCTTTAGATTTTGTGTTAGGTTTAGGTTTAGGGTTTGGTTAAGGATTAGTGTTAGGGTTAGCTTTAGATTTTGTGTTAGGGTTATGTTTAGGGTTAGCATTATGGTTAGTATTAGGGTTAAAGATACTGTTAGGTTTAGGGTTATTGTTAGGGTAAAGTTTTGTTTTGAGGTTCATGTCAGGGTTATGGTTAGTTTTAGGGTTAGTGTTAGTGTTAGGTTTAGTGTTAAGTTTAGGGTTAGGTTTAAGCTTAGGGTGACAAATAGAATTTGGGTTAGTGTTAGGGTTAGAATCAGGGTTAGGATTAGTGTTAGGGTTAGGGTTAGGAATAGTGTTAGGTTATTGGTAGGTTTAGAGATAGTGTTAGGGTTATGGTTAAATTTAGGGTTAGTGTTACATTTAGGATTAATGTTTAGGGTTAGTGTTATGGATAGGTACAGGGTTAAGTTTAGTTTTAATGTAAGGGTTAGGGTTAGGTTTTGGGTTAGTGTTTCCGTTAGCATTAGGATTCGCTTAGGGATAGTATTAGTGTTAGCTTTAGGGTTAGGTTTAGGGTTAGCTTTAGGGTTAGGTTTAAGTTTTGTGTTAGGGCTAGATTTAGTGTTAGCATTATGGTTAGTATTAGGGTTAAAGTTACTGTTAGGTTTAGGGTTATTGTTAGGGTGAAGTTTAGGTTTGAGATTAGTGTTAGAGTTACGGTTAGGTTTAGGGTTAGTGTTAATGTTAGGTTTAGTGTTAGAAGTAGTGATAGATTTAGGTTTAGGTTTAAGCTTAGGGTTACAAATAGGTTTAGGGTTAGTGTTAGGGTTAGAATTAGTGTTAGGGTTAGGGTTTGGGTTAGGTTTATGTCAGGTTTAGGGTTAGAGTTAGATTAGGCTTAAGGTTAGTGTTAGAATTAGCCTTAGGTTTGGTTTTAAGTTTATTGTTAGTGTTAGTGATAGGGTTAGGTTTAGGGTTAGGTTTAGGTTAGGGTTAGGGTTAGTGTTAGGGTTCATGATAGGGTTAACTTTATGGTTAATGTTAGGTTTATGTTAAAGATTAGGGTTAGGGTTACGATTAAAATTAGGTTTAAATTTAGATTTTGGATTAGGATGAGAGTTACAGTTAAGGTTCAGGTTAGGGTAAGGGTTATTGTTATGACTAGGGTTAGGGTTAGGCTTAGATAAGCATAAGTGTTAAGGTTTGGTTAAGGGTTCCATAGGATTAGGGTTAGTTTAGGTTTAGAGTAAGGGTTAGTTTTAAGTTTAGGGTTAGGGTTAGTGTTAGTCATAGGTTAGGGTTAGGTTTAGAGTTAGGGTTAGTATTAGGGTTAGGGTTAAGTTATGGTTACTGTTAGTGTTAGGGATTGGATTAGGTTGAGGTTTAGGTTTAGTGTTAGGGTTAGGGTTACGGTTAGGGATAGGCTTAGTGTTAGGTTCAGATTTATGGTTTGTGAAAGGGTTATGGTTAGTGTTAGGGTTTGGGTTAAGTTTTGGGTTTGGGTTAGTGTTAGGGTTAGTGTTAGATTTATGGTTAGTTTAAGGGTTAGGGTTAGAATTATTATTAGGTTTACAATTACGGTTCGTATTAGCATTCAGGTTATGGTTGGTGTTGGGTTTAGAGTTAATTTTAAGATTACGTTTAGTATTAGTGTTTGGGATACGGATATTTTTAGGATTATGTATAGGTTTAGGGTTATTTTAGGGATTGAGCGATGGTTAGGGTAGCGTTAGTGTTACAGATAGGGTTAATGTTATGTTTAGGGTTCGTGTTAGGTTTAGGGTTAGGGTTATGGTTAGGGTTAGTTTTAGGGTTCGGGTTAGGGTTATTCGTGTTAGGGTTAGGGTCAGTTTTAGAGTTAGGGTTAGGGTTAGGGTTAGTGTTAGGATTAGTGTTAGGGTGAAGGATATGGTTTGTGTTAGGGTAAGGGTTTGTGTTAAGTTTAGAGAGAGGGTAATTTTTATGGTTATGGTTAGTATGAGGGTTAGAGTGACACTTAGGGTTATGTTTACACTTAGTTTTAGGGTTATGCATAGGTTAGGTTTAGTGTTAGGGTTACTGTTAAGTTTAGGTTTAATGTTAGGTTTAGGGTTAGCGTTTGGTTTAGGGTTAGTGATAGGGTTTGGGTTGGGGTTAGGGTTAGTGTTTGATTTAGGGTTAGGTTTAGCATTAGGGTTAAAGTTAGGGTTAGGGTTAGGGTTTAAGTTAGAATATGCATTAGGTGTATGGTTTGGGTTAGGGTTAAGTTTATGTTAGGCTTAATGTTTGGGTTAGGAATAGGTTTATTTATAGGCTTATGGTTAGGTTTAGGGTTAGTCTTAGGGTTAGGTTTTGTCATATAGTTAAGTTTAGGGTTAGGGTTTGTGTTAGAGTTAAGGTTAGGGTTAAGGTTCATGTTAGGGTTAGGGTCAGGGTTAGTGTTAGATTTACTTTTAAGTTTAGGATTACTTTTAGGGTTTGGGTTACGGTTAGGATTAGTTTTAGTGTTAGAATTAGGGTTCATGTTAGGATTAGGGTTAGGGTTAAATTTAGGGTTAGGCTTAGTGTTAGTGTTAGGTTTATGTTTAGGGTTACTATTAGGAATAGTGTTAGGGTTAGGGATAGGTTAAGTGTTAGTGTTTGGATTAAGGTTAATGTTAGTGTTAGTGTTAGTGTTAAGTTTAGGGTTAGGGTTAGGGTTAATTTAAGGGTTAGGGTTAGTGTTAGGGTTAATTTTAAGATTAGGGTTAATGTTAGTGTTAGGGATAGTGTTAAGGTTAGTGTTATATTTAGAGTTAGGTTTAGGCTTAGTGTTAGTGATAAGGTTAGGGTTAGGGTTAGTGTTAGGGTTAGGGTTAGGGTTCGTTTTAGGGTTAGGGTTGGGGTTAGGTAAGGGTTAGGTTTAGGGTTACGTTAGGATTAGGTAAAGATTAGGTTTAGAGTTAGGTTAGTGTTAGGGTTAGGGTTAGGGTTAGGATTAGTGTTAGGGTTGAGATTAGGTTTAGATTGAGTATTAGGGTTACGTTTAGTTATGGTTAGTGTTAGGGTTAGGGTTAGTTTTAGGGTTAGTGTTAGGGTTAGCATTAGGGTTAGTGTTTGGATTAGTGTTACCATTCGTGTTTGGTTTAGGATTAGGCTTTGTTTTATGTTTATGTTTAGGGTTAGTGTTAGGCTTAGTGTTAGTGTTACACTTAGGGTTAGGGTTAAGTTTAGGATGAGTGTTTGGGTAAGGGTTAGAGTTAGGTTTAGAGTTAGTGGTAGGGTTACAGTTAGGTTTAGTGTTAGGATTAGGTTTAGGGTTAGGGTTAGGTTTAGTGTTAGGGTTAGGTTTAGGGTGAGTTTCAAGGTTAGGGTAAAAGTTAGGGTTATCGTTAGTGTTAAGCTATGTTAAGAATTAGGGTTTGGGTTAGGGTTAGTGTTAAGATTAGTCTTAGATAAGTGTTAGTGTTACAGTTAGGGTTAGTGTTAGGGTAGGGTTAATATTAGGGTTGGTTTAGTTTTAGAGTTAGGGTTAGGGTTAGGGTTAGAATATGGTTAGTATTAGGTTCATGTTAGGGTTAAGGTTTGGGATAATGTTAAGTTTAATTTAGGGTTAGGTTTAGGGTTAGGGTTAGCATTATTTTTACTGTTAGGTTTAGAATTAAGGTGAGGATGAGAGTTAGGGTTAGGGATCTGGTTAAGGTAAAGGTTATTGTTAGCTTAAGGGTTAATGTTATGTGTAGGTAAGGGTTTGGGTTAGGGTTAGGTTTAGGGTTCTGGTTGGGATTAGGAATAGGTTTATAGTTACTTAGGGTTAATTTTAGGTTTAGGTTTAGGGTTAGGGTTAGTGATAAGGTTAGTTCAGGTTTAGGGTTATGGTTAGTGTTATGGTTAGTGTTAGGTTTAGGGTTAGTTTTAGGGTTAGGATTGAGGTTTAGGATTAGGTTTAGGTTTAGCGTTAGTGTTAGTGTTATGATTAGGGTTAGGTTTACATTTAGGATTTGTGTTAGATTTAGGTTTAGGTTTTGTGTAAGTATTTGGGTTATGATCAGTGTTAGGTTTAGGGTTAATGTTAGGTTAGTGTTTGGTTTAGGGAGAGTGTTAGGGTTAGTGTTAGCATTAGGGTTAGGGTTAGGGTTAATGTAAGGGTTAGTCTTAGGGTTCATATTACTGTTAGAGTTAGGATTAGTGTTAGGTTTAGGTTTAGGTTTAGGGTTAGCTTTAGTGTTTATTTTAGGGTTAGGTTTAGGGATAGTTATAGGGTTAGGGATAGGTTTAGGGTTAGTCTTAGGGTTAGGCATAGTGTTAGGTTTAGAGATAGTGTTGCTTATGTTTAGGGTGAGTTTTAGGTTTAGTGTTAGGTTTATGGTGAGGTTTAGGTTTAGTGTAATGTTTAGGGTTAGGTTTAGTTTTTATGTTAGGTATAGGGTTTGTGTTAGCATTAGTGTAAGTGTTAGTGTAAGTTAGTGTTAGCTTTAGTGTTAGTGTTAGGGTTAGGGATAGTGTTAGGTTTAGGGATAGGTTTAGTTTTAGGGCTAGGGTTATGGTTACAGTTATTTTTATGGTTAGGGTTAGGTTTAGTTTTAGAGTTAGGATTAGAATTATGGTTAGGGTTAGTTTTGGGGTTAGAGTTAAGCTTAGGGTTTGAGTTAGGGTTATATTTAGTTTTAAAGTTAGGTTTAGAGTTAGGGCTAGTGTTAATATTAGTGTTAGGTTCAGGGATATGTTTTGTGTTAGGGTAAGGCTTAGGTTTAAGGTTTCTATTAGGATCAGTGAAAGGGTTAGGGTTAGGGTTATGGTTATGATTAGAGTAAGAATGTGGCTTAGGGTTAGGTTTAGGGTTAGTTTTAGGGTTACAGGTAGAATAGGGTTAGTGTCCTGGTTAGGGTTCATGTTAGGGCTAGGGTAAGGGTTAGGCTTAGGGTTTTTGTTAGGGTTAGGGTTAGTTTGAGAGTTAGGGTTAGGGTTATGTTTAGTGTATGTGTTAGTGTTAGTATTAGAGTTAAAGTTAGGGATAGTGTTAGGGTTAGAAATATGTTTAGGTTTACTTTTAGAGTTAGGGTTAGGGCTAGAATTAGTGTTATGGTAGGTTTAGGGTTTGGATAATGTTAGGGTGAGGGTTAGGGTTAAGGTTAGTTTTTAAGTTAGATTTAGGGTTAGTGTTCAAGTTAGGGTTAGGGTTAGTTTTAGAATTAGCGACAGGTTTAGGGTTATGGTTAGTGTTAGGTTAGTGTTAGCGTAAGAATTATGGTTTGTGATAGGGTAAAGTATAGGTTAGGTTTGCTGTAAGGGTTAGGTTTAAAAGATAGGTTTAGTGTTAGGGTTAGGGTTAGGGTTAGTGTTATGTTTAGGTTTTTTGTTAGGTTTAGGTTTAGTGTTTGGCTTAGTGTTATACTTAGGTTTAGGGTTAGTGTTAGTGTTAGAGTTAGAGTTAGTTTTACAGTTAGAATTATGGTTAGGAAGAGGGTTAGAGTGAGGCGTAGGGTTAGGTTTAGGGTTAGTTTTATGATTACGGTTAGCTTAGGTATAGTGTTAGGATTAGGGTTAGGGTTACTGTTAGTGTTAGTGTTAGGGTCAGGGTTAGGGTTAGTGACAGGGTTAGAGTTAGTTTCAGTGTTAGTTTAGGGTTTCAGTTAGGTAAGGGTTAGGGTTAGTGTTAAGTTATGGTTATGGTTAGGGTTAGGGTAATGTTCATTTTAGGGTTAGGGTTAGTTTCAGAGTTAACATTACGGTTTGTGTTAGGATTAGGATTAGGGTTAGGTTTAGATTTAGTGTTAGGATTATGGTTAGTTTTAGGGTTAGTGTTAGGGTTAGCTTAGGGGTTAGGGTTAGGGTTAGGATTAGGATTAGTGTTAGGGTTACGGTAAGAGTTGGGTTAAGATTACTGTTAGGGTGAGGGTTTTGGTTAAAGTTAGGGTTAGATATATGGTTCGAGTTAAGATTAAGGTTAGGTTTTGTGTTAGGTTTAGGTGTAGGTTTAAGTTTAGGTTTAGGGTTAGGTTTAGAGTTAGGGTTAGTGTTAGGGTTAGGTTTAGGGTTAGGGTTATATTTAGTGATAGGGTGAGGGTTAGGTTTAGGGTTAGTGTTAGGGTTAGGGTTAGGTTAGTGTTATGGTTAAATATAGAGTTAGGGATAGTTTTAGTGTTTGAGCTAGGGTTACTGTAAGTTATGTTTAGGGTTAGGGTGAGGGTTAGGGTTAGTGTCAGGGTGAGGGTTAGCTTTAGGTTTAAGATTAAGGTTGTGGTTAGGGTTAGGGTTAAGTTAAGGGTAGTGTTTAGTTTAGGGTTATTGTTAGAGTTATGGTTAGGGTAAGTGTTACGGAGGGGTTAATGTTAGGTTTTTGTTAGGGTTAGGGTTCATGTTAGGAATAGGATTAGAGTTAGTGTAAGGATTAGTTTTATGTTGAGGTTTTGATTTAGGGTTAGTGTTAGGGCTAGTATTAGTGTTACATTATTGTGAATTTTAGGGTTATCCTTAGTGTTAGGGTTATGTTTAGGTTTAGAATGATGTTAACTGTTAGTTTTAGGGTTATGGTTAGGGTTAGGTTAGGGATAGGGTTTTGGTTAAAATTCGTGTTAGGGTTATGTTTAGTGTTAGGATGTGTTTTAAGGTTAGGGTTAGGGTTAAGGTTTTTGGTTATAGATAGGTTTAAGCTTAGTTTTAGGGTTATAATTAGGGATAGTATTAGGTTTAGCATTAGGGTTAGGGAGCAGGTTAGGTTTAAGGTTTGGGTGAGGGTTAGGGTTAGGTAAGGGATAGGGTTAGGGTTAGGTTAGGTTTACGGTTATGGTTTGGGTTAGGGTTTGTGTTAGAATTAGGGTTAGGGTTAAGGTTATGTTTAGGTAAGGGTAAGGTTTAGGGTTACAGTTACAATTAGGATCAGGGTTAGGTGTAAAATTATATTTAAGGTTAGTCTTAGGGTTACATTTAGCATTAGAGTTAGTGTTAGTATTAGTTTCAGTGTTAGGGTTATCGTTTTTGATATGGTTAGGATTAGGTTTAGGGTTTCTATTATGGTTTGGGTTAGAGCTAGTTTTATGTTTAGTTTTAGGGTTAGAGTGAGGCTTCTAGTTAGTTTTAAGGTTACAGGTAGGGTTAGTGTTAGGGTTAAATTTAGGGTTAGTGTTAGGGTTAGGGTATATTTAGGGTTAAGGTTATTGTTAGGTTTAGAGTTTGGGTTAAGTTTAGTATAGGGTTAGGGTGGGGTAATGGTTAGTTTTAAGATTTGGGTTTGAATTAGGGTTAGGGTTCTGTAAGGTTTAAAGTTAGGGTTAGTTTAGGGCTACTGTTATGATTTCGGTTAGGGTTTTTGTTAGGGTTAGGGTTAAGGTTAGGATTAGGGTTACATTGGGGTTAGGGTTAAGGTTAGTGTTAGGGTTAGGTTTAGGGTTAGGTATATGTTTAATGTTAGGTCATGGTTTGGTTTATGGTTAGTGTTACAGTTAGGGTAATTGTTAATTTAAGGGTTAGGGTTATGGTTGGGGTTAGTGTTAGGCTTAGAGTTAGGTTTAGGGTTAGGTTTCGAGTTAGGGTTAGGGTTAGTTTTTGGGATAGTTTAGGGTTATTTGTTGGTTAGAATTAGGGTTACAGTTAGAATTACAGTTAGGTTAAGACTATGTTTAGGGTTTGTTTTATGATTATGTTTAGGATTATGGTTAAGGTTAATTTTGGGATTAGAATTAAAGTTAGAGTCAGGATCCAGTTATGTTTAGGGTTAGTTTTAGAGTTAGGGTTATGATTAGGTTTAGGGTTAGTGTTAGGGTTAGTATTAGGGTTAGAGTTATGGTTTGTGTTAGGGTAAGTGTTATGGCTTGGGTTTTTGTTAGGGTTAAATTTAGATTTAGGTTTTGAGTTATAGTTAGTAAGAGGGTTAAAGTGAGGCCTAGGGTTAGGTTTAGGGTTAGTTTTAAGGTTACAGGTAGGTTAAGGTTAGGGTTAGTGTTAGTGTTAGGGTTAAGGTTAGGGTTAAGGATAGGGTTAGTGTTAGGTTTATGATTCGGGATAGGGTTGGGGTTAGGGTTAAAGTTAGGATTAGGGTTAGGCTTAGTGTTAGCCTTAGGGTTAAACTTAATGTTAGGAAATGGTTAGGGTTAGTGTTCTGTTAGGGTTAAACATGTTTTGGGTTTGGGTTTGTGTTATAATTAATTTAGGCTTAGGGTTATTGTTCAGGATAGTGTTAGGGTTAGGGTTAAGGATAGGTTTAGTGTTAGGGTTATGGTTAGTTTTAGAGTTAGTGTTAGGGTTAGGGATAGGTTTAGGGTTAGTGTTAGGGTTAAGTTTAGTGGTAGGGTTAGTGTTAGGGTTAGGGTTAGTGTTAGGATTGGGGTTAGGTTTAGATTTGTGTTTGGGTTAGGTTTAGGTTAGGGTTAGGGTCATTGTTAGTGTTCGGGTTACGTTTAGGTTTAGGTTTATTATTAGCATTAGGGATAGTTTTAGGGTTAGTATTATCATTAGGTTTAGGGTTAAGATTTTTCATAAAATTAGTTGTAGGATTAGGGTATTTTTAGTGTTAGGCCTAGGGTTAGGGTTAGTGTTAGGGATAGAGTAAGGGTGTGGTTTATTTTTAGGTTTTGATTAGGGTTAAATTTCGGTTAGGGTTAATGTTAGGGTTAGGATTTGTGTTACGTTAAGGGTTAAGGTTAAATTTGGGGTTAGAATTTCAGTTAGGATTAGGGTTAGGTTTAGTGTTAGGGTTACGGTTAGAATTAGGGTTAGGGTACGTTTAAGGGTTAGCATTAGGGATATGGTTACAATTAGTGTTAGTTTTAGTGTTAGGGATAGGTTTAGGGTTAGTGTTTGGGTTAAGGTTAGGGTTAGTGTTAGGTTTACGGTTAGGGTTTGTTTTGGGGTTATGGTTAGTGTTATAGTTTGGTTACAATAAGGGTTAGGATTAGGGTTAGAGTTAGGTTAGGCTTAGGGTTAGGGTTAGTTTTAGGTTTAGTGTTAGAGTTAGTGTTAGGGTTTGGTTTAGGATTAGTGTTTGTGTTAGGGTTACTGTTAGGGTTAATTAGAGTTAGGGTTAGGGTTAGAGTTCGTGTTAGTGTTAGTGTTTGTGTTAGGTTTGGTTTTAGAGTTAGGGTTAAAGTTAGGGTTAGTGTAAGGGTTAGGGTTAGGTTTAGGGTTAGCGTTAGTGTTTGGGTTGGGGATATAGTTAGTTTTAGGGTTAGGTTTATGGTTAGATATAAGTTTAGGATTAGGGATAGGGTGAGGGTTAGGGTTAGGAATAGGGTTTGGATTAGGGTTAGAGTTAGCATTAGGGTTAGTGTTAGAGTTAGGGTTAGGGTTAGAATTAGTGTTAGAATTAGTGTTAGGGTAGGGTTAGGGTTAGAAATGTGTTAGGGTTCAGGTTCAGGTTAGGGTCAGGGTTAGGGTAAGTGTTATGTTTAGGGTTAGGGTTAAGGTTAGAGTTAGTGTTAGGGTTATGGTTAGTGATAGGTTTAGGATTAGGGTTAGAATTAGGGTTAGCGTTAATGTTATGTTAGGTTAGGTTTAGTGTTATGTAAAAATTTTGGGTTAAGGTTAAGTTTAGGGTTAATTCTAGGGTTAGATTTAGCTTCAGGGTTAGGGTTAGTGTTGGGGTTATGGTTATGGTTACGGTTAGGTTAAGGTCAGAGTTTGGTTTCGGTTTTGTGCTAGTGTTAAGTTTAGGGCTGGGGTTACAGTGAAGGATAGTGTTAGGGTTAGGTTTGGGGTAGGTTTAGGTTTAGATTAAGGTTAGGTTTGTGTTTGGGTTAGGTTTAGGGTTAGGGTTAGGGTCATTTTGGGTTTGGGTTCTTGTTAGGATTAGAAATAAGGTTAGTGTTATGTTTAGTTCTAAGGTGAAGGTTTGAGTTTGGGTTAGGGTTATTGTTAGTGTTAGAATTAGGATTAAGGTTAGTGTTAGGTTTAGTTTTAGGGTGAAGGTTTGAGTTAGGGTTAGGGTTATTGTTAGTGTTAAAGTTATGTTTTGGGTTAGGGTTTTTGTTAGGATTATTTTAGGCTTAGGGTTAGTATTCAGGTTAGTGTTAGGGTTAGGGTTAAGGATAGGTTTAGTGTTTGGGTTATGGTTAGTTTTAGGGTTAGTGTTAGGGTTTGTGTTAGGGTTAAGGATAGGTTTAGTGTTTGGGTTATGGTTAGTTTTAGGGTTAGTGTTAGGGTTTGGGTTAAGTTTAGGGTTAGTGTTAGGATTAACTTTAGTGGTAGGGTTAGTGTTAGGATTAGGGTTAGGGTTTTTGTAAGGTTTAGGTTTACATTATGGTTAGGGTGTTACATTTAGGGTTATGGATATGGTTATGGTTATGTTTAGCATAAGTGTTTGGGTTAGTCTTTGAGTTAGGTTTAGGGATAGTGTTGAAATTAGGGTTGGGGTTATTGTTAGGGTTAGGGTTAGGGTTAGGATTAAGATGAGTCTTAGGTTTAGTGTTAAGGTAGAGTTAGATTTAGGGTTAGAGTTAGTGTTAGAGTTGGGGTTATGTTTAGATTTGTGTTTGGGTTAGGTTTAGGGTTAGGGTTAGGGTCATTTTTAGTGTTTGGGTTAAGTTTAGATTTAGGTTTAGTGTTAGCTTTAGGGATAGTTTTAGGGTTAAGATTTTTTGTAAAATAGTTGTAGGATTAGGGTATTTTTAGTGTTAGGGATAGGGTTAGGGTTAGGGTTAGTGTTAGGGATAGGGTAAGGGTTTGGGTTATTGTTAGGTTTTGATTTGGGTTACGTTTCAGTTAGGGTTTATGCTAGGGTTAGGATTTGTGTTACGGTAAGTTTTAAGGTTAAAGTTGGGGTTAGAATTTTAGTTAGGATTAGGGTTAGGGTTAGTGTTAGGGTTAGGGTTACATTTAATATTAGGGTTATGGCTAGAATTAGGATTAGGATAAGTTTTAGGTTTAGTGGTAGGGTTATGGTTACAATTAGTGCTAGTTTTAGTGTTAGGCATAGAGTTAGGGTTAATGTTAGGGTTAAGGTTAGGGTTAGTGTTAGGTTTAGGGTTAGGGTTTGTGTTGGGGTTATGGTTAGTGTTATAGTTTGGTTACAATAAGTGTTAGGATTAGGGTTAGTGTTAGGTTAGGGTTAGGGTTTGGGTTAGGTTTAGGGTTAGTGTTAGGGTTAGTGTAGGGTTTGGTTTAGGATTAGTGTTTGTGATAGAATTACTGTAAGGGTTAATTAGAGTTAGGGTTAGGGTTAGGGTTAGCATTAAGATTGGAGTTCGGTTTAGGGTTATTGTTAGTGTTAAGTTAGTTTTATGGTTTGGGTTAGGGTTAGTGTTAGGGTTATGGTTAGGGTTAGGTTTAGGATTAGGTTTAGTGTTAGGGTTAGAGTTAGGTTAAGTTTAGATTAGGGTTAGGTTAAGATTAAGGATAAGGTGAGGGTTTGTCTTATTATAAGGGTAATTATTAGTGTTGGTATTAGGGTTAGGATTAGCATTAGTGTTAGGTTTAGCTTAGGGTTAGGTTTAGCATTAGAGTTTGGGTTAGGATTATAGTTAGGTTTAGGTTTAGTGTTGTGTTTTGGGTTAGTGTTAATGTTAGGTTTAGGGTTAGGGTTAGTGTGAGGTTTAGGGTTATGGTTTGGGTTAGGTTTAGGTTTAGGTTTATTTTATGGTTACATTTAGGGATAGGATTATCTTTAGTTAAGGGTTAGGGTTACGGTTAAAATGAGGGTTAGCTTTAGGGTTAGGGTTAGCATTAGTTGTGTGTTTAGTTTTACCGTTAGGTTTAGCATTAGAGTTAGTGTTAGGGTTAGGTTAAGATTAGTGTTAGATTTAAGGTTAGGTTTTTGGTTAGGGTTAGGTTTAGGGTTGTTTACTGTTATGGTTACAATTTGCTTTAGTGTTAGTGTTAGTCTTATGGTTAGGGTTAGGGTTAGTGTTTGGTTTTTGGTTAGGTTTAGGATTAGTGTTAGGGTTAGTGTTAGTTTTTGTGTTAGGTTTAGGGTTAGTGTTAGTGTTAGGTTTAAGGTTAGGTTTAGAGTTAGGGTTTGGGTTAGGGTTAGGTTTATGTTTAGGGTTAGGGTTAGTGTTAGTGTCAGCGTTAAGGTGAGGCTTAGGATTAGTATTAGTGTTAGGGTTAGGGTTAGTGTTTGTGTTAGGGTTACATTTAGTTTTATAATTACATTTTCAGTTATGATTAAATTTAGGATTAGGTTTACAATAGAGTTAGGGTTAGGGTTAGGATTAGAGTTAGGATAAGTGATAGATTTAGGTTTAGGTATAGGGTTAGGGTTAGGGTTCCTGTTGGGGTGTGGTTTAGTGTTAATTTAAGGGTTAGAGTTAGGGTTAGTGTTTGGATTAGGTTTAGGGTTTGGGTTAGTGCTAGGTATTGGCATAGGTTTAGGTTAGGGTTAGTGTTAGGGTTACTGTTAGGTTTAGAGTTAGTGTTAGTGTTAGGGTTAGGGTTAGGGTTAGGGTTTGGTTTCGTGTTGGGGTTATGGTTAGTGTCATAGTTTGGTTACAATATGTGTTAGGATTAGGGTTAATTTTAGGTTAGGGTTAGGGTTTGTGTTATGTTTAGGGTTAGGGTTAGGGTTAGTGCAGGGTTTGGTTTAGGATTAGTGTTTGTGTTTGGTTTAGTATGAGGGTTAATTAGAGTTAGGTTTAGGGTTAGGGTTAGTGTTAAGGTTCGAGTTAGTGTTAGGGTTATTGTTAGTTTAGGATTAAGATTAAGGTTAGTGTTTGGTTTAGATTTAAGGTGAAGTTTCAAGTTAGGGTTAGGGTTATTGTTAGTGTTAGGTTAGTTTTATGGTTTGGGTTAGGGTTATTGTTAGGGTTATGGTAAGGTTTAGGTTTAGGATTAGGTTTAGTGTTAGGGTTAGAGTTAGGTTTAGGTTTAGGTTAGGGTTAGGATAAGATTAGGGATAGGGTGAGGGTTCATCTTAATATAAGGACTACTATTAGTGTTAGTATTAGGTTTATGATTAGGGTTAGAGTTAGGTTTAAAATTATAGTTATGTTAGGTTTAGTGTTATGTTTTGGGTTAGTGTTAATGTTAGGTTTAGTGTTAGGTTTTGTGTGAGGTTTAGGGTTCTGGTTTGGATTAGGTTTAGGTTTAGGTTTATTTTATGGTTACATTTAGGGATAGGGTTATGTTTATGTAAGGGTTAGGGTTATGGTTAGGATTAGGGTTAGCATTACGGTTAGGGTTAGTGTTAGTTGTGGGTTTAGGTTTATCATTAGGTTTAGTGTTAGAGTTAGTCTTAGGGTTAGGTTTAGGATTAGGGTTATATTTAGGGTTAAGGTTAGGTTTTTGGTTAGGTTTAGGTTTAGGATGGGTTAGGGTTAATGTTACAATTTGCTTTAGTGTTAGTGTTAGTGTTATGGTTAGCGTTAGGGTTAGTGTTAGGTTTTTGGTTAGGTTTTGGGTTAGTGTTAGGGTTAGAGTTAGTGTTAGTTTTAGTGTTATGTTTAGGGTTAGTGTTAGTGTTACATTTAGGGTTAGGTTTAGGGTTAGGGTTTGTGTTAAGTTCACATTTAGTTTTATAATTACAGTTACGGTTATGAGTAAATTTAGGATTAGGTTTAGGGATAGAGTAAGATTTCTGCTAGGGTTAGGGTTAGGATTAGTGTTAGGATAAGTGATAGGTTTCGGTTTAGGGTTAGGGTTACTGTTAGGGTGTGGTTTAGTGTTAATTTAAGGGTAAGAGTTAGGGTTAGTGTTTGGATAAGGTCTAGGGTTTGGGTTAGTGCTAAGTATTGGGTTAGGTTTAGGTTAGTGTTAGGGTTAGGGTTACTGTTAGTTTTAGAGTTAGCGTTAGGGTTAGTGTTAGGGTTAGGGTTCATGTTTGGTTTAGAGTTAAAGTGAGTTTTGGTGTAGAAATAGGGTTAGGGTTAGAGTTAGTGTTAGTGTACTGGTTAGGGTTAGAGTTAGGGTTAGGATCAGTGTTATGGTTAGGTTTTGGTTTAGGGTTAGTGTTAGGGTAAATTTTAGGGTTAGTGTTAGATTTAGGGTCAGGGATAGGCTTATGGTTAAAGTTAGTTTTCGATTTAGGATTTTTGTTAGGGTTAGGGTTAATTTAATGTTTGTATTGGGGTTATTGTTATGTTTAAGTTTATTGTTAGGGCTAGCATAAGGGTTAGGGTTAGGGTTAGGGTTAGGGTTAGTGTTAGGTTTAGTGTTAGGTTTACGGGAAGGTTTAGTGTTAGTTTTAGTGTTAGGGTTAGGTTTTACAGTTAGATTTAGCATTAGGTTTATGGTTAGTGTTAGGATTAGGGTTAGGGATAGGGTTATTTCAAGGGTAAGTGTTAGGTTTCGGGATAGGTTCAGGATGAGAGTCAGGGTTAGGGTTAGGTTTAGGATAATTTTAGAATAAGGTGTAGATTTAAGGTTAGTATTAGGGGTAGTGTTAGGGTTAGGTTTAGGGTTAGTGTTAGTGTTAAGGTTAGGGTTAGGTTTAGGGTTAGCTTTATTATTAGGGTTAGGGTTCAGTTTTGTTTTAAGGTTAGGGTTAGAGTTAGTGTTAGGTTTAGGGTTAGTGTTAGGTTTAGGGTTAGGTTAGTTTTAGGATGAGGTTTAGGATTAGGATTAGGTAAGTTTGAGAGTTAGGGTTAGGTTAGGGTAAATGTTATGGTTTAGTTTTGTTTTAGATTTATAGTTAGTGTTTGTGTAAGGTTTATGGTTATTTTTAGTGTTAGTGTTAATATTAGTATTAGTTTAAGTTTAGGGTTAGATTTAGAGTTAGGGTTTGCATAGGGTTAGGTTCACTGGTACATTTAGTGTTTGGGTTCATGTTAAGTTTAGGGTTAATGTTAGGTTTAGTTTTAGGGTTAGGGTTACTGTTAGGGTTAGGTAAGGCTAGCATTAGGTTTATGGTTATGGTTATGGTTATGGTTTTGTTTATGGTTAGGGTCAGGTTTAGTGTTACACTTACTGGTAGGGTTAGGGTTAGGATTAGTTTTGGGGTAATATTTAGAGTTAAGTTTAGGGTTAGTGTTAGGGATAGTGTTAGGGTTAGGGTTAGGTTAGGGTGAGTTATTGGGTTAATGTTGGGTGTAGTGTTAGTTTTAGAGTTAGGGTTAGGGTTAGGGGTATGGTTAGGTTAGTGTCTGGGTTTGGGTTATGTTAAGGGTTCAGGTTAGGTTTAGGATTAGGGTTACAGTTAGGGTCAGTGTTAGGGTTGGTGTTTGGGTTAGTGTTAGGTTAGGATTAGGTTTAGTGTTAGGGTTAGGTTTAGGGTTTGTATTATGTTTAGAATTAGGGTTAGGATTAAGTTTATGTTTAGGGTTAAGAATAGTGTTAGATTTAGTGTTAGGGTTAGAGTTAGGGTTAGAGATAAAATTAGGATTAGGGTTAGGATTAGTGTTAAGTTTCCGGTTAGTGTTAGATTTAGGGTTAGGGTTCCTCTTAGGGTTAGGTTTAGTGGTAGTGATAGGGTTAAGATTGTGAGTAGGGTTAATGTTAGGGTAGGGTTAGGGATAGTGTTAGGGTTAGTGTTAATTTTCAGGTTAGGGTTAGGGTTAGGTAAGGCTTAAGGTTGGGTTAGGTTAGAATTAGTGTTATGGTTTGGTTTAGGGATTGTGTTAAGGATAGGGTTAGGTTAGTGTTAGGGTTACAGTTATGGTTAAAGTTAGAGTTAAGTTTAGAGTTAGTGTTAGGTTTAGTCTTAGGGTTAATGTTAGGGTTATAGTTAGTGTTAGGTTTATGTATAGTGTTAGGTTTAGGGTTAGGTTAGGGTTTCTTTAATGGTTAGGGTTAGATTTAGGGTTTGAGTTAGTTTTAGGGTTAGGGTTAGGATTAGGGCTAGGTTTAGGGTTAGGGTTAGTGTTACAATTAGGGTTAAGTAAGGGATAGGGTTAGGGTTAGGGTTACTGTGAGGGTTAAGGTTAGGTTTTGTGTTAGTTTAGGGTTAGGTTTAATTTTACAGTAACATTTAGGGATAGGCTTATGTTTAGGTAAGGATTAAGTTTAGGTTAGGGTTATGTTTAGGATTAGGTTTAGCTTTATGGTTAGCGTTAGTCGTTGGTTTAGGTTAAGCATTAGGTTTAGTGTTAGGGTAGAATTAGGGTTGTGGATAGGATTAGGGTTAGGTTTATGGTTATGTTTAGGGTTACAGTTAGGGTTTACGTTAGTGTTAGGTTTAGAGTTAGGTTTAGGGTTAGGGTTAGTGATACGGTTAGTGTTGGGGTAGGATTTGGTGTTAACATTTGGGTTAGGGATAGTTTTAGGTTTAGTGGTAGGTTTAGGGTTAGGGTTATGTTTTTAATTAGGGTTTGGGTTAGGTTTGTGGTTAGGGTTAGGGTTACGTTAGGGTTAGAGTTATGGTTAGGGTTAGGGTTGGGCTAATGTAAGGGTTAGGTTTAGTATTGTTTTAGGTTAGGTTATGCTTAGTGTTAGGCTTAGTGTTGGTTTTAGGGTTAGGGTTAGGTTTATGTTTAGTGTTAGGGTTAGTTTTAGGATTAGGTTTAGGGTTAGGGTTCCTGTTAGGGTTATGGATAGGGTTAGGTTGAGGCTTAGGGTTAGTGTTAGGGTTAGGGATAGTGTTAGATTTAGTGTTAGGGTTAGATTTAGTATTAGGTTTAGGGTTAGTGTTATAGTTAAATTTAGATTTAGGTTTAGTTTTAGGGTTAGTGTTAGGTTCTGGATTAGGTATAGGTTTAGGTTTAGGTTAGGGTTTGGTTACAATTTGTGTTAGTGTTAGTGTTAAGTTAGGGTTATTATTAGTGTCAGGGTTAGAGTTAATTTTAGGTTTTTGGTTAGGTTCAGATTTAGTGGTAGGTTAGGATTAGTGTTAGTTTTAGGGTTAGGTTTAGGGTTAGGGTTAGTGTTAGGTTTAGGGTTAGGTTTATGTTTAAGGTTTGCATTAGGCTTAGGGTTAGAGTTAGGGTTAGGTTTACGGTTATGTGTAGGGTTAGTATTGGTGTTAGAGTTAGGGTGAGGCTTAGGGTTAGTGTTAGGATTAGGGTTAGGGTTAGAGTTAGTGTTAGAGATAGGCTTACGTTTAGGGTTATGGTTAGTGTTAGGGTTAGGGTTAGCATTAAGGTTAGGGATTTGATAGGTTTATGGTTACAATTTGTATTAGTTTTAAGTTTAGTGTTAGTGTTATTGTTAGGGTTAGAGTTAGGGTTAGGTTTTGGTTTACTCTTAGGTTTAGGGTTAGGTTAAGGTGTGTTAAATGGTTAGGGTTAGAGTTAGACTTCGAGTTAGTGTTAGGGTTTGGGTTATATTAGGGTTAGGTTTAGGATTAGTGTTATGGTTAGGGTTAAGTTAGGGTTAGGGTCAGGTTTAGGGTTAGATTTAGGGTTAGTGTTCCATTCAGGTTTAGGCTTAGGTTTGGTTTAGTGTTAGGATTAGCGTTAGGGTTATGTTTAATGTTAGTATATGGGTTACAGTTAAGTTTAGAGTTAGAGTTTGGGTTAGACTTAGGGTTAGGGTTAGTGATAGTGTTAGGGTTAGGGTTAGTGTAAGTGTTAAGTTTAATGTTAGATTTCTGGTTAGAATTATTGTTAGGGTTAGATTTAGGATTAGGGTTAGGGTTTGGGTTAGGTTTAGTGTTAGGTTTAGGTTTAAGGTTAGATTAAGGGTTGGGGTTAGGGTTAGTGTTAGAGTTAGAGATAGGGTTATGATTAGGTTTAGTTTGAGTGTTTGGGTTATGGTTATGGTTAGTGTTCAGTTTAGCATTAGGTTTAGGGTTACTTTTAGAATAAATACAGCGTTAGTGTTAGGGTTAAAGTTACCGTTTGGGTTAGGGTTTGTTTTAGGGTTCAGGTAAGGTTTAAGGTTAGGTAAGTGTTAGTTACAGGTGGGGTTACTTTGACAGTTTTAGGGTTAAGGTTGGTTTAGTTTCAGTTTTAGGGTTAGGGTTATTGTTAGGTTTCGGTTTAGGTTCAGGGTTAGTGTTAGGCTTAGGTTACGCTCAGGGTTATGGTTGGGTTAAGGTTTGTTTAATGTTTACAGTTAGAATTAGTAATATTGTATGGGTTAGGTTTAGATTTAGGATTAGGGTTAGTATTTTTATTAGAGTTAGGATTAGGTTTATGGTTACTGTTAGGGTTAGGGTTTGGTTGTGGTTAGTGTTAGTGATATCATTAATGTTAGGGTTAATGTTAGGGTTAAAATTAGTGTTAAGGTTATTGTTAGGGCGAGGATTAGGGTTAGGGTTAGGTAAGTGTTAGCGTTAGTGTTAGGTTAGGGTTAAGGTTATGATTTGGGTTAGGTTTTCTGTTAGGATTAGGGTTAAGGTTAGGGTTAGGTTAAGGTTAGGGTTAGGGTTACGGTTAGTGTTAGGTTTAGTGTTAGTGATGGTGTTAGGGATAGGTTTAGGGTTAGGGTTTGTGTTAGGGTTATGGTTAGGTATACGGTTAGGGTTAGGGTTCGGGTTAGTGTTAGGGTTAGGTTTAGGGTTAAGGTTAGGGTGAGTGTTATGGTTATTGTTAGGGTTAAGGTTAAAATTATTGTTATGTTTAGATTGGAGTTACTTTTAGGATTAGCTTTAGGGTTAGGGTTAGGGTTAGGGTTAGGATGAGATTTAGGGTTAGTATTATGGTTAGATTTAGGGTTAATTTTAGATTTAGGTTTTGGGTTAAGGTTAGTGTTAGGTTTCGGGTTAGGGGTAGGTTAGTGTTAGGGTAAAAGGTAGGGTTAGGGTTAGGGTTAGGGGTTGGGTTAGGGTTAGGTTGCAGTTAGGGTTAAGGTGAACTTAGGTTTTGGTTAAGGTTAAGGTTGCTGTTTGGGTTAGTTTTTTGGTTAGGGTTAGGGTTAATGTTTTGGTTAGGTGTAGTGTTTGTGTTAGGATTAGGGTTATTGGTAGGATTAGGGTTAGGGTTCATGTTAAGGATAGTATGAGTTTTATGGTTAGGTTTAATGTTAGGGATAGGCTTATTGTTAAGGTTATTGTTAGTCTTAAGGTTAGGATAGGATTAGGATTAGGATTAGTGTTAGGACTATGGTTAGGGTTAGTATTACAGTTAGTGTTAGGTTAGGTTTAGGGTTATTGTTAGGTGTAGGGTTATGGTGAGGTTTACTGTTTGGTAAGGGTTAAGTTTAGGTCTAGATTTCTGGTTATGGTTAGGGTAGTTTTAGAGTCAAGGTTAGAGTTAAGGGTTAGTGATAGATTCAGGATTAGGCTTTTTGTTAGGGTTAGGGTTAGGTTTAAGATTTTTGTTAACTTTAGGATTAGGATTAGGGTTATCATTAGAGTTACAGTTAGGATTTGGTTAAATTTTAGGTTAAAGTTAGGGATCGGCTTAGTGTTAGGCTTAGGGTTAGTGTTAGGTTTAGGGTTAAGGTTAATGTTAATGTTAGTATTATAGTTAGGATTAATGTTAGGGTTAGTGTTAGGTGTAGAGATAAGGTTAGGCTTAGTGTTAGTGATAGATTTAGGGTTAGTTTTAGGGTTACAGTTAGGGTTAGGTTTTGGGTAGGTAAGGGTTAGGGTCAGTGTTATGTTAGGTTTAGGGTTATGGTTTTGGCTAGGGTTTGGGTTAGGGTTAGTATTATGGTTAGGGTTAAAGTTATGGTTAGAGTTATGATTAGGGATAGGGTTAGTGGCAGGGTTAGTGTTAGGGTTAGGATTAGGGTTAGGTTTTGTGTTACGGTTCGTGTTAGGTTTAGGGTTAGATTTAGGGTTAGCATTATGGTTAGGTTTATGGTTAGGGTTAGGGTTAGTGTTAGGTTTAAGTTTAAGTTTAGTCTAGGGGTTAGGGTTTAGTTTAGGGTCAGGGTTATTGTTAGGGTTACAGTTAAAATTAGGGTTAGCATTAGCCTTAGGTTTATGTTTAGGTTTAGGTTTAGTGTTAGGGTTAGTGTTGGGGTTAGAGTTAGGGTAGGGTTAGATTTAGGGTTTGTGTTAGAGTTAGTCTTATGCTTAGGGTTAGGATAAGTGTTAAGTTTAGGGTTAGGGTTATGGTTATTTTGGGGTCAGTGTTAGGGTTATGTAAGGGTTAGAGTTTGGTTAGGGTAAGGGTTATAGTTTGGGTGAGGGTTTGTGTTAGGTTTGTGTTAGAGTTAGTGTTACTGTTAGTATTAGGGTTAGGATTAAGGTTAGGGTTAATGTTAGTGTAAGGGTTAGGAATTGGGCGAGAGTTAGGTTTACTGATAGGAATAGCGTTATATTTTGTATTAGATTAGGTTTAGTGTTAGTGTTAGATTTAGGATTATTTTTAGGGTGAGGTAAGAATAAGCATTAGTGTTAGATTAAGGTTAGGGTTAGGCTTTGTGTTAGGGATAGGCTTAGGCATAGGGTTAATTTTAGAATTAATGTTAGGGATAGGGTTACTGTTAGGTTTAGTGTTAGTATTCGGATTATAGTTATAGTTAAAGTTAGATTCCATGTTAGGGTTAACGTTAGGTTCAGTGATGGGGTTAGGTTTAGGGTTAAGGTTAGTGATACAGTTAGGGTCAGGATTAGGTTTTGAATTAGTGTTTGGGTTAGGGTTGAGTTAAGTTTAGGGTTAGTGTTACCGTTAGGGTTAGGGATAGGGTGAGGTTCAGGGTTAGCTTCAGGTTTAGGGTTAGGGTTAGTATTAGGGTTAGGATAAGTTTTGGGTTTAGGTTTAGAGTTAGTTTTAGCATTAGGTTTAAAGTTAGGGTTTTTGTTAGTGTTAAGGTTTGGATTAGGGTTAGTTTAGATGGTAGGGTAAGGTTAGAGTTCATGTTAAAGTTAGGGTTAGGTGTATGGTTATGGTTAGTGTTAGGGTTAGGGTTAGAGTTAGTATTAGGGATAGTGTTAAATTTAGAGATAAGTTTAGGGTTAGGGTTAGTTTTAGGGTTAGGGTTAGGATTAGGGTTAGTGTTAGAATTAGGTTTAGAATTAGTGTTGGTGTTAGCATAGGGGTTAGGGTTAGAGTTAGAGTTAGGGTTAGTGTTTGGGTTAGGGTTAGGGTTGGTTTTAGAATTAGGTGTAGGGTTAGGATTAGTGTTACTGTTAGTGTTTGGTTTCAGATTATGGTTTGTGTTAGGATTAGGGTTATGGTTAGGATTAGTGTTACAGTTAGATTTAAAATTAGGGTCAGTGTTAGTATTAGGGTTATTGTTAGGTTTAGGGTTAGGGTTAGGGTTAGGTTTGGGGTTAGGGTTAGTGGTAGGATTAGGGTTAAATTTAGTGCTATTTTTAGTTTTAGGGAAAGGTTTAGGTAAGGGTTACGGTTAGGGTTGGGGTTAGGGTTAAGGTTATGGTTTATGTTTGAGTTAGTGTTAGGGTTAGGTTAGGCTTAGAATTAAGATTAGAATTTGGGTTAGTTTAGGGTTAGGGTTAGGTTTAGGGTTAGTTTTAGGGTTATGGGTAGAGTTAGTGTAAGTTTTTGGGTAAGGGTTAGGGTTAGGTTAGGGTAGGGTTAGGATTAGTGTTAGTGTTTGAGTTAGGGTTAGAGTTAGGGTTAGGATTAGTGTTAGGATAAAGGTTAGGGCTAGGTTTGGGTTAGGGTTAGGTTATGGTTAGGGTTATGGTTACGGTTCATGTTAGGGTAAGGGTTAGTGTTAGTGTTTAGGTTTAGGTTAAGGGATAGGGTTAGGGATATGGTTAGGGTTAGTGTTGGGGTTACAGTTAGGTTGAGCATTGGTGTTTGGGTTAGGGTAGGGGTTTGTGTTATGGTTAGGATATGGTTAGTGTTAGGGTTAGGGTTAGGGACAGTGTTTGGTTTAGGGTGAAGGTTAGTGTGAGATTTAGTCTCCAGGTTATTGTTAGGCTTAAGGTTAGGTTTATGTTTAGGGTAAGCCTTAGGTTTAGTAATAGGGTTAGGAAGAAAGTTAGGGTTAGTGTTATGGTTAGAGTTAGGTTTAGCATTAAGGTTCATGTTAGAGTTAGGGTTAGATTTAGTGTTAGTGTCAGGTATAATGTAAGGGTTAGGGTTAATGATAGAGTTAGGGTTGGGGTTTGGATTAGGGTTAGTGTTAGTGTTACAGTTACAATTAGGATAAGGTTTAAGTTTAGAGTTCGGGAGAGGGTAAGGATTAGGGTTAGTGTTCGGGTTATTATAAAGGTTAGGTTTAGTGATAGGGTAAGGTTTAGAGATCCTGTTAGGTTTAGGAATAGGTATGGGTTAGTGTTAGAATTAGGGTTATGGTTAGGGTTAAGGTTAGTGTTAGGGTTAGAGTTATGGTTAAATTTAGTGTTAGGGCATGGGTTAGGGTTAGGGGTAGCCTTAGGGTTAGTTTAGTTTTAGGGTTAGGTTTAGAATTAGAGTTAGGGTTAGGGTTAGCGTTAGTGTTAACATTAGTGTTATGGTTAGGATTATGCTACGATTAGGGTTAGTGTTAAATTTTGTGTTAGGTTTTGGGTTTGTTTTAATGTTAGGGTTAGGTTTAGGGTTAGGGTTAGTTTTAGGGTTAGTGTTAGGGTTAGTGTTAGGGTTAGGATTAGGGTTAGAGTTTGGTAAGTATTAGTGTTAGGGTTAGGTTAGGATTAAGGTTATGATTTGGGTTAGGATTTTTGATAGGATTAGAGTTAGGTTTAGGGTTGGGTTAAGGTTAGTGTTAGGGTTAGGGTTCGTGTTAGGGTTAGTGTTAGTGATAGTGTTAGGGATAGGTTTTGGGATCGGGTTTGTGTTAGGGTTACTGTTACTGATAGGGTTAGGGTTACTTTGGGGTTAGTGTTAGGGTTAGGTTTAGGGTTAGGGTTAAGTTTAGGGTTAGTGTTGTTATTATGGTTAGGGTTATGGTTAAATTATTGTTAGGTTGAGGTTGGAGTTAGTTTTGTGTTAGTGTTAGGGTAAGTTTTAGGGTTAGCGTTAGGTTTAAGATGAGATTTAGGGTTAGTATAAGTGTTAGGGTTAGGTTTAGGCTTAGTGTTAGGTTTTGGTTTGGGGTTAAGGTTAGTGTTAGGTTTCTAGTTAGGGATAGGGTTAGGGTGAGGGTTAGGGTTAGGTTTATTGTTAGTGTTAGGTTTTGAGTTAGGTTTAGGGTTAGGGTTAGGTTTCGGTTTAGCTTATGTTTAGGTTAGGGTTAGGGTTGGTGTTTGGGTTAGTTTTAGGGTTTGGGTTAGGGTTAGTGTTTGGGTTAGGATTAGGGTTATTGTTAGGGTTCATGTTAAGGATAGGATTAGGTTTATGTTTAGGTTTAGTGTTAGGGATAGGGTTAGTGTTAAGGTTAGGGGTAGTGTTAAGATTAGGGATATGTTTAGGGTTAGGGTTAGTGTTAGAATTATGGTTAAGTATTAGTGTTAACATTAGGGTTAGTGTTATTTTAGTGTTAGGTTCAGAATTAGAGTTCATGTTAAGGTTAGTGTTAGGGTGAGTGTTAGGTTTAAGGTTAGAGTTAGAGTGAGGGTTAGGGTTAGGTTTCGTGTTAGTGTTTCTTTTAGGGTTAGGGTTAAGGTTAATTATAGAGTTATTGTGAGGGAAATGTTTAGAGTTAGTGTTATGGATACAGTTATGGTTAGGCTTAGAGTTAGGGTTAGTGTTAGGGTTAGGGATTTACTTCGTGTATAGGGTTAATTTTAGGGTTAAGGTTAGTGTTAGGGTTAGGGTTAGGGTTAGGTTTTGAGTTAGGATTATGTTTAGAGTTATTGTTAGGGGTAGGGTTACAGTTAGGATTAGGTTAGGTTTGGGGTTCATGTTAGAGTTAAATTTTGTGTTAGGGTTTGTGTTAGGATTAGTTTTAGGGTTAGGTTTAGGGTTAGAATTATGGTTAGGGTTAAGTTTAGGGTTAGATTTAGGTTTAGGGTTAAGTTTAGGATTACAGTTAGGGTTAAGCCAAGGGTTAGGTTTAGGTTCAGGGTTAGTGTTAGTGTTCAAATTAGGGTTTGTGTTAGGGTTCACGTTAGGGTAAATTGTAGTGTTAGGTTTAGGGATAGGTTAGAGTTAGTATTAGGGTTAGGGTTAGGTTTAGAGTTAGTGTTAGGTTTAGGGTTAGGGTTAGTGTTATGTTTAGGGTTATGGTGAGGATTATGGTTAGTGTTAGTGTTAGGGTTATGGTTATGGTTAAGGTATGCATTAGAGTAAGGGTTAGGGTTAGGGTTAGTGCTAGGGTTAGTGTTAGTGTTTGGGGGTTACTGAGGATTAGGGTGAGGATTAGTGTTAGGGTTACAGTTAGGGTTTGTGTAAGGGTGAGTTAAGGTTTGTGTTAGGGTTACAGATATGTTTAGGGTTATATTTAGGGTTAGAATTAGGGTTAGGTTTAGTGTTAGGATTATGATTAGGTTTAGAGTTCCAGTTAATGTTAGTGTTAAGGTTAGGGGTAGAGTTAGGCTTAGTGTTACTCTTAGGGTTAGGGTTTTGTTAAGGTTAGGGTTAGTGTTAGGTTTGGGGTTATGTTTGGGGTTAGAATTAATGATAGGATTAGTTTGGGGAATAGGTTTATTGTTAGGGTTAGGGTTAGTGTTAGGGTTGGTGTTAGTGTTAGGATTAGGATTAGGGTTAGTATTAGGGTTAGGGATAGACTTAGGATTCATGTTAGAGTTAGGGTTATGGTTTGCATTAGGGTAAGTGTTAGGGTGAGGATTCATGTTAGGTTTAGTTTTGGGTTTAGTTTTAGGTTTAGGGTGAGTGTTAGGTTTAATTTTAAAGTTAGGTTAGGGTTAAGTTTAAGGTTCATGTTCGGGTTAAGTTTAGGGTTAGGCAAAGAGTTAAAGTCAGAATTATTGTTTGTGTTAGGGTTAGGGTTATGGTGAGTGTTAGGGTTATGTTTAGGTTTAGGGTGAGGGATAGGTTTAGGGTTAGGTTTAGTATTAGTGTTTGTGTTAGTGTTAAGGTTAGGATTTATTATACTCTTAGGGTTAAGGATAGGGTTAGAGTTAGTTTTAGGGTTAGTGTTATGATTAGTATTAGGGTTAGGGTTAAGATTAGTATTAGGGTTAGGTTTAGGGTTAAGTTTAGTTTTATGGTAAGGGTTAGGGTTAGGGTTATATTTAGTGTTAATTATAGGTTTAGGGTTTGAGTTAGGATTAAGGTTAGGTTTATTGTTAGGTTAGGGTTACAGTTAGGATTAGGATAGGGTTAGGGTTAATGTTATTGTTAAGTTTTGTGTTAGGGTTAGTGTGAGGGTAAATGTTAGGATTAGTTTTATGGTTATGGATAAGTTTAGGGTTAGGGTTAGTGTTAGTGTTAGTTTTAGGGTTAGGGTTAATGTTAAGTATAGGGTTAGTGTTAAGGTTAAGGTAAGAGTCAGGATTAGGGTTAGTGTTAGTGTTACTGTTAGAATTAGAGTTTGTGTTAGGGTTTGGGTTAGGGTGAGTTTTAGTGTTAGGGATAGGGTTAGGTTTGTTTCAGGGTTAGGGTTAGGGTTAATTATACTGTTAGGTTTAGAGATAGGTTTACAGTTAGGGTTAGGGTTAGGGTTAGGTTTAGGGTTAGGGTTAGGTTTATGGTTAGTGTTAGTTTTAGGCTTGTGGTAAGGGTTAATGTTCAGGTAAGATTTAGGTTTAGGTTTAGTGTTAGGGTTATTATTAGGTTAGTGTTAGTGTTAGGGTTATTAGTGGTGGGGTTAAGGTTAGGGTTAGGGTTACTGTTAGGGTTTGTGTTAGGGTTAGAGTTAGGGTTAGTGTTAGGGTTATGGATAAGATTAGGGTTATATTTAGGGTTAGAATTAGGGTTACATTTTGTGTTAGGGTTATGATTAGGTTTAGAGTTAGAGTTAATATTAGTGTTAGAGTTAAAGGCAGAGTTAGGATTAGTTTTAGTGTTAGGGTTAGGGTTATGGTTATGGTTAGTTTAGTGTTAGGTTTGGGGTTATGGTTAGGGTTAGAATTAGTGATGGGATTTTGTTTGGGGTTAGATTTTTTATTAGGGTTAGGGTTAGGGTTATTGTTACATTTAGTGTTAGTGTTAGGGTTCAGGTTAGGGTTAGTGTTATTGTTAGGGTTAGGATTAGGGTTAGATGTTGGGTTCATATTTGAGTTAGGGTTACAGTTTGAATTAGAGTTGGTATTAGTGCTAGTGTTACAGTTAGGGTTAGGATTAGTTTTAAAGGTAGGGTTAGGGTTAAGTTTAAGGTTCATGTTAGGGTTAAGTTAAGGGTTAGGATTAGGGTTAGGGAAGTGTTAGTGTTAGAATTAGTTTTCGTGTTAGTGTTAGGGTTAGGGTTAGGGTTAGGGTTAAGATTATGTTTAGGGTGGAATAGGGTTAGGGTTAGGTTTAGGGTTAGTGTTTGTTTTAAGGTTAGGGTTAGGGTTTATTTTAGTGTTAGGGTTAGGGATAGGTTTAGCATTACTGTTAGGCTTAGGGTTAGGGTTAGGTTTAGTGTTTTAATTAGTGTTAGTGTTAGGGTTAAAGTTAGTGATAGGGTTACGTTTAGGGTTAAGGTTATTGTTAGGGTAAGGGTTAGGTTAATTTTAGGGTTAGTGTTAAGGTTACGGTTAGTGTTATGTTTAGATTTAGGGTTTGAGTTAAAATTAGGGTTAGGGTTATTTTTAGGGTCAGGTTTACAGTTAGGATTAGGAAAGTGTTAGGGTTAATATTAGTGTTAAATTTTGTGTTAGCATTAGTGTTAGGATCAGTTTTAGGGTTAGGGTTAGTGTTATTATTAAGGGTATAGTTAGGGTTAGTGTTAATTTTAGTTTTAGTGTTAGGGTTAAGTTTAGAGTTAGTGTTAGGGTAGAGGTAATAGTTAGGAATAGGGTTAGGTTTACTGTTAGGGTTACAGTTAGTGTTATGGTTAGGGTGTTAGTGTTAGGGTTAGGGTTAGGTGGGTGTTAGGATTAAGTTTAGTGTTAGGGTTATGGTTTGTGTTAGGGTTAGGTTTAGGGTTAGGGTTATATTTGTGTTAGTGTTTGTGTTAGGGTTAGGGTTAGGTTTAATGAGAGTATTAGGGTTAGGGATAGGTTTAGAGTTAGTGTTAGGGTCGGGATTATGGTTAGTGTTAAGGTAAGAGTTATGTTTAAGGCTAGGTTTAGGATTAGTGTTAAAGTTAGTGTTAAGGCTAGGGTTAGTTTAGAGTTAGGTTTAGTGTTAGGGTTAGGGTTAGAGTTAGATTTAGTTTTAGGGTTTGTGTTATTGTTAAGTTTAGGGATAGGGTTTTGTTAGAATTAGGCTTAGGGTTAGTGTTAGGGTTACGGATAGGATTAGGGCTATATTTAGGGTTAGAATTAGGGTTAAGTGTAGTGTTAGGATTACGGTAAGTATTAGAGGTAGAGTTAGTGTTAGTGATAGAGCTAGGAATAGTGTTAGGGTTAGTGTTAGTGTTAGGGTTATTGTTAGGGTTAGTCTTAGGTTTAGTGTAACAATTACTGTTATTGTTAAAATTAGGGTTAGTGTTAGGGTTAGTGTTAGAGTTAGGGTTCATGTTAGGGTTAGGGTTAGGTTTAGGATAAGGGTTAGTGTTAGGGTAAGGGTTATAATTAGGTTTAGGGTTGAGATAAGGTATAGAGTTAGTGTTAGTGTTAGGGCTAGTGTTAGAGTCGGGGTTGAGGTTATTGTTAGGGTTAGGTTTAGGGTCATGTTTAGGTTTTGTGTTAGGGTTAGGGTTAGGTTTAGACTTACCATTAGGGTTAGGGTTAGGGTTATTTTTTAAGTGTTTGGGTTAGTAGTAATGTTAGGGTAAGGATTTGGGTTGGGATTATGGTTAGAATTAGCATTGTTGGGGTTAGGGTTAGTGTTAGGGTTAAGGTTATGGTTAGGGTTAGTGTTAGGGTTTGGGTAAGGCTAAGGGTTAGTGTTTGGGTTGTGTTAGGATTAGCTTTAGTGTTAGGGTTAGCATTAGTTTTAGTGTTAGGGTTAGTGGTAAGGTTAGTGTTAAGTTTAGGGTTAGTGTTAGGGTTATGTTTAGTGTTAAGGTTAGGTTCAGTGTTAGGATTTTGGTTATGGTTAGGGTTATGGTTAGGCTTAGGTTTAGTGTTAGGGTTAGAGTTAAGTTTAGGTTTAGCTTTAGGGTCAGTGTTAGGGTTAGGATTAGAGGTATGGTTAGGGTTAGTGTTAGGGTTAGGTTTAGTGTATGTGTTAGTGATAGTGTTAGTGTTGGACTTAGGGTTTGTGTTAGGTTTAGGGTTAGAATTAGGGTTAGGGTTACAGTTAGGATTAAGTTTAGGGTTAGGATTAGGGATAGGGTTTGTTTTAGAGTTAAGGTTAGAGTTAGGGTTATGGTCAGTGTTAAGTTTAGTGTTAGGTTAAAGTTAGGGTTTGTATTAGGTTTTGTGTTAGAGTTAGAGTTTGTCTTAGGTTTTGTGTTAGTGTTATGGTTAGTGTTAGGTTTACAATTAGGATTAACATTAGATTTAGGTTTACATTAAAGGTTAGGGTTAGAGTTAGGGTTATGGTTAAGTTTAGAGTTACTGTTAGGGTTAGGGTTATGATTAGGGTTAGTTTGAGTGTTAGTGTTAGGGTTAGAGTTAGGGTTAGTGATATGATTAAGGTTTAGGTTTAGTGTAAGGTTTAGGGTTAGTATTAGTGTTAGGTTTAGGATTAGTTTTTGTGTTAGTGTTTGGATTAGGGTTAGACTTAGAATTTGTGTTAGGTTTAGGGTTAGAGTTGGGTTAGGGTTAAAGTTAGGATTAGAGTTAGGGTTAGGGTTAGTGTTAGGTGTAGGGATAGTTTTAGGGTTAGTGTTAGGGTTGGGTTAGGGTTAGTGTTAGGGTTAGGTTTAGAGTTTGTGTTACAGTTAGTGTTAGGGTTAGGGTTAGGATTAGTGTTATGGTTAGTGTTAGGGATAGGTTTAGGGTTAGTGTTACGGTTTATGTTAGGGTTAGGGTTATGGTTACAATTAGGGTCACAGTTAGGTGTATATTTAGGGTTAGTGTTAGGGTTTTTGTTAGGGTTACCTTTAGGGTTAGGTTAATGTTAGTGTTAAGGTTAGGGTTACAGTTGTGGTAAGTGTTAGGTTTAGTGTTAGGTTTAGGGTTAGCATTAATGTTAGGATTAAGGTAAGGGTTCATGTTAGGTTTAGGGTTAGGGTTAGGGTTAAGGTGAGTGTTAGGACTGGGGTTAGGTTTAGGATTAGGGTTAGTGTTAGTGATTGGTTAGGTTTAGGGTTAGGGTTATGCATACTGTTATGGTTCCAGATAGGTTTAGGTTTAATATTAGGCGAAGGCTGAGTGTTAATGTTATGGTGAGTTTTAGGGTTCCGTTTAGGTTTAGTGTTAGGGATAGGATTAGGTTTAGGGTTAGGATTACAGTAAGGGTTAGAGTTAGTGTTAGGTTTAGAGTTAGGTTTAGGGTTAGTGTTAGTGTTACTGTTTGGTTAGGGTTAGTGTTATGATTAGGGTTAGGGTTAGTGATAAGTTTAGGTATGTTTTAAGTGTTAGTATTAGTGATAGGGTTAGGGTTGGTGTTAGGGTAAGTGTTAGGGTTATGGTTAGGATTAGTGTTAGATTTAGTGTTAGTGTTAGGGATAGTGTTAAGTTTAGTGTTAGGGTTAGTGTTAGGGTTAGGTTTAGGTTTTGTGATAGGATTAGGGTTAGGATTATGTTTAGGCTTAGAATTAGGGTTAGGGTAAGTGTAAGTGTTAGGGTTACGGTTACGGATAGAGTTAGTGTTAGGGTTAGGGTTAGGCATAGGGTTAGGTTTAGTGTTAGGTTTTCTGTTAGGGTGAGGGTTAAGGTTAGATTTAGGGTTACAGTTACAATTAGGATTCAGGTCATGATTAGGATTAGGGTTAGGTTTTGTGTAGGGTTAATGTTAGGGTTATCATTAGATTTAGGGTTAAGGTTAGTTTTAGGGTTAGTTTTAGTGTGAGGGTTAGAGTAAAATTCAGGTTAGGTTAGAGTTAGGGTTAGGTTGGGGTTAGGGTTATGGTTATCATTAGGGTTTGTGTTAGCATTGCAGTTAGTTTTAGGGTTAGGGTTAGGGTTAGGATTAGGTTTAGGGTTAGTGTTAGGGAAAGGGTTAGGTTTTAAGGTTAGGATTTTTGTTAGGTTTAGACTTAGCATTAGGTTTTTTGTTAGGGTTAGGGATAGGGTTAGGGTTACAATTAGGATTTGGGTTAGAGTTAGTATTAGGGTTAGTGTTAGGTTTTTTCTTAGAATGAGGGTTAGGTTTAGGGTTAGTGTTTGTGTTAGGGTTTTTGTTAGAGTTAATGTTTGGGTTATGGTTAGTGTTAGGGTTAGGGATAGTATTATGGTTAGGGATAGGTTTTATGGTAAGGTTAGAGTTAGGGTTAGGATTACGTTTAGGATTACTGTTCAGTTTAGGGTTAAGGTTAGGGTTAGTGCTAGGGTTAACATTAAGGTTAGGCTTAGTGTTAGAGTTAAAGTTAGGGTTGGGTTAGTGTTAGGCTTAGTGTTAAGGTTAGCACTATAGTTAGGTTTAGGGTTAGTGTTAGGGTTAGCATTAGGTTTAGTTTAGTGTTAGGGTTAGTGTTATGATTAGGGTTAAGGTTAGTGTTATTTTAGGTTTAGGGTTATGTTTAGGTTTATATTTAGTGTTAGGATTAGTGTTAGGTTTAGGTTAGAATTAACACTAACACTAACCCTAAACATATCCCTTAACCTATTGCTAACCCCAACCCTAACCCTAACAATAACACTAATCCTAACCCTAACCCTAACACGAACACTAACCCTAAACCTAAACCTAACCATAAACCTAACCCTCATCCTATGTGTAAACCTAAACCTAACACTAACACTAATCCTAACACAAACTCTAAAACTAAACCATCACTAACCCATACCTAAAGCCTAACCTTAACACTAATCCAAACCATAACACCATCACTCACCCTAACACTAAAGCTAACACTAACCCAAACTCTAACACTAAGCCTAACCCTATCTCTAACATTAAACCTAACCCTAAAAATAACCCTAACCCTAACCCTAACCCTCACCCTAAAACTATCTCTAAATATAGCAGAAACCCTAACCTTAACTCTTAATCTAACCCTAACCCTAACATAAACTTTAACCCTAAAAATAACTTCAACCCTAACCCTAACACTAACCATAACACTAACTCTAACTCTAACTTTAACCCTTATCCTAAATTTAACCCTCAAACAACCCCTAACCCTAACCCTAACCCTAACCTAACCTAACCCTAACCATACCCCGAATCCTAACCATAATTAAAACTCTAACCCTAACCCAAATCCTAACACAAACCCTAATTCCAAATGTAACCTTAATTCTAACACTTACACTAACCCTAATATAAACCTAACACAAACCTTAATATTAACTCTAATCCTAACCATAAACGAAACCCTAACATTAACACTAAACTTAACCCTAACCCTAACCCTAACCCTAACACTAATCCTATCCCTAACCCTTACCAAAACTCTAAACCTTACCCTAAAGTGAACACTTATCCAAATCCTAAACTGAAACCTAAAACTAACCCTAACACTAAACCTAACTCTAAGCATAACCATAATACAAACATAACCCTAACCCTAACCCTATCACTAACCCTAAATCTAACCCTAATCATAAGACTATCCTTAACCTAAACCCTAACTTTAACCCTAACACTAACCCTAACTCTAAGCCTAATGCTAACCCAATCACTAACTGTAAACATAACACTAACTCTAACCCTAAAACTAAACCTAACCCTAACCCGAAACCAATCCTTAACACTAATAACCCTAACCCTAACACAAACCCTAACCCTAATCCTAACACTGACCTTAAATAAAACCTAAAAATAGCACTAACACTAACTGCTGCAGTTTTTCTGGGCACAGAATAACAGAGCCACCACAAAAGCCTTGTAGATTCAAACAGCAACTCTTTATTCACGGCACTGGGATGAAGATAGGAATTCTGGCAATGATGCTAAAAAAATGTAACATTCCAACAGGTACTAAGAAAACAATATTTTGAACAATTTACATTATCCTGAACAGAATTATTAAATATAATGAAAAGGAAAGGTGAAAGTAAACAAACAGATATGTTAACCTCTTTATTTGTACACATATTAAAACAATTCTCAACAGCTGTTTACCCAATTTAAATTAAACCATTAAAATCACGTGAATAAAAAAAAATTCGGATCCATTTTTTCATGAGTGCTCCTCATATATGATATATGGACATATGCACACACAGACATGCAACACAAAACACAAGTGTGCACACAAACGTACAACACATAAGACAATAGTAAAGGCCTTGTAGCTTTACACAGGTCAAATATCCATTGCAATGTTTAAAAACTCCACAATCAAAAAATAAACCTGATCAGAAAAACATTAACCTATGTTTGTATGAGCTCAAAAAATAAAATAGAACTTTATGATGTGGGAAAAGGCAATAATAAAATATTGAAAAAAGCATCCTGGTTAATCACTGTTGCAGATGTAAGAATAGCCAAGCTGGAGCTCTGGATATCAGCTTTTATGGATTTGAGTCAAATCATCTTCTTTTTGGTCTGTAGAAATCACTTTGGTTAGTCTCGCTGGAATCCAAATCAGCTGCTGTTCTCCCTGTGGAAACACACAAAAAGAATCCCGACTCCAGACAATCACTGGGTCAGGACCTTTCCATTGTCCTGTTAGAATATCCTTCCAAAGTACCTTAGGCTTATGTACATTTTTTGGACACATATGCCTTTCCACAGCACTGAGCCCTAATGAATCCAAATTTTAAAAGTTTAGAGTAAAAAGGGTAATTTTAAGTTTATCTTTGGGGGATATATACCCCTTCCCAATTCCCTCTTTTTGCTTTAATAGGTATATTTTAATAGTTTGATGAGCTCTTTTAACTGTTCTTTGTCCCTGTGGATTGTATGGGATTCCTGTTAAGTAAAACATTAACTGATTTTTAAGAAGTTTAAGTTGATGGGCTTTGAAAAAAAAATTACTAATAATCTCCTTGTTCTTCTATTTTATCCAATATTTGACTGTAAACTTCTGTCTTGTACCTTTTATTCTATCTTGAATGTCTGCACCTAATAGTTGTCTTAGTTTTTGTACTTTTTATCTGAAATACCTTTATTTGACATTTGTAACCATTTTTTATCTTGTTTCTATCTTCTAGTTTTCTTCTAAGGTTTGTATATTTATCCTTAGTTGCTTTTTTTCCTCCTAGTTTTTTTTTTCTTCCTATTTTGTGGGTTTAAAATTCTTGTCTTCCTACATCTTTTTTATCTTCCTACATCTTTTCTATCTTTTTTAACCTTTCTGTACTTTTGTCTTTGAAGTTTTCCACTTTAAATTTTTAATCTTCTTTATCCAAATTGCTTTTATCCTATTATCTTTCCATATTTATGGTTTTTTTTATGTAATGCTTTTAAGATTAACTAGGCTTCAAATGATGCAATCTTTCCTCCATCATGAAGGCATCTTAACCACCTTAAATTTAACTTTTTAAAGCCTTTTGCAATTTACTTAGACATTTTACAACTTTTTACTTTACCACACTAAGATTATCTCATCTAGAAACATTTCTTTTTCTTTTAACCTTCCATATTAAAATATATTTCCACATCTTGATTCGTTTAATATCTCTTTTCTAGTCATTAAACGTTTTTATAAATTCACATTCTGAAACAACTTTTACAAAATTTCTGATTTAGACAAATTACTCCACTTTAATAAGATGAAATACTTTCATGTTTTTTTTTTTTTTTATGGTACTATAATACTATAATTGAAACCCAACTGAAACTTCTCATACTCTTTGTATATAAATTACACCTGATAGAATCTTAACTCTTAGTAATCTTGTTTCAGCAAAAACACAGACAGAAAGCAATATTAATCTTTTTTTCATTTACCAATTTATGAAAACACACATAATGTTTAAATATATTACCTTATGTAACTTAATACGTAAGAGTACTTGATTTTATATTTAGTGGTTGATATGTTAACACTTTAGCTTTGTAAATTAATCAGATGTCTGTAAAAAACAAGATCTTAGACAAGTGTAGTAAACAGAATTAGCCATCTTTTTCTTGTTGAAGAAATATCTTTCTACAGGATTGCATGATGGTCACATTGTGATATTTTTAACAACTCCTCTTTAAAAATGTCATGGGCTACATTTTTGTATTGTATCAACATATGACCTAACTGTACTTGGTCTTACTGGAGTGCCTCCTTCCTCTAACAATTTCTCTTCCTTGGAGGTGAACAACTTCAAACCTTGAGTCAACAATTTTCCCCAGTTTGCCTGAGAAAGTTATAGGGACAGGCAACTTGAAATAAAAACAAAATAAATCAAAACAAGAACACATTTTTTGAAATGGTCACCCATTCTTTCAGTCTTCCTCAGGGGCAAAAAATTTCACTTACCTCCAAGCTTCAGGTGTTCCCCGTACGTGCCACCAAATGCCGCAGTCTGTCTGGGCACAAAATAACTGAGCCACCACAAAAGCCTTGTAGATTCAAACAGCAACTCTTTATTCATGAACTCTCACCAACACTCTACCCACATTTGTCATGAACACCCTGCCTTCACCCGGCTCCACGCGCCAATTCTCTCAGAACCCCCTGAGAACTCAACTGGAATGCCAAAGGAGCGGGCACCTGAGGCAGCAGGATACGCCCTAATCCCAGCAGGATCCACCCTAATCCTGGAGCCACCCTAATCCCTGAGCAGGGTCACCTTTCAACCCAAAATGCCATGCATCATTGCTACTTGGCTATGGCTCTCAGCATCTAACCCTAAACCTAACCAAACCAAATCCTTAACACTAACAATAACCCTAACTTTAACACTAACCAAAACCCTACTCCAACCCTAACCCTAACACTAAACCTAACAATCACCATAACCGTAACTCTAACCCTAACCTGAAACCTAACACTAACAATAACCCTAACCCTAACCCTAACCCTAACACTAACACTCACCCTAAATCTAACCCATTAGGGTTAGTGTTAACGGTTAGGGTTAGGGTTTGTGTTAGGGTTAGATTTAGAATAAGAGATAGGGTTAGAGTTAGTGTTAGGGAAAGTATTAGGGTTAGAGTTAAGGTTAGTTTTAGTGTTATGTTTAGGGTTAGGGTTAGTTTAAAGTTAGGATTAGGATTAGGTTAGGTTTAGTGTTATTATTAGTTTTAGATTTGTGTTAGGGTTACTGTTAGTGCTATGGTTAGGATTAGGTTGAGGGTTTGTGTTAGGGTTAGGGTTTCTGTTAGGGTTAGAGTGAGGGTTAGGGTTCATGTTATGTTTGGTATTAGGGTTACAGTTATGTTTAGGTTTAGAGTTGGGTTAGTTTAAGTGTTAGGGATAGGGTTAGTGTCAGATTTAGGGTTAGGTTTAGGCTGAGAGTTAGGGTTAGGGTTATAGTTACAGTTAGTATTAGTGTTAGGATTAAGGTTAGGGTTAGTGTAAGGGCTAGGAATAGGGTTAAGATTAGTGTTAGTGTTAGGATTAGGTTTAGGGTTAGGGTTAGAGTAGTGTTAGAGTTAGGATTAGGTTTAGGTTTATGTTTATGATTAGGGTTAGGGTAAGGATAGTGTTAGGTTATGGTTTATTGTTAGTGTTAGATTTATGGTTAGGTTAGGGTTCGGGTTAGGGTAGGGTTAAGGTTCATTTTAGGGTTATGGTTATGATTTAAGTTAGGATTAGGGTCAGTGTTTGGGTAAGGGTTAGGGTTACTGTTAGGGTTAGGGTTAGGATTAGGGATAGGGTACGTGTTAGGTTTAGGGTAGTGTTAAGGTTAGAGTAAGTGTTATTTTAAGATTATTGTTAGGGTTATTTTAAGGGTTAGGTTTAGGGTGAGGATTAGGTTTAGGGTTAGGGTTAGAATTACAGTTAGTATTAGTGTTAGGGTTAGGTTAGGGTTAAGGTTAGTGTTAGGGTTAGGGTTAGTTTTAGAGTTAGATTTAGGTTTAGGGTTAAGGTTCGTTTTAGGGTTAGGGTTAGCGTTTGAGTTAGGGTTAGGGTTAGAGTTAGAGTAAGGCTTAAGTTTAGTGTGTTAGTTTTAGGTTTAGGTTTAGGGTAAGTTTTAGGGTTAGGATTAGGATTAAGGTTAGAGTAAGTTTTAGGGTTAGGATTCTTGTTAGGGTTATTGTAAGCATTAGGGTTAAGGTTAGATATAGGGTTATTGTTAAGATTAGGGTTACGGTTAAATTTAGTGTTAGGTAAAAGTTAGAGTTAGGGTTAGGGTTAGTGTTTGGTTTAGTGTAATGGATAGAGTTAGTATTAGGGTTAAGTTTAGGAATTGTGTTCAGGTTAGTGTTAGTGTTAGGGTTATGGTTACATTTAAGATTTGGGTTAGAGTTATGGTTAGCGTTGAGTTAGGGGTAGGGTTAAGGTTTGTGTTAGGGTTTAATTTAGGGTTAGGTTTAGGTTTATTATTAGTGTTAGGGTTAGATTTAGTGTTAAGTTTAGTTTTATGGTTAGGTTTATGGTTAGGGTAGGGTTAGGGTTAGGATAGGGTTATAGTTAGGATTAGGTTAAGGTTTTGTTATGGTTAGCATTAGGGTTTGTGTTGAAGTTAGTGTTTATTTTATGGTTAGGGTTAAACTTATGGTTTAGGTAACTGTTAGGGTAAACTTTAGGGTTAGGGTTAGTGTTAGGGTAGTGTTAGGGTTAATGTTCGGGTTAGGGTTAGGATTAGGGTTAGGTTTAGTGCTAGGGTTTGGGTTAATTTTAAGGTTAATATTAATGTTATGGTTATGGTTAGATTTAGGGTAAATGTTATGATTAGGATTAGAGTTATGGTTAGAGTTAGGTTTGGGGTTAGGTTTAGTGTTAATGTAAGGGTTAGTGATAGGGTTAGTTTTAAAATTAGTGTTAGGGTTAGTGTTCAGGTTTGTGTTAGTGTTAGCGATAGCATTAGGCTTAGGGTTAAGTTTCGTGTTAGGGTTTGGGATAGGTTTAGGGTTAGTGTTAGGGTTAGGGTTAGGGTTAGAGAAGGGTTAGTATTAATGTCAGGGTTTGGGTTAGGGTTAGTGTTAGGGTTATGTTTAGGGTTAGGATAAGGTTAGGGTTAGGGTTATGATTATGGTTAGCGTTAAAGGTAGGATTAAAATTAGGGTTAGCATTAAAGTTACGGTTAGGTTTAGGATTAGGTTTTTTGTTAATGTTAGGTGTAGGCTTGGGGTTAGGTTTAGGGTGAGTATTAGGGTTAGGTTTAGTGTTAGGTTTAGGGTAAGTTTTTTGGTTTCCAGTAATGGATAGAGTTAGTGTCAGTGTTTAGGTTATTGTTAGGTTTAGTGTTTGGATTAGGTTTAGTGTTAGTGTTAGGGTTAGTCTTTTTTTTTTTTTTTTGAAATTTCAATATAGTTTTTATTTGCATTTCCATGATTTCTAGAAATGTTGAATTTTTTTTTTCATTTGTTTGTTGGCTATTTGTATTTCTCCATTTAAGATGTGTCTGTTTAATCCATTTTCCCATTTCCCTCCCCTGCTTTTTTTGCAGGGGTGGGGTGGGAAGTGGTAATTGAACCCAGGAGCAATTAACCACTGATCCACATTCTTGGCCCTTTTTATTTTTCATTTTGAGATAAGGTCTCACTGAATTGCTTAGGGCTCGTTAAATTGTTGAAGATGGATGGCTCTGAACTTGCAATCCTCCTGTCTTGGCATTCTGAATTTCTGGGATCATAGGCATGGATCACCATGCTCCACTATTTTGCTTACTTTTTATTAGATTATTTGCTTTTGGGGAGGTTTTTTTTTTTGAGTTCTTTATATATTTTGGATACCAATCCCCTGTGAGAGGAGCAACTGGCAAAAATCTCCCATTTTTATTCAATCTTTTCATACTTTTTTTTTTCCTTTTCCATACAGCTTTTTAATTTGATGCTGTCCTGCTTATTGCTTCATAGTTTTATTTCTTGCACTTTAAGGGTCTTGTTAAGAAATTCAGGGCATGTGCCAATATGTTGGAGTGTTAAACCTATATTTTCTTCTAGCAGTTGCAAAGTGTTGGTCTAATTACAGGGTCTTGATCCACTTTGAGTTGATTTTTGTGCTGGATGGGATATGGGAATCTAGTTTTATACTTCTCCTTAGAAATATTAATTTTCCGTTAAAAAGGCTGTCTTTTCTCCAATGTATTGTTTTGACACATTTGTCAAGTAGCAGGTCACTACATCTTTGTGGATTTGGCTCTGTGTCTTCTATTCCATAGAAGAAATTGAAGAAGACCTTAAAAAATAGAAAGACCTCCCATGTTCTTGGATAGGCAGATTCATATTGTCAAAATGACCATACTACCAAAAGCATTATACATTATACATCCATGCAATCCCCATCAAGATTTCAATGACAGTCTTCCCAGAATTATAAAAACAAAACAGTCCTAAAATTCAACTCAAAGAATAAGAGACTCAAAATAGCCAAAGCAATACTGAGCAAGCAGAATGATACCTCAAATTATACTGTAGAGCTATAGTTGTAGCGCCTCCTGTTGTTGGTTGATTGATGTCGGGACTCTTCTTGTCAGGCATTCTGGAACCCACACCAGCTCCGTCCGGTCCTGTGGAAAAACACAGACGGAACCTCGTGCCCATGCCAGCATGGGATCAGGCCCATACCATTGTCCAGAAAGTACATCTTTCCACTTAACGTGCCCAAAGTTCGGGGCAGAGGGCGAACAGTGCCTAGTCGCAGCAGAGCGCCCTTGGATGTCCAAATTCAAGAAATTAATAGTAAATAGAGCCAGGGAGAGGCGCTCTTTCGGGGTGTGGCCTAAGCCAATTCCCCCTTTTTGTTTTATTAACATCTCTTTTAGAGTCTTATGAGCACGCTCTACAATACCCTGACCTTGTGGATTGTA
>NW_026000208.1:456222-474775 GCF_001458135.2 Marmota marmota marmota
TTCCTCAAGAACAGCTTGACCCTCACTCACAGCTTCTTGGCATTTACCATCTGTTAAACATCCTCTAACTAACTCCCAAAGTGGTATAACGCCACCCTCCAAGGTACCTTGCTCATGAGCGAAATCTAGATCTTTCCCTAATTTATCCCAGCTAGGAATCGTAAGACTCCCTGAAAAGGCAAACCAAGGAGCTGCTATATCAGCTTCTCTCAAAAACATCTGCAAAGTGCTCTGCTTTACCTTAAGTCCTTTTGAACGTAACAACCCATCTAGGGCCAACAAAATTGGGCTTGAAGAGGTAGCGCCCATAATGTTTTTAGAGCTATAAAGAAAGTGAAAGTACAAAAGCCCCGCTCTCTCCTTATTTACAGGGGAGCGTCCTTTTTTCCGCTCTCTCTTTATTTACAGAGAGAGCGCCCCGCTATTTGCTTGCGGATTCCCACTTTACCTGGGAACTTACCTGGTGCACCACCCTGACTGCTGAAAGTTCTGGATCCTGGGTTCGAGGAATATGTTCCCCGTCCGGGCCACCAATTGCCGCGACCCCTCGCCAGCAAGGGAAAACACGACACAGGATTCTTCTTTCAGCAGTTTATTCAGGCCTTGATTCATGTATCATCTTCTAGTGACCCGTCGCCAAGCGCCCAAGCACAGCCTAATAAAGCCTCCAGCATACCAATCCTAAGCTGCCACGTGGACCTTTCTCATAGGGTGGTAAGGGATTGCGTGCCAATTCTCCATATTAGGAGTTGTTTATCACAGGCCACAGTGGAAGCCAGCGCCATCTTCTAATGGCGGCCACGGTCCAATTAGAATGGCTCACCACACCCTAACCCTAATGCTAACCCTAGCCCTAACCCTAACCCTGACTCTAAACCTAAATCTCATCCTAGTGCAAATCCTAGCTCAATCCCTAACCCTTAAATATATCCTAACCCTAACACTGACCCTTGGCATAAACCTAACCCTTACCTTAACCCTAGCCTTAATCCTAACCTTAACACTAGCCATAACCCTAGCTCTAACCCTACCCATTACCCTAACCCTAAACCTAACCCCAATAATAACCCTAGCCCTAACCCTAAATGTACACTAACCCTAGAAATAGCCATAAATCTAAACCTTGTCATAGACCTAACCCTAGCTCAAACCCTAACAATTACCCTAAACCTAACCCTACACCTGTCCCTAACACTAACCTTAAGCCGAAACCTAATCCTAACCTTAACCCTAACCTGACATCAAACCCTATCCAATACCCTAAACCTAATGACAACCCTAGCCCTAATCCTAACACTAACCTTGACCCTAACCATAATTTTAACCTAGGCCTAATCCTAAACCTAACATTCAACCTAGTGCTAACCCTATCTCAAACCTTAAACCATACCCTAAACCTAAACCTAACGCTATCCCTGGGCCTAACCCTAACCCTAACCCTAACTCAAGCACTAATACTAACCATCACCCTTGTCCTAACCCTAATTCTAACCCTCTACACTACCCTAAAAATAACCCTTATCCTAATGCTAACCCTAGGCCTAAACCTAAACCTTTCACTGACTCTAACCCTATCAATTACCCTACAACTAACCTGAAACCTAAACTTAATCCTGTCATACCATATGCCAAACCCTAATGCTAATTTGAGCCCTAATCCTAAACCCTAGCTTAAACCAAACCCGAAACCTGATTCTAATCCTAATAATAACCTCAGCTCTAAACCTGACCCTTACCCTAAACCTAACCCTTACCCTAGACCTAGCTATAAATCTAACCCTCAATCTATCCCTAACTGTAACACTAGAAGTGAAACTAGCCCTAGCCATAAGTCTTGCCATAACCTTAAAACAAACCCTAGCCCTCATTCTAGGCCTAAACCTAGCCTTATTACTAACCCAAAACATAACCCTAGCCCTAACCATAATTCTAACCTTCGACCTAGCCCTAACACTAGCTCTAACCCCATCCCTTCCCCTAAACATAACCCTATCCTTAAACCTAAACCTAAGCCTAAAACTAGGCCTAACACTAGCACAAACCCTACACCTAATTCTAGTCCTAATTTAGCCCTAAACCTAACCTAACCCTAGCCCTAAGACTAACTCTAACTCTCGCTCTAATCCTATTCCTAGTTCTAACCCCAACCGTTACCATAAACCTAAAACTTGCCCTAAGCTTAGCCCTAACCCAAGCCCTAGCCCTAATCCTACATCTAACCCTAACTCTAAATATAACCCTAAACCTAAGCCTAAATATCTCACTAACATAAGCTGTAACATTAACGCTAATCCTAAAACTAGCACTAACCTAGCCCAAGCCCTACAAGAGCCATAGCCCTGACCCTAACATTTAACCTAAACCAAACCCTAAGCCTACACCTAGCCTAAATCTAGCACTAATTCGAGTCCTATCCCTAACCCAAAACTAACGCTGACTCTTACACTGTCCCTACACTATCTCTAGCTCTAAACATCACCCAAAACCTAAACCGAACCCAACACAGGATCTAGCCTTAACCCTAACCCTAATACTAGCCCCAATCGTAACCCTAGTTCTTACATTAGCTGTAGCCCTAACTCTATCACTAACCTAACCCAAAACCTATCCTAATCAGAGCCCTAACACTAGCTTTAACACTAACAATAACCATAACCCTAGCTCTAACCATTACCCTAAATCTAACACTAACCCTAACCCTTGCAATAACCCAAGACCTAACCCTAACCCTAGCCCTAATCCTAACAATAACCCTAGCCCTAAACCTAGCTCTAATCCTATCATTACCTTAACCCTAACCCTAATGCTAACCCTAGGATAACCCTAACCCTATTCCTAACCCTAAACCTATCCATTACACTAAAACTAACCTGAACCCTAAACCTAACCATTTACATAAACCTAATCCTAACCCTAACCCTAATGCTAATTTGAGCCCTAACCTTAAACAATAACCTAATCCTACCCAGAACCCTGTACCTTACCCTAATAATGCCCCTAGCTCTAAACCTTACCCTAAACCTTAACCTAACCCTTACACTATACCTAGCCATAACACTAACCCTAAAACTATCTCTAACCATAATCCAAGACCTAACAATAGCCTAAGTACTAATGAAGCCCTAACCCTAACACAAACCCTAGCCCTAATCCTAACCCTAAACTTTGCTTTAATCCTAACCCTAACCCTAACACTAGCCCCAACCCTAATTTTAACCCTCGCCCTAGTTCTAAACCTAGCGATAACATCATGCCTAACCATAACCATAAACCTAACCCTAGCCCTAAACCTAGGCTTACCTTAATACTAACCCTAGCTCTAATCCTAGCCCTAATAAAGCCCTAACCCTAATTCTACCAAACCCTAACCCTAAGACTAACTCTTACTCTTGCCCTATCCCTATCTCTAGTTCTAACCCTATCCCTTAGGATAACCCAAACCCTAGTCCTAAACCTAGCTGTAACCTAGATTTAACCCTAACTCTACATCTAACCCTAACCATAAACCTAAACCATACCCTAACACTAGCTCTAACCCTAATACTAATTGGAAAACTAGCCCTAAACCTAGCCCTAGCCCTCAAGAAAAACTGAGCCATAGCACTGATCCTAACACTTAACCTAAACCATAGCCTAACCCTACATCTAGCCCTAACCCTAGTCCTAATTCAAGTCCTAACCCTAACCTTAGAACTAATACTAACCTTGACTCTGACCCTAACTCTGACCCTAGCTCTACACATCACCTTATCCCTAAACCTAATCCTAACATTAGACCTCACCCTAACCTAACTCTAAAACTAGCCCTAATTGTAATGCCAGTTCTTACGTTAGCCATAGCCCTAAACCTAACACAAAACCTAACCCTAAACCAAGGCCTAACCCTAGCTTTAACCCTAACCCTAACCCTGGCCCTAACCCAAACCCTATCCCTAGTCCTAACCCTAGCTCTAACCTTATCCCTTACCCTAAGCCAAACCCTCATCCTATAGCTAACCTAATCCTAACCCTAATCTTAAGCCTACCCCAAACCCTAACTTTATTACTAGTCCTAATAATAGCCCTCATTCTAGCTCTAAACTTAACCCAAACCCTAACCCTAACCCTTACCCTTATTCTGACTCTAACACTAAAGCTAGGTTTAAACCTGACCCTAACCCTTATCCGAAACCTAACACTAGCCTACCATTAAACCTATACCTAAACTTAACACTAACACTAACCCTAGACCTAAACCTAATTCTAAATATAGCCATAACCCTAGCCCTAGCCCTAACAATAACCCTTAACCAAAACCAAACACTAACCCTACCCCTAGACCTAACCCTAGTCCACATTCTGGACCTAACCCTAAACCTAAACCTAACCTGAACCCTGACATTTACCCTAACAAAAACCCTAGCTCTAAACCTTATCCTAACCCAAAACTAACCCTAATACTAGAGGAACCCTAAATCTAGCCATAAACATAACTCTAGCTCTTAAATTACTAATACACCTAACACCAACCCTAAACCTCACACTAAACCTAGCCCTAATTGTAGCCCTAAACCTAACCCTAAGCATAACTCTAACCCTAAACCTAGCCCTAAACCTAACCCTAACCCTCGACCTAGCTCTAACCCTAGCTCAAACCCTTAACCTTACCATAAACATAACCCTACCCCAAACCCAAAATCTCACCCTAGACCTAACCCTAATTCTAACCATAACCATAGCACAAATCCTAGCTCTAACTCATCTATTACCTTAACCATAACCCTAAACCTAATGCTAACCCTAGACCTAACCCTAATCCTATCCCTACCCTAGCCCTGACTGTAACCCTAACCCTAATTCAAGCCCTAACCCTAGCTCAATCCTTAACTCTTAAACTTAAGCTAACCCCAACTCTAACTGAAGGCCTAACCCTAACCCTAACCCTCGCCCTAATCCTAACCTGAACCCTAGCCATAACCCTAGCTCGAACCATACCCATTACCCTAACTCTAAACTTAACCCTAATGATAACACTAGACCTAAAGCTAAACATACCATAAACATAAACATAAACCTAACCCTAAAACTAACAGTGAACCTAACCCTAATCCTAATCCTAAACTAGCTCAAATCCTAACCCTAACCCTAACGCTAACCTAAACTTATCCCTAACTCTAACCTGACATCTAAACCTATTACCCTAACCCTAATGAGAACCTAGCCCTATCCCTAACACTAACCCTAACACTAACCATGACCATAACTCTACCACTAACTTTACACTAGCACTAACCCTAGCTCAAACCCTAAACCATTCCTGAAACCTAATCCTAACTCTAACCCTTACCCTAACCCTCACTATAACCCTATCTCTAGCCCTAATCCTAACCATAACCCTAGCCCTAACCCTAGGTCTAACCCTATAAATTATCCTAACGATTCCATAACTCTAATGCTAACCCTAGGCCTAACCCTAAACCTATCAGAAACCAAAACCATATCCATTACTCTAAACATAACCTGAACTCTAATCCTAACCCTATCCATTACCCTAACCCTAACTCTAACCTTAATGCTAATTCGAGCCCTAAACCTAAACCTTATCCTAACCCAAACCCAAAGCCTGACCATCACCCTAAAAATACACCTAGCTCTAAACCTGACCCTTTCCCTAAACGTAACACTTAAATTTGACCTAGCCAAAAACCTAACCCTAAGACTATCCCTAACTGTAAACCTAGACCTGACATTAGCTCTAACACTAATACTTGCCCTAAACCTAACACAAAGCCTAGCCCTAATTCTAGTGTTAAACCCAGCCTTAATCCTAACCCAAACCTTAACCCTAGCCCTAACCCTAAAGCTAATTGTAAAACTAGCCCTAACCCTAACCATAGCACTAAAACAAAACCGAGCAACAGGCCTAATACTAAACCTTAACTCAAACCAAACACTAGCCCTACACCTAGAACTAACCCTAGCCCTAATTCAAGTCCTAATCCTAACCTTAAAAATAACCCTGACCCTGCCTCATATCCTAACCCACCCTAGCTCTAAACAGCACCCTAAACTTAAACCAAACCATAACAGCAACACTAGCCCTAATTTGAGTCCTAACCCTAACTCTAAAACTAACCTTAATTGTAACCCTAGTTCTTATATTTGTCATTGCCCTAACCCTAGCCTTAAACCTCACATAAAAACTAGCCCTAATCTAAGCCCTAAACCTAGCTTTAACCATAACCATAAACCTAACCCTAGCCCTAAACCTATGTCTAACCCTATCCCTTACCCTAAGCAAAACCCTAAACCTAATGGTAATCCTAGACCTATCCCTAATTCTTAGGCTAAACAAATATTAACCCTATTAATAGTCCTAACCCTAGATCTCATTCTAGCTCTAACCCTATCCAAAACCCCAAACCTAACCCTGACCCTTATTCTGACCATAACACAAACCCGAGGTCTAAACCCGTCCCTAACCATAAACCAAACCCTAACACTAGCCCTACTGGTAACCTTATACCTAAACCTAACCCTACCATTAGCCCTAGATCTAAACCTAATTCAAAATTTTGCCTTAACTCTAGCTCTAGACCTAAAGAAAAACCTAGCCATATCCCTAACAATAACCCTTAACCTAACCCAAACACTAACCCTACCCCTAGACCAAAACCTAGTCCTAAATCTGGCTTTAACCCTAACTTTAACTCTAACCCGATCACTGATCCTGGCTTTAACACTAAACGTACCTCTCAACCTGACCCTAACCAAATCCTAAACCTAATTCTAGACCCAGCCATAACTCAAACACTAAAACAAGCCCTAATCATAACCATGGCTCTTACTTTACCCATAGCCCTTACCCTAGGGCTAAACCTAACACTAAACATAGAGCTAATATAAAGCCTAAACCTAGCCCTAAGTGTAACACTAACCCTAACCCTAGCCCTAACCTAACCCTATCCCTCACCTTAGTCCTAACCCTAGCTCAAAGCCTACCAATTACCCTAATGCTAAACTTATTGATAATCCTAGCAGAAACCCTAACTCTAAACCTAACCCTAACCTGAAAACTGACTCTAGACATAACCCTAAATTTAACACTCGATATAGCCCTAACTCTAGCTAAAACCTAAACCTAACCATCAATGTAAGCATAACCATAGCCCTAATCCTAATCCTAAACCAAAATCTAACCCTAACCCTAACACTATATCTAACCCTATCCATTACCATAAACCTAAACCTAACCTTAATGATAACCTCAGCCTTAACCCTACCCTAACACTAAACCTACCATAATCCTATCCTTAGTCCTTACCTTAAAACTAACCCTCTCCCTAGCAGTAACGCTAGCTCAAAACCTAACCCTTACACTAACCATAACCCTAAACCTAACCCTAGTTCTAAACCTAACCCTAACCATAACTCAATACCTATTCCTAATCATAATCCTAATTCTAACCTAAACTCTAAACCAATCCATTACCATAACCATAACCCTTAACCTAATGCTAACCCTAAGCCTAACCCTAACCCTATTGCTAACACTGACCCTATCAATTACCCTAAACCTAAACTAAACCCTAAACCAAAACCTATCATTACCCTAACTCTAACCCTAATGCCAATTCGAGCCCTAAACCTAAATCCTAACGTAAAACAAACCCTAACCTTGACCCTAATCCTAAAAATTCCCATAGCTCTAAACCTGACCCTTACCCTAAGCCTAACCCTCACACTAGACATAGCCATAAACCTAACCCTAAAAGTATCTTTAACCATAACCCTAGACCTGATATTAGCCCTAGCCCTAATCCTAGCCCTAAACCTAAAACAAACACTAGCCCTCATCTTAGCCTTAAACCTAACCCTAATCATAACCCTAACCCTAGCCCTAGCCCTAACCCTACTCTAACCCTTACCATACCTCTAAACCTAGCTATAATGCCATCCTTTATCCTAAACATAACCCTAACCCTAACCCTATTGCTAGGCCTAAACTGCACACTAACCCTAGCCCTAATCCTAGCCTTAATTTAACCCTATCCCAAACCCTAACTGTAATCCTAGCCTAAGACAAACTCTCTCACACTAGCCCTATTCCTAGTTCTAACCCTCTCCCTTACCGTAACTCTAACCCTAGCCCTAAAGCTAGCCATAACCCTTGCCCTATCCTTAATCCTACCCCAACTCTAGATCTAAGCCTAATTCTAAATGTAACCCTAACCTAGCAAAACACTAATCCTAGCGTTAATTCTAGTACACATTTAGTCCTAAACCTAAGCCTAACTGTATTGCTAACCCTAACTCTCACCCTAGCACTAATTCTAGCTCTAAATCTATCCTTACCAAAACACAAACACTAGCCCTAAACCTAGTCCCAACCCCATTCCTACTTTCGCCCTAGCCCTAAACCTAGACCTAACCCTAACCCTAAATAGAACCCTAACCCTAAGCCTAAGCATCATCTTAACACTAGCCTTAACCTTATTGCTAATTAGAAAACTAGCCCTAACCCTAGGCCTAGCACTCAAACAAAACTGAGTCATAGGCTTAACCCTAATTCTTGACCTAATCTGAAATCTAAGCTTAGAACTACCCCTAAATCTAGTCATAATTTGAGTTCTAACTCTATCTCTAGAACTTACCCTGACCATGACTCAGACTGTAACAATAACCCTAGCTCTAAACATCACACTAACACTAAACCTAACCCGAAACTAGACCTAGCCCTATCCCTAACCCTAAAACTAGCCCTAATCGTAAAGTCAGTTCTTATATTAGCCATAGCCCTGGGCTAACAGAAAAGCAAGTTCTAATCTGAGACCTAAACCTAGCTTTAAACCTAACCTTAACATTAACCTAGACCTATCCCTAACCCTAACACTAGCGCTAACCCTAGCTCTAACCCTATCCCAAAACCTAAGCCAAACCCTCACCCTAATGCTACCCTAGTCCTAACCGTAATCCTTAGCCTACTGCAAACCATAACTCTATTACTATCCTAACCCTAGCCCTCATTCTAGCTCTAATCATAACCCAAACCCTAACCCTAACCATGACCCTTTTTCTGACCCTAATTCTAACCCTAGGTTTAAACCTGACCCTAACTCTAAACTGAACCCTAATACTAGCCCTATGGGTAACCCTATACCTAAAACTAGCCCTAAAACTTGACCTAGACAAACACCTAATTGTAAACCGAGATATAAATTTAGCACTAGACCTTAAAAAAAAAAAAAAAACTAGCCTTAGTCTTCAAAATAACCCTTAACTTAACCCAAAAACTATCTCTACCCATCGACCTAAACCTAGTACTAATTCTGGCCATATAACCCTAACCCAAACACTGACCATTCCTGTAACACAAATACTAGCTCTAAACTTTATGTTAATTCAAAATCTTGCCATAACCCTAACACTAGACCTAGCAATAACCCTAACTCTAAATCTTACATTACCTAAAGCCCTAACATTAGCCCTAAACCTCACACAAAACCTAGCCCTAAGCCTAGCCATAAGCATAACCCTAACCCTAATCCTAGACCTAACCCTAATCCTAACCCTTGCCCTAACCCAAACCCAAGCTCAAACACTAACCCTTACCCAAAACATAACTCTAGCCATAACCATAACACTAACCCTAGTCCTAATGCTAAACATAACCAAGGCAAAACCTAGCTCTAACTCTATCCATTACTCTAAACATAACCCTAACCCTAATGCTAACCCTACCTCTAAACTTAAACCTAACCCTAAACCTAGACATCACACTAAACCTAACCATCACCCTAGCCCAAACCATAGCTCAAATCCTAACATGTACCCTAAATCTAACCCTAACACTAACCCTAGGCTTAACCCCAACCTTAACCCTAATCCGAGCCCTAATCCTAACCATAAACCTAGCCCTAAACCTATCCATTACCCTAAATATAAGCCTAACCCAAATGCTAAACTTAGGCTTAACTCTAAACCTATATCTGACACTAACCCTATCCATTACCTAAACCTAACCTGAACACTAAACCTAACCCTATTAATTAATCTAACCCAATCCCTAATCCTAATGCTAATTCGAGCCCTAAACCTAAACCATAACCTAAACCAAACCCTAAACAAGAAATTGACATTAATAATACACCTAGCTTTAAAGCGGACCCTTTCTCAAAACCTAACCCTTACAATACACCTAGTCATAAACCTAACCTTAACACTATCCCTAAACGTAACCCTAGAACTGACATTAGCCATAGATCTAATTCTTGCCATAAAACTAACACAAAACTGAGCCCTCATCCTAGCCTAAATCTAGCCTTAATCCTAACCCTAACCCTAACCCTAGCCCAATCTCTAATTACAACCCTCGCCCTAATTCAGAATATAGTTATAACCATATCCCTACCTGAACCCTAACCCTAACACAAACACTAACCATAACCCTAACCATAACCCTAACCATAACCCTTAACCTAACCCTAACACTAACACTAGCTTTAATCCTAGATCTAATTTAGTGCTAACCGTAACCCTAACTCTAACCCTAACCCTAAGACTAACCTTAACTCTTGCCCTGGACTATTTCTACTACTAACTCATCTATTAACATAACCCTAACACTAGCCTTAACCTAATCCCTAACCTAGCCCAAGCCCTAACCCTAGATCTAAACATATCTCTAAATATAACCCTAACCCTAAGCCTAAACCTCATACTAACACTAGCCCTAACACTATCGCTAATCCTAAAACTAGCCCTAAACCTAGCCCTAGTTCTAAAGCAAAACTGAGCCATAGCCCTAACCATAATCCTAACTTAACCATAACCCTAGAACTGGCATTAGCCCTAGCCCTAATTCTTACCCTAACCCTAACACAAAACCTAACCCTACAACTATCCTTAACCCTAGCCCTAATTCATTATTATCCCTAATCTTAAAACTAACACTGACCCTGACTCTGACCCTAATACTAATCCTATCTCAAAGCATCACCCTAATACTAAACCTAACCATAACACTAGACCTAGCCCTAACCCTAAAGCTACAACTAGCCCTAATCATAACCCTAGTTCTTATATTAGCCATAGCCCTACCCTAGCCCTAATCTAATTTAAAACTTGGCTCTAACCCTAACCCTAACACTAGCTTTAATCCTAACCCTAACTCTAGACCTAATCCTAACCCTAGCCTTAATCCTAACCATAACCTAGCCCAAATTCTAGCTCTAATCCTATCCATTACCTTAATCCTAATGCTAACCCTAATACTAATCCTAGGATAACCCTAACTCTATCCATAACCCTAACCGTAACCATTACTCTAAAACTAACTTGAAACCTAAACCTAACCATATTTATTATCATAACCCAAAATATAATCCTAACGCTAATTTGAGCCCTAACCCTAAACCTTAATACCCTAAACGTGACCCTGATGCTAATAATACCCCTATCTCTATAAGTGACCCTAACCTGCAACCTAACCCTTACACTATACATAGCCATAAACCTAACCCTGAAACTATCCCTAACCATAACCCTAGACCTGACATTAGCCCTACCCCTAATGCTAGCACTTATGCTTAAAAAAAAATGGCCCTAATCCTGGCCCTAAACCTAGCCTTAAACCTAACCCTAACCCTAATACTAGGCCTAACCTTAAAGTGAACCCTCACCCTAGCCATTAACCAAGGTATAATATCATACTGTACTCTAACCCTAATTCTAACCCTAGCCCTAAACCAAGGCCTAGCCCTCATACTAACACTAGCTCTAATTCTAGACCTAATTTAGACCTAACCCTAATCCTAATTATATCCCTAGCTGAAAGACTAACTGTAACTCTCGCCCTACCCTATCCCTACTTCTAACCTTATCCCTTACCATAACCCAAAGCCTAGCCCTAACCCTAGCCCCAAACTTAGCCCTAGCCCTAAACCTAGATCTAACCCTAACTCTAAATCTAACCATAACCATAAACCTATACCTCACCTTAACACTAGCCCTAAACCTAATGCTAATTTGAAAACTAGCCCTAAACCTAGCCATAGCATTCAAGCAAAACTCAGCTACAGTTCTAATTCTAACCCTTAACCTAAACCAAATCCTAACGCTATGCATAGCCCTTACCCTAGCCCTAATTCAAGTCCTAAACCTAACTGTGCAACTAATGACACAGTCTCTGACCCTAAAACTAACCCTAGCTCTAAACATCACCCTAACCCTAAACCTAATATGAACACTAAACCTAGCCCTAATCCTAATTCTAAAACTAGCCCTAATCATAATGCCAGGTCTTACATTAGCAATAGCCCTAACGCTAACACAAAACCTAGCCTTAATCTCAATGATAAACCTAACTTTAACCCTAGCCCTAACCCTAATTCTAGCCCTAACCCTAACCCAAGCTCAAACCCCATCCCTTACCCTAAGCCAAACCCTCACGCTAATGCTACCCTAGTCCTAACCCTAATCCTTAGCCTACCCCAAACCCTAACTCTATTATTAGTCCTAACCCTAGACCTCATTCTACCTCTATCCCTAACCCAAACCCTAAGCCTATCTCTGACCCTTATTCTGACCCTAGCACTAAGCCTAGGTCTAAGCCTGACCCTAATCTTAAACCAAACATTAACACTAGCTCTATCAGTAAACCTATACCTAAACCTAACCATAATATTAGCACTAGACCTAAACTTAATTTTAAATATAGCCATAACTGTAGCCCTAGCCATAAACAAAAACTTAGCCCTAGCACTAACAATAACCATTAGCCTAACACAAAGACTAACAATACCCCCAGACCTAACCCTAGTAAAATTGTGGCCCTAACCCTAAATCCAGTGCTAACCCGAACATTGACCATTACACTAAAACAAACCCTCGCTCTAAAACTTATCTTATCCCAAAACCTATCCTTAATACTAGACCTATCCATGACCCTAACCTTAAAATTAGCCATAACCATAATCCTAGCTCTTACATTATCCCTAGTCCTAACACCAGCTATAAACCTCCCCCTGTAAGCCTAACCCTAACCCTAACCTTAGTCCTAGACCTAACCCTCACACTTGCCCTGGCCCTACCCTAGCTCAAAATCTAACCCTAAGCCTAACCCTTGCTTTAATCCTAACTGTAACCATAGCACAACCATAGCACAAATCTTACCTAAAATTCTATTTATTACCTTAAACATAACCCTAACACTAATGCTAGCCCTGGCCTTATACCTAACCCAAATCTAACCATAGCCCTGACTCTAAACCTGAACCTCACCCTAGCCCTAACCATAAACATTTAACCTAAACCTAACCCTAACTAACTCTAGGCCTAACCATAACCCCAATCCTAATCCTAACCTTAACCCAATCCCTAACACTAGAACTAACTCTATCCATTACCCTACATATAAGCCTATCCCAAATGCTAACCCTAGGCCTAAACCTAACACTATCCCTAAAACTAACCTTATACATTACTCTATACCTAACCCTAACACTAAACCTAACCCTATCCATTACTTGAACTCTAACCCTAAAGCTAATTAAAGCCCTATCCATAAACCTTAACCTAAAGCAAACCCTAACCTGGATTCTGACCCTAATAATACACCCAGCTCTAAATCTGACCCTTACAATAAACCTAACCCTTACACTAGACCTAGCCATAAACCTAACTTTAACACTATCCCTAAATGTAACCCTAGACCTGACATTACCCCTAGCCCTAATTCTAGCCCTTACCCTAACACAAAACCTAACCCTACACCTACACTTAATGCTAGCCCTAATTCAAGTGATATCCCTAACCCTAAAAGTAACACTGACCCTGACTCTGACCCTAACATTAAACCTATCTCAAATCACCACCCTAATACTAAACCTAACCCTAACACTAGACCTAGCCCTAACCCTAACCCTAAAACTAGCCCTAATCATAATCCTAGTTCTTACATTAGCCATAGGCCTGCCCTAGCCCTAACCTAATCTAAAACCTAGCCCTAAAGCTAACCCTAACACTAGCTTTAACTCTAACCCTAACTCTAAACCTAAACCTAACCCTAGCCTAAATCCTAACCATAACCCTAGCCCTAACTCTAGCTATAATCCTATCCATTACCTTAACCCTAACCCTAACCCTAATACTAATCCTAGGATAACCTCAACTCTATCCATAACCCTAATCTTTTCCATTACCCTAAACCTAACCTGAACTTTAAACCTAATCATATCCATTATCCTAACCCTAAACATAATGCTAATGCTAATTTGAGCCCTAACCCTAAACTTTAACCTAAACAAACCCTGTGACCCTAACCCTAATAATACACCTATTTCTATAAGTGACCCTAACTCTCAACCTTAACCTTTACACTATACTAGCCATAAACATAACCCTGAAACTATCCCTAACCATAACCCTAGTCCTGACATTAGCCCTAGTCCTAATGGTAGCCCTAATGTTAAAAAAAAAAAACCCATAGCCATAATACTGGCCCTAAACCTAGCCTTAATCCTAATCCTAACCCTAACACTAGGCCTAACCTTAAAGTGAACCCTCGCCCTAGCCCTTAACCAAGCTATAATATCATACCATAGCCTAACCCTAATCCTAACCCTATCCCTAAACCAAAGCCTAGCCCTCATACTAACCCTAATTCTAATCCTAGATGTAATTTAGACTTAACCCTAAACCTAATCATATCCCTAGCCTAAGACTAACTCTAACTCTTGCCCTAGCCCTATCACCTAGTTCTAACCCTATCCTTTACCATAACCCAAAGCCTAGCCCTAACCCTAGCCCTAAACCTAGATCTAACCTGAACTCTAAATCTAACACTAAACTTAAACCTAAACCTTACCCTAACACTAGCTCTAACCCTAATGCTAATTTGAAAACTAGCCTTAACCCTAGGCACAGCATACAAGCAAAACTCAGCTACAGCTCTAATTCTAACCCTTAACCTAAACCAAATCCTAACGCTATGCCTAGCCCTTACCCTAGCCCTTACCCTAGCCCTAATTTGAGTCCTAAACCTAACTTTACAACTAATAATGACCCGGACTCTGATCCTAAAACAAACTCTAGCTCTGAGCATAACCTTAACCCTAAACCTAACCCGAACACTAAACCTAACCCTAATCATAATGCCAGTACTTACATTAGCAATAGCCCTAACCCTAACACAAAACCTAGCCTTAATCTGAACCCTAACCCTAGCTTTAACCCTAACCCCAACCCTAACCCTAGCCTCAATCCTAACCCAAGCTCTAACCCTATTTTTTACCCTAAGCCAAACCCTCACCCTAATGCTACCCTAGTCCTAACCCTAATCCTTAGCCTACCCCAAATCCTAACTCTATTACTAGTCCTAACCCTAGGACTCATTCTATCTCTAATCCTAACCCAAACCCTAAACCTAACCCTGACCCTTATCTGACCCTAGCACTAACCCTAGGTCTAAGCCTGACCCTAAACCTAAACCAAACACTAACAATAGCCCTATCGGTAAGCCTATACCTAAACCTAACCATAATATTAACACTAGACCTAAACTTAATCCTAAATATAGCCATAACTCTAGCCCTAGACCTAAATAAAAATCTAGCTCTAGCACTAACAATAACCATTAGTTTAACGCAGTAACTAACAATACCCCTAGAACTAACCCTAGTAAAATTGTGACCCTAACCCTAAATCCAATGCTAACCTGAACACTGACACTTACCCTAACACAAACCCTAGCTCTAAACCTTATGCTAACCCAAAACTTACCCCTATCACTAGACCAATCCATAACCCTAACCTTAAAACTAGCCATAACCATAATCCTAGTTCTTACATTATCCATAGTCCTAACATTAGCCATAAACCTCCCCCAAAACCTAGCCCTAAATGTAGCACTAAAACTAGCTATAAGACAAACCTTAACCATAGCCCTAGCCCTAACCTTCACGTTTGCCTATACCTAAACTTAGCTCAAACTCTAACTCTTACCCTAAATATAACCCTAAATCTAACCCTAAACCTTGCCCTAATCCTAACTGTAACCATAGCACAAATCGTACCTCAAATTCTATCCATTACCTTAAATATAACCCTAACACTAATGCTTACCCTAGCCCTAACACTAACCCTAGGCCTAATCCTAACCCTAGTCCTAATCGTAACCTTAACCCAATCCCTAACACTAGCACTAATTCTATCCATTATCCTACACATAAGCCTAATCCAAATGCTAACCCTAGGTCTAAACCTAACACTATCCCTAAAACTAACCCTATACATTACTCTATACCTAACCTGAACTCTAAATCTAAACCTATTCATTACTCTAATCCTAACCCTAATGCTAATTTGAGCCCCAACCCTAAACCTTAACCTAAAGTAAACCCTAACCTGGATTTTGACCCTAATAAGACACCCAGCTCTAAACGTGACCCTTACCCTAAACTTAACCCTCACAATAGACCTAGCCATAAACCTAACCCTAACTGTAACCCTAGACCTGACATTAGTTCTAGCCCTAATTCTAGCCCTTACCCTAACACACAACCTAGCCCTCATCCTAACCCTAAACCTAGCCTTAATCCTAATCCAAACCCTCACCCTGGCTCTATCCCTAATTTTAACCCTTGACTTAGCCCTGAACCTAACTATAACCCCATCACATCCCCTAAAACTAACCCTAACCCTAACAATTACACAAACCCTAACCCTAGCCTTAACCATAGGCCTAACACTAACACTAATCCTAGTGCTAATCCTAGCCCTAATTTAGCCCTACCCCTAACCCTACCCCTAACCCTAGTCCTAAGACTCACTCATTCTCACCCTAGCCCTATTTCTATTTCTAACCCTATCCATTACCTTAGCCCTAACCTTAGCCCTCATCATAGCCAATAGCCCTAATCCTAGATGTAACCATAACTCTAAGTCTAACCCTAAACTTAAGCGTAAACCTCACCCTACCACTAGCCCTAATACCATTGCTAATCCTAAAACTAGCCCTAACCCTAGCCCTAGCCCTCAAACAAAACCAAGCCATTGCTCTAACCCTAAACCTTAACCTAAACCAAACCCTAATCCTACAACTATCCATAACTCTAGCTCTAATTCAAGTCCTAGGCCTAAAACTAACCATAGCTCTAAATATCACACTAACCCTAAAACTAATCTAACACTAGACCAGCCCAAAACCCATCCCTAAAACTAACCCTAATCATAAACGTAGTTCTTACATTGGCCTTAGCCTGAACTCTAGCCTTAACCCTAACACAAAAATAGCCCTGATCCAAGCCCTAACACTAGATTGAACCCTAACCTTAACCCTAACACTAGTCCTAAACCTAACCCTAACTCTAGCCCTAACCGTATCCCTTACCCTAAGCCAAACCCTATCCATAATGCTAACCCTAGTCCTAATCCTAATCCTTAGCCTAACCCAAACACTAACCCTACTACTAGTCCTAACCCTAGCACTCATTCTAGCTCTAAAACTAACCCAAAACCTAACCCTAACCTTCACCCTTATTCTGACACTAACACTTTATAGGTCTAAACCTGAACCTAACCCTAAACTGAACCCTGAAACTTGCCCTATAGTAACCTTATACCTAAACCTAACCCTAACACTAGCCCTATACCTAAACAAAATCCTAAATCTAGTGATAACTCTAGCCCTAGACCTATACAAAAACTTAGTCCTAGCCCTAACAATAACCCTTAACCTAAAACAAACACTAACGCTACCCCTAAACCTAACCTTGCCCTAATTCTGGCTTTTACCCTAACCCTAACTCTAACCTGAACACTAACCCTGCCTTTAACAATAAATCTATCTCTAAACCTGAACCTAACTTTTGAGAGCCACAGCCGAAGGGGCCCCAGCAAACTTTCAGACTGCCAGCTGATGATTGGCTCACAGTGGCCCCAGCAACTTCTAGCTGATTGGCTCCTCTGCAGTGATGCTCATTGGGCTGTTTCCCTGCCCTTTCAGATCACGGAGCTGTTCATTGTGGGACTTTTTTGGCTCTGCCCACGCGATCCAGCCAATCGGCCTCAAGAGCAGGAGGATTGTGGGAGGTGGAGAGGCTTGTGTTTGAGGGAGAGGCTTGTGGGAGGCCGGTGGTGGCAGTTGGGCTCTGAAGGTTTTCCTGAGGAGCTTTTTTGTTTGGCGTGTGTAGTTCTAAAAATAAAGTTCGTTTCTTTTGACAAGTGGCTCCTGAATCGTGCCCAGCCAGACTGTGGCATTTGGTGGGCCGCGTGGGGAACGACTGAGGGTAAGTGAGAAGGTAAACTACTAGCCTCTGAGGGCAGGGCGAGAGGATGGGTAGCCATTTTAAGATTCTTCTTTTGTTATTTTGTTTCACTTTTGTTTTAAGTTGCCTGTCCCTGGAGATGTGTAAGATGGAAGAAAAACCACTCACATCTGAGGAACAGATAGGGAGAAAGGACCGATGGACATTTCAGGAGGCTATTATAATGATTTTGTCTTGTTCCAATTTTGTTTCACTCTGTTTCAGTTTTGTTAGGCGTTATCTTGTTGGGTTGTATTATAGTAGAAATA
>NW_026000208.1:478507-663667 GCF_001458135.2 Marmota marmota marmota
AGAAGCTGTAGATTGGTTTTATCTTTGACTTCACCAGAACTGGGAGGAAGATAGGAATTCTGGCAATAATGGCTAAAGAAAAAATTATGTAACATTCCAGAAGGGACTAAAAGAAAACAATTTTCTTAACAATTTGCATTATCTTTAAGAGAATTATTAAATATAATGAAAAGGAAAGGTGAAAGTAAACGAACAGTTCTGTTAACCTCCTTTTGTTCACATATTAAAACAATCCTCAACAGTTGTTTACCCAATTTAAATTAAACCATTTAAATCACGTGAATAAAAAAAATATATATTTGGATCCATTTTTTCATGGGCGCTCATCATATATGATATATTACTCTACTGTTAGGGATAGGGTTAGGGTTAGGCCTAGTGTTAACATTTGGGTTAGGCTTATGATTAGGGTAATGGATAGGGTTAGTGCTAGTGTTAGGGATTGGGTTAAGGTTAGGATTAGGGCTAGGATTAGGATTAGTCTTAGGGTTAGTGTTAGGGTTAGGTTTAGGGTTAGTGTTAGGGTTAGGTTTAGGGTAAGTGTTAGGGTTTGAGCTAGGGTTACGCCTAGCGTGAGGTTTAGGGTTAGAGTCACGGCTATGGTTAGGGTTAGGGCTAGAGTTAGCATTAAGGTCAGGGTTATGTTTACAGTAATGGATAAATTTAGAAAGGATTTGGGCTATGGTTACAGTTAGGATTCGGGCTAGGATTAGGGTTAGGGTTAGGGCTAGGGTTATGCTTAGGGTAAGGGTTAGAGTCTGAGCTAGGGTACGTGCTATGGCAAGTGTTAAGGTAGGGTTTGGTTAGGTTAATGTTAGGGTTGTGCTTAGGATTAGGTTTAGGGCTATGTTTTATGTGAGGTTTATGGCTAGCATTAGGGCTAAGGGTAATGTAAGAGCTAGGTTAGTCTTTGTGTTAGGTTAATGGTTATTGTTAGGGCTAGGGCTAGATTTTTGTTTAGGGCTAGGGCTAGAGTTATGGCTATATTTAGGATTAAGTTTAGGTCTAGTGCTAGTGTTATGGTTAGGTTTAGGTATAGGTTTACCGGTAGGGCTAGTGTTAGGGTTTGGTTTAGGATTAGGTCAGGCTTATTCCTAGGGTTAGTGTTAGAGTCAGAATAAGGGTTAGGGTTAGGCTTAGGCTTTGGTTTAGGGTTAGAGATAGAATGAGGTCTAGGGTTAGGACTAGTAATAGAGTTAAGGTTTGGGGTAGGCTAATGATTATGGTTAAAACTAGAGTAGCATTAGGGTGAGGGTTTGACTTAAGGTAATGGATAAGTTTAGAGCTAGGGTTAGGGTTAAGGTTAGGGCTAGGGTTAAAGCTTAGAGTTAGGGCTCAGATTAGGGCTAGGTTTTGTGTTACAGTTAGGGCTATGGCTAATGTAAGAACTGGTTTTAGGCTAGGGTTAGGATTAGGGTTAGGCTATGGTATGATGTTATAGCTGGGTTTAGGCCTAGAGTGAAAGTTCAATTATGGTTAGGGCTAATGTTTGGGTTAGGTTTAGGATTAAGGCTAAGTTTATGGCCAGGTTTAGGGCTATGGATTTTTGTTAGGGTTAGGTCTAGCATTAGGACTAAGGACTAAAGTCAGGTCTAGTGTTATGGTTAGGGATAGTTTTAGGGTTAAGTTTATGGTTAGGTATAGTGTAAGGGTTAGGTTAAGTGTTAGGTTCAGTTTTAGATAGGGGTAGTATTAGCGTCAGAAAAAGGGTTAGGGTTTGTTTAGGTTAAGGTTTAGGTTTAGGGCTCAAATTAGCATTAGGGGTAGGTTTAGGGTTAGGGTAATGGATATGGTTAGGCTTAGGGTTCAGGTTAGGTTTAGATAATAGTGTTAGAATTATGGATAGGGTAAGGGTTATCCTAGGGTTAGCATTAGGGTTAGATTTAGGGTTAAGGTAATGGATAGGATTAGAACTAGGGTTAGGGCTAGGGTTATGGTTAGGATTAAGGCTAGGGTTAGGATTAGGTTTAGGTTAAAGGTTAGGATTAGGGTTAAAGCTAGGGTTAGGGCTCAGATTAGGGCTAGGATTTAGATTAGGTTAGGGCTAAGGCTAAAGTAAGAACTAGCATTACAATTAGGGCTAGATGTAGGGTTAGGGTTAGGTCTATGTCTAGTGTTAGGATTAGGTTTAGTTTTAGGGTGGTGATTTGAGATAGAGTGATAGGGTCAGGGTCAGGGTCAGTGTCAGTTTTAGGGTTAGGGATAACATTCGAATTAGAGCTAGGTAAGGGTAGGTGTAGGGTTAGGTTTTGCATTAAGGTTACAACAAGAATTAGGGATAGGGCTAATTTCAGGTATATGGTTACTTTTAGGTTACGATTAGCATTAGGTTAATGGCTCGGTTTTGTTTTAGGTGTAGGGCTTGGGTTAGGGCTAGTTTTTGGATTAGCAATAGTGTTAGGGCTAGTGGTAGGGTGAGGTTTAGGCTTAGGTTAAGGGTTAGATTTAGAATTATGGTTATATCTAGGTTAGGGCTAGGGTTAGGGCTAAAGTTAGGGCTAGTATTAGGGTTACAGTAACAGATAAGGTTAGTACTAGAAATAGGTCTATCTCGAGAGTTAGAGTTAGTCTTAGGGCTAGGATTAGAGTAAGGTTTACATTTAGTGATAAATTAGGGCTAGGATAAGAGGTAGCATTACTGCTATGGTTAGGCCTAGTGTTAGGGCTTTGGTTAGGGTTAGTGATAGTGTTAGGGTTAGGGTTAGTGTTAGGGTTAGGTATAGGGGAAGGGATGTTGTTATACCTAGGTTCAGAACTAGGGCGAGGGTTGAAATTAGCGATTGGGCTAGGGTTAGGGTTCAGATTAGGATTAAGGCTAGGTTTAGGGCTAGGATGAGGGCTAGGGTTTGTGTTAGGTTTAGGGCAAGAATTAGGTAGAGTGCCAATGTCAGGTCTATGGTTTGGTTAGGGATGGTGTTATGGTTAGTTTTATATCTAGGTCTAGTATAAGGATTAGGTTTAGGGAAAGGGTTAGGTTTAGAGCTAGGTGTATTATTAGAATCAGTGTCTTTTTCAGAGTTTGGTTTGGGTTAAGGTTTAGGTTTAGTGCTTGAATTAGCATTAGGGTGAGGGTTAGGGTTAGAGTAATTGATAGGGTTAGGTTTAATGTTCAGGTTAGGTTTAGGTAATGGGTAGGGTGAGTGTTAGTGATAGGTTTAAGTTTAGGCCTAGGGTAAGCATTTAGGTTAGGCTTATGTTTAGGGTAATGGATAGGTTTAGGGCTAGGGTTATGGTTAGGATTAGGTCTAGGGTAAATGTTAGGGTTACGATTAGGCCTAGGGTTAGTGTTAGGGTTTGGTTTAGGGTAAGTGTTAGGGTTTGACCTATGGTTAGGGCCAGGGCGAGGATTAGGGTTAGTGTCAGGTCTAAGTTTAGGATTAGGGTTATGTTTAGCACTAGGATTAGCATTAGGGTTAGGTTTATGTTTAGGGTAATGGATAGATTTAGAGCTAGGGTTTGGTCTTGGTTATGGTTAGGATTAGGCCTAGGATTATCATTAGGGTTAGGTTTAGGGCTAGGGTTATATTTATGTTAAGGGTTAGTGTTTGACCTAGGGTTAGGGCTAGGGCAAGGGTTAGTGTTAGGGTTAGGTCTAGGCTTAAGGTTAGGCTTAGGGCTAGGTTTAGGGCTAGGATTTGGGCTAGGTTTTGTGTGAGGTTTAGGGCTAGGATTAGGGCTATGGGTAGTGAAAGAGCTAGGATTAGGTTTATGGCTAGGTCTAGTGTTAGGGTTATGGATAGATTTGGGTTAGCATAATGTTTAGAGCTAGGTTTGTGTTAGGGTAAAGGTCATTGTTTGGGTTAGGGTTAGGTTTAAGGTTAGGGCCAAAATTAGGGATAGGTTTAGGTCTAGGGGTACGGTTAATGTTTGAGTTAGGTTAAGGGTTATTGTTAGGCCTAGAGATAGGATTTTGTTTAGGGCTAGTGCTAGAGTTATGGCTAGATTTAAGATTAGGCTTTTTTCTAGGTCTGGTGTTAGGCTTAGGTTTAGGTATAGGTTTACCCATAGGGCTAATATTAGGGTTTGGTTTAGGGTTAGGGTCAGGATTAAATCTAGGTTTAGAGTTAGGGTCAGAATAAGGGTCAGGGTTAGGGTTAGAGTTTGGATTAGGGTTAGAGCTAGAATGAAGGCTAGGGTTAGGATTAGTATTAGAGTTATGGTTTGGGGTAGGCTAAGGATGATTATTAGGAGTAGGGTAGCATTAGGGTGAGGGTTTGGCTAAGGGTAAGGGACAGGGTTAGAGCTAGGGTTGGGGATAGTATTAGGGTTAGGGATAGGGCTAGGGTTAAGGTTAGGGTTAGGTTTAAAACTATGTTTAGGTCTCAGATTAGGGCTAGGTTTTCTGTTAGGGCAGGGCCATGGCTAATTTAAGAACTAAAGTTCCAGTTAGGTTATTTTTAGGGTTAGGTTTAGTGTTAGGATGATGTTTAGGGATAGGGTGATGTTTAGAGCTAGGGTTAGTATTAGGGTCCAGGTCAGGGTCAGCATAAGTTGTAGCATTTGGATTAGGACTCAAATTAGTGCTAGGGTTAGGGCTAGGTATAGGGTTAGGTTTTGATTTAGGGTGAGGTTTAGGGTTAAGACTAAACCTTAAGTTTAGGGTTAAGACTCAGTTTTATTTGAGTGCTAGGGCTAAGGTTAGTGCTAGTTTTCCAATTAGCATTAGGCATAGGGCTAGAGTTAGGGTGAGGTTTAGGCTTAGAGTTAGGGTTAGATTTAGAGTTAGGAGTAGATCTAAGTTTAGGGCTAGGGCAAAAGTTAGGACTAGGGTTGGGGCTAGGTTTAGGGTTAGGGTTTGGGTTATTTTAACGGATAGGTTTAAAACTAGGGATAGGACTACAGTGAGAGTTAGAGTTAGTCTAATGGCTAGGGTTAGGGTAAGGTCAAAATTTGTACTAGGATTAGCGCTAGGATTAGTATTATGGCTAGTCCTAATTTTCGGGCTAGGGTTAGGGTTAGGGTTAGGATTAGGCTAGGTTAAGTGTCAGGATTAGGGCTAGGTTTTGTGTTAGGGTTAGGGCTAGGATTAGGGCTAGGGCTAATGTCAGGTCTAGGTTTATGTTTAGGGTTAGTTTTAGGGTGAGGTTTATGGCTAGTTCTACTGTAAGTGGTAGGTTGAGGGTTAGGGTCAGTTTTAGAGATAGGGTTATTATTAGGTTCATGGTAACAGTTATTGTTTGGGTTAGGTTAAGGTTAAGGGTTAGGGCTCTAATTAGCGTTATGGTTAGGGCTAAGGTTAGGGTAATGGATAAGCTTAGGTTTAGGTTAATGGATAATTTTAGGGTTAGAGATAGGGTTAGGTTTATCCTAGAGTTAGCATTAGGGTTAGGTTATGGTTAGGGTAATGAATAGGGTTAGAGCTAGGGTTAGGTCTAGGTTTATGCTTAGGATTAAGGCTAGGGTTAGGTTTAGGGTTAGGGCAAGTTTTAGGGCTAGGGTTATGGTTAGGGTAATATTTAGGGCTAGGGCCAGGGTTAGGGTTAGGATTATAACTAGGTGTAGGGCTCGGATTAGGGCTATGTTTTGGGTTAGATTAGGGCTAGGTTTAGGGCTACAGCTAATGTAAGAACTAGGGTTATGATTAGGGCTACTTTTAGCGTTAGGTTTAGGGCTATGTCTAGTTTTAGGGTTAGGTTTATCTTTAGGGTGATGTTAGATGTAGGGTTAGTTACAGGGTCAGAGTCAGGATCAAGGTTAGTTTTAGGGTTAGGATAGGACTGGAATTAGGGCTAGGGTTAGGGCTAGGTGTTGGGTTAAGTTTTGGTTTAGGTTAAAGTTTAGGGTTAGGGCTATGGCTCGCTTTTATTTTAGGGCTAGAACTAGGTTAGGGCTAGTTTTAGAATTAGCGTTAGTGTTAGGGCTAATGTTAGTGTGAGTTTTACGGTTAGGTTTAGGGTTAAATTTAGAGTTATGGTTAGATCTAAGGTTAGGGCTAGGGCTAGGGTTAGGCTAAGGATAGGGCAAGTGTTAGGGTTGTGGTAAGGGATAGGGTTAGAACTAGGAATAGGGCTAGGGTGAGAGTTGGAGTTAATCTTAGTGCTAGTGTTCGGGTTAGGGTTAGGGCTAAATTAGGGCTAGAATAAGGTCTAGGGTTAGTTGTAGATTTAGGTCTAGGCCTAGGGTTAGGGTTAGGTTTAGGGGAAGGGATGGGGTTATAGCTTGGTTCAGAACTAGGGAGAGGGATACAATTAGGTATAGGGCTAAGTTAATGTACAGGTTAGGATTAAGGCTAGACTTGGGGTTAGGATGAGGGCTAGCATTTGTGTTACAGTTATGGCAAGGGCTAGTTTAATATTATGTCTAGGTTTACAGTTAGGGATAGTTTTAGGGTAATCCTTATGGCTCGGTCTAGTGTCAGAGTTAGGTTTAGAGTAAGGATCAGGTTTAGAGCTAAGCATATTAAAATGGTCAGGGTCAGGTTTTGGTTTGAGGTAGGTTAAGGTTTAGGGTTAGGACTCAAATTGGCTTTATGGTTAGAGTAGGGATAGGGTAATGTATAGGGTTAGGTTTATGCTTCAGGTTAGGTTTAGGGTTCAGATTAGGTTTAGGGTAATGGATAGGGTTAGGGTTAGGCCTAGGGTTAGCATTAGGGTTATGGTTATTGTTAGGGTAATTGATAGGGTTAGAGCTAATGTTAGGGATAGAGTTATGGTTAGGATTATGGTTAGAGTCAGTGTTAGGGTTAGGGTTAAGGCTAGAGTTAGGGTTAGGTTTAGGGTATGCTTTAGGGTGTGAGCTAGGGTTAGTTCTGAGGCTAAGGTGAGGTTTAGGGTTAGGACTAGGGTTAAGGTTATGGTAAGGGTTAGGTTTAGTATTATGGTTAGGTTTAGGGTTATCATTAGGTTTAGGTAATGAACAGGGTTAGATGTTGGATTATGGTTAGGGTTAGGTTTAGGACTATGGTTAGGGTTAGATTTTGGGTATGCCTAGGGTTTGAGCTAACGTTAGGCCTACGGAAAGGATTATGTTTAAAGTTAGGTCTAGGGTTAGGTTTATGGTTAGGATTAGAATAGGTTTTTGGTTAGGGCTATGGTTATCATGAGGTTTATCGTTAGGGTTAGGGTAATGAGTGAGGTTAGAGCTAGGGTTAAGGCTAGGGTTAAGTTTAGGATTAGGGATAGGGTTACGGTTATGCTAATCTTAGGGTAAGTCTTATGGTTAGGTTAAGGGTAAGGGTCATGGACTGAGTAAGGGTTAGGGCTAGGTTGAGGGTCCGGATTAGAATCAGTGCTAGGAATAGAGTTAGGGTAAGTGTTAGGACTAGGATTAGCATTAGGTTTAGGGTTACGGTTAGGGTAATGGATAGAGTTAGAGCTAGGGTTTGGGCTGTGGTTATGGTTAGGATTAGGGCTAGGATTTGGGTTAGGGTTTGGGCTAGGGTTATGTTTAAGGTAAGGGTGAGGGTTTGAGCTAGAGTTAAGGCTAGGGCTAGGTTGAGGGTTAGGTTCAGCATTAGATCTAGGGATAGGATTATGGTAGGTTTAGGGTTAGGGTTAGGGTTATGGCTAGGGTTATCATTAGGGTTAGGATTAGGGTTAGGGTAATGGATACGGTTATATATAGGTTTACGTGTAGAATTAGGGTTAGATTTAGTTTTAGGGTTAAGGTTAAGGCTATGATTATGTTTAGAATTATGGTATGGGTTAGGGTTTGAGCTAGGGTTAGGGCTATGGCGAGTGTTAGGTTTAGGGTTAGGACCAGGATTAGTTTTTTTTGTTAGTGTTAGGGTTAGGCTTACAGCTAGGGTTATCAATAGGGTTAGTATTAGTGTTAGGGTAATGGGTGGTTTAGAGCTAGGTTTAAGGCTAGGATTAAGGTTAGGATTAGGGCTAGGGTTAGTTTTAGAGTTAGGGATAGGTGTAAGTTTACATTTAGGGTAAGGGTTAGGCTTCAAGCTAGGTTTAGGCCTAAGACTAGGGTTAGGATTAGGGTTAGGGCTAGAGTTAGGGTTAGGGGTAGGCTTAGGACTAGGTTTAGGCCTAGGATTTGCTCTAGGTTTTGTGTTAGGTTAAGGCAATAGGATAGGGCTATGGATAATGTGTTAGGGTAAGGGTCATTGTTCGGGTTAGGGTTAGGTTTAAAGTTAGGGCCAGAATTAGGGCAAGGTTTAGGTCTAGGGGTAGGTTTAGTGTTTGGGTTAGGTTAAGGGTTATTGTTAGGGCTAGGTTTTTGTTTAAGTCTAGGGCTACAGTTAAGGCTAGATTTAGAATTACGTTTAGGTCTAGAGTTAGTGTTAGGATTTGGTCTAGATTTAGGGTCAGGTTTAGACCTAGGGATAGCATTAGGGTCAGAATAAGGGTCAGGGTTGGCATTATGGTTTGGGATAGATTTAGAGCTAGAGTGAGGGCTATTGTTAGGACTATTAATGGGGTTAGGGTTAGGATTAGTGTAATGGGTAGGTTTAGAGCTAGGTTTAGGGCTAGGGTTAAGGTTAGAATTAGGGCTAGGGTTAGCTTCAGAGTTAGGGATAGGTCTAAGTTTATATTTAGGGTAAGGATTAAGATTTGAGCTAGGGTTAGGACTAAGGCTAGTGTTAGGATTAGGGTTAGGGCTAGGGTTAGGGTTAGGGTTATGCTTAGGGCTAGGTTTAGGCCTAGGATTCACTCTACATTTTGTGTTAGGTTAAGGCATAAGGTTAAGGCTATGGGTAATGTAAGAGCTATGGTTTTAATTAGGGCTAGTTGTAGGATTAGGGTTATATTGTAGGTATAGTGTTAGGTTTAGGTTTTCTTTTAGGGTCAGGTTTAGAGTTAGGTTTAGTGTTAAAGGAAGGATCAGTGTTCAGATCAGAGATAGAGTTAAGGTTAAAGCCAGAATTAGGATTAGGTTTATGACCAGGATTAAGTTTATTCTTTGCGTTAGGTTAAGGATTATTGTTAGGGCTAGAGCTAAGTTTTTTTCTTAGGTCTAGGACTAGAGTTAAGGCTAGATTTAGGATTATGTTTAGGTCTAGGGCTTGTGATAGGGTTAGCCTTAGGTGTAAGTATTGGTCGGGCTAGTGTTGGTCTTGGGATAGGGTCAGATTTAGACCTAGGGTTATTATTATGGTCAGAATAAGGGTCAGGGTTAGGCTTAGGGTTAGGGTTTTGGATAGAGTTAGAGCTAGAATGAGGACTAGGTTTAGGACTATTAATTGAGTTAGGGTTTTTGTTAGCTTTAAGATTAGGGATAGGTCTAGGATTACCATTAGGGTTAGCATTTTGCTTACGGTTAGGGATAGGGCTAGAGCTAGTGTTAGGGGTAGCGTTTGGGGTAGGGTTAAAGCTAGGTTTAGGGATAAGTTAGGGCTAGTTTTTCTGATAGGGTTAGGGCTAAGGTTAGGGCAATGGGTAATGTAAGAACGAAGGTTAAAATTAGGGTTCTATTTAGGGTTAGTTTTAGGGGTTATACTTCCAGTATTAGGGTTAGTTTTAAGATTATGTTGATATTTAGAGCTAGGATTAGTATTAGAATAGGAGTCAGGGTCAGAGTTAGTTTTAGGGTTAGGGTTAGGGTTAGGACTCAAATAAGGGCTAGGGTTACTGTTAGGGTTTGGTTTAAGGTTAGAGTGGTGTTTAGAGGCTGGGTAAGTGTTAGGATATGAGTCATGGTCAGGGTTAGTTTAAGGTTATGGCTAGGACTATAAAGGGTTAGGTCTAGTTGTAGTGTTAGAGTTTAGTTTAAGTTAAGGTTTAGGGTTAGGGCTACTGCTCAGTTTTGTTTTAGTCCTAGGGTTAGGGTTATGGATACTTTTACAATTAGCATTAGGGTTAGGGTTAGTGTTAGTGTTAGGCTTAGGCTTAGTGTTAGGGTTACATTTACAGTTAGGATTAGATGTAGGGTTAGGACTAGGACTAAGGATATTGCAAGGGTTAGGGTTAGGGCTATGGTTAGGATTATGGTAAGGGATAGGGTTAGATCTAGGGATAGGGTTAGTGTGAAAGTTAGAGTTAGTCTTAGTTCTAGGATTAGGATTAAAAATATAGTTAAATTAGGGCTAGTTTTAGAGCTAGGGTTAGTGTTCAGCTTAGCCTATCATTAAGGTTAGGGTTAGGGTTAAGTTTAGGATAAGGGATGGCGTTGTAGCTAGGTTTAGAGGTAGGGTGGGGGTTAGGGGTAGGGTTAGTGTTAAGGTTATGATTAAGGCTAGGTTTGGGGCTAGGATGAGGGCTAGTGTTTGTTTTAGTGTTAGGGCTAGGATTAGGGCTAGAGCTAACATCAGGTCTAGGGTTATGGTTAAAGATAGTTTTAGGGTTAGGTTTATGGCTACATCTAGTGTAAGTGTTAGGTTTAGATTAAGGTCAAGTTTAGAGCTAGGGGAATTATGAGGGTTAGGGTTAGAGTTAGGATTTGGTTAAGGTTAGGATCTAGGTTAAGGGCTCAAACTAGCATTAGGGTTAGGGTTAGGGTAATGATACGATTTGGTTTCGGATTCAGGTTAGGTTTAGGGTAATTTATAGGGTTTGGGTTAGCGATAGGGTTAGGGTTAGGCATAGGGTTAGCATTTGGGTAAGAGTTATGTTTAGGGTAATAGATAGGGTTAGAGCTAAGTTTAGAGCTAGAGTTATGGTCAGGAATAGGTCTTGAGTTAGGGTTAGGGTTAGTATTAGAACTGGGGTTAGGTTTACTGGTATGTTTAGTGTAAGAGTTAGGTATTGAGCTAGGGTTAGGACTAGCACGAGGGTTAGGTCTAGGGATAGGATTATAGTAAGTTTTATGGTTAGGGTTAGGGTTATCATTAAGGTTAGGTTTCAAGTAATGAATACAGATAGATATAAGATTAGGGTTAGTGTTAGATTTCGGTTTAGGATTAGGGATAGTGCTATGGTTATGTTTAGGTTTATGGTAAGGGTTAGGGTTTGAGCTATGGTTAGGGCTATGACAAGTGTTACATTTAGGGTTATGTCTAGGGATAGTTTTCTGATTAGAGTTAGGGTTAGCATTAGGGTTCGGGCTAGGATTATCAATAGGTTTAGTGTTAGGGTTAGGGTAATGAGTAGGTTTAGAGCTAGGTTTAGGGATAGGGTTAAGTGTAGGGTTAGGGCTAAGGTTAGGGCTAGAGTTAGGGATAGGGCTAGGTCTATATTTAGGATAAGGGTTAGGCTTTGAGCTATTGTTAGGGTTAGGTTTAGGGTTAGGGTTAGGGTTTAGCTAGGATGAGGTCTCGGATTGGGGCTAGTTTTTGTGTTAGGGTTAAAGCTAAGGTTAGGAAAATGTCTAATGTAAGAACTAGGGTTACATTTACAATTAGTTATAGGGTTAGGGGTAGGGGTAGTTCTAGTGTTAGGGTTATGGTGATATTTACAGCTATGTTTAGTGTTAGGATATGAGTCATGGTCAAGGTTAGTTTTAGGGTTAAGGTTATTACTCAAATTAGGGCTAGGGTTGCTGTTAGGGTTTGGTTTAAATTTAAGGTTGTGTAGAGATAGGGTGCGTGTTAGGATGTGAATCAGAGTCAGGGTTATTTTTAAGGTTAGATTTAGGACTCGAATTAGGGCTAGCGTTTGGTCTAGGTGTAGTGTTTAAATTTGGTTTAAGTTAAGGTTTAGGTATTGGCCTCTCACTTGGTTTTGTTTTAGTGCTAGGGTTAGGGTTAAGACTAGTTTTATGATTAGCATTAGGGTTAGGGCTAGGGCTATGGTTTGGGTTAGGATAAAGACTAGGTTTAAGGTTAGGATTAGGTCTAGGTTTTGTGTTAGGTTTAGGGCAAGAATCAGGGATAGGGCTAATATCTGGTCTAGGGTTACAGTTAGGGATAGTTTAAGGGTTAGGTTTAGAGCTAGGGTTATTATTAGAGTCAGAGTCAGGTTTGGGGTTTGGGTTAGGTTAAGGTTTAGGTTTAGGGCTCAAATTAACATCAAGTTTAGAGTTAGGGTTAGGGTAATGGATAGGGGTTAGGTTTAGGGCTCAGGTTAGGTTTAGGGTTCAGTTTAGGTTTTAGGTAATGGATATGGTTAGGTTTTGTGAATGGTTTAGGTTTAGGCCTAGGGTTAGCATTGGGTTTAAGGTTATCATTAAGGGTAATTTATAGAGTTAGAGCTAGGGTTAGGGCTAGGGTTATGATTAGGATTAGAGCTAAAGTTAGGGTTAGGGTCAAAGTTAGGGCTAGGTTTAGAATTAGGATTAGGATAAGGGTTTGGTTTAGGGTTTGATCTAGGGTTAGTTCTAGGGCTAGGGTTAAGTTTTGGGTTAGGTTATGGTTAGTGTTAGAGTTACGGCTAGGGTTAACATTAATGTTAGGGTAATTGATAGGGTTTGATGTCAGGTTAGATTTAGGTTTAGTTTTAGGGTTAGGGTAGGGTTAGGTTTAGGATAAGGGTTAGGATTTGAGCTAGGGTTAGGTTTAGTGTTAGGTGTCTGGTTAGTTCTATGGTTAGGTTTATGTTTAGGGTTAGTGTGGGTTTAGGTTTAGGTCTAGGTTTATCATTAGGGTTAGGTTTAGGATTACGGTAATGGGTAGGATTTGATCTAGTGTTAGGGTTAGGGTTAAGTTTAGGATTAGGGCTAGGTGTAGAGTTAGGCCTTGGGTTAGTGTTATGGTTAGGTTAAGTGTAAGGATTAGGAATCAAGCTAGGATTAAGGCTAATGTGAGGGTTAGCTTAAAGTCAGGGTTAGGGTAGGGTTAAGGTTAGGGATAGGGCTATGGTTAGCATTAGGTTTAGGTTTATGTTTATGGTACTGGATAGAGTTAGAGCTAGTGTTAGGGTGATATTTTGGGTTTGGGTAGGGTTATGTTTAGGGTAAGGTTTAGGGTTTGAGCTTGGGTTAGGGCTTGGGCAAATGTTAGGGTTAGGGTTAGGGCTAGGTTTAAGTTTAGGGTTATGCTTAGGGTTAGGTTTAGGGCTACAATTAGGACTAGGTTTTGTGTGGAGTTTAGGGCTAGTGTTAGGTTTATGTGTAATCTAAGGGCTAGGGTTATAGTTATGGCTAGTTTTAGGTTTAGTCTAGTGTTAGGGTTAGTTTTGCTGTTAAGATAAGATTTAGAGTTAGGATTTGTGTTAGGGTAAGGGTCAGTGTTTTTGTTAGGGTTGGTTTTAGGGTTACAGCCATAATTAGGACTAGGGTTAAGTCTAGAGTGAGTTAGTGTTTGGGTTAGGTTAAGGATTATTGTTAAGTTGAGAGCGAGAGTTATGGCTATATTTAGGATTAGATTTAGGTCTAGGGCTAGTGTTAGTGTAGATTTAGGTATAGGTTTACTGGTAGGGCTAGTGTTAGGTTTTGGTTTAGGGGTAGGGTCAGGTTTAAACCAAGGGTTAGTGTTAGGTTCAGAATAAGGGACATGGTTAGGGTTAGGGTTGGGTTAAGTTTAGAGTTAGAATGAGGGCTAGGGTTAGGACTAGTAATAGAGTTAGGGTTTGGGGTAGACTAAGGATTAGGTTTAGAACTAAGCTAGCAATACGGTTTGAATTAGTGTAAGGAATAGGGTTATAGTTAGGGCTAGGACCAGGGATAGGGTTAGGGTTAGGGCTAAGGTTAGGGTTAGGGTTAGGATTAAGGCTAAGTTTAGGGATAGTATTAGGGCTAGGTTTTGTGTTAGGGTCAGGGCTAGCATTAGGGCTCTGGCTAATGTCAGGTCTAGGGTTAGATTTAGGGATAGATTTAGGGTTATGATTATGGCTAGGTATAGTGTAAGGGTTAGGATAAGTTTTAGGGTATGGTTTAGAGCTAGGGATATTATTAGGGTCAGATTCAGGGTTATGGTTTGGTTAGGTGAATGATTAAGTTTAGGGCTCAAATTAGCTTTAGGTTTAGGGTTAGGGTTATGGATATGGTTAGGTTTAGGGTTCAGGTTAGGTTTAGGGTAATAGATAGGTTTAGGGTGAGGAATAGGTTTAGGGTTATCCTAGAGATAGCATTAGGGTATGGTTAGGGTTATGGTAATGGATAGGGTTACAGCTAGGGTTAGGTCTAGGGTTATGGCTAGCATTAGGGCTAGGGTAAGGTTTAGGGTTAGGGCAAGTTTTGGGGTTAGGGTTAGGTTTAGTGTAAGGGTTAGGGCTAGGGTTAGGGTTAGGGTTAAAAGTAGTGTTAAGTCTCTGATTAGTGCTTGTTTGGGGGCTAAATTAGGGCTAGGATTAGGTCTAGGGTCTGTGTTAGGGTTAGGCCTAGTGTTAGGCTTAGGTTTAGGTTTAGGACTAGGGTTAGGTTTAGGGGAAGGGATGGGATTATAGCTATGTTTAGGGATAGGTAGAAAATTAGAATTATGGTTAGGGCTAGGGTTATGGTTTTGGTTATTAATAAGGCTAGGTTGAGGGTTAGGGTTTGTCTTAGGTTTATGACAAGAATTGAGGCTAGGGCTAGTGTCTGGTCTCTGGTTATGGTTAGGGACAGATTTAGTGTTAGGTTTATTGTTAGGTCTAGTGTAAGGGTTAGGTTTATAGTAAGGGTCATGTTTAGAGCTAAGTGTATTATTAGGGTTAAGGCCAGGTTTAGGGTTTAGTTTAGGTTAGAACTTAGGGTTATGGCTTGAAATAACATTAGGTTAGGTTTAACATAATGAGATGGTTAGGTTTAGGGTTTAAGTTAGGTTTAGGGTAATTGATGGGGTTAGAGTTAATGAGAGGGTCAGGATTAGGCCTAGGATTAGCATTTGGGTAAGGGTTATGATTAGGGTAATGGATAGGGTTGGAGCTAGGGTTAGGGCTAGGGTTATGGTTACTATTAGGCCTAGAGTTAGGGTTAGGGTTAGGCTTAGGGATAGCATTAGGGTTAGGGTTAGAGTACGATTTAGGGTTTGACCGAGGGTTAGTTCACACTAGGGCAAGGGTTAGGTTTAGGATTATGTCTATGTTAGAGTTACAGTTAGTGTCTGGATTACTGTTAGTGTTAGAGCTAGGGTTATTATTATGTTCAGGGTATTGGATAGAGTTAAATGTCAGGTTAGGTTAGGGTTAGGATTAGGGTTAGTTTTAAGGTAATGGTTAGGGTTTGAGGTACGGTTATGTTAGGGTTAGGGATAGGGTTAGGATAATGGATAGGTTTAGGGATTGCGATAGGGTTAGGGGTTGGCCTATGGTTAGTGTTAAGTGTAGGGTTAGGGCTAGTTTTAGGATTAGCATTAGGGTTATGGCCAGTGTTAGGGTGAGGTTTAGGCTTAAGGTTAGGGTTAGATTTAGAGTTAGTTTTAGATCTAGGGTTAGGGTTAGGGCAAAGGTTAGGCCTCAGGTTTGGGCTAGGATAAGGGCTAGGTTTTGGGTTAGGATAAGTGATAGGTATAGAACTATTAATAGAACTAGGGTGAGAGTTAATTTAGTCTTAGGGCTAGAGTTAGGGTTACAGTTAAGGTTAGGGCTAAATTAGGGCTAGGATTAGGGCAAGGGTTAGTGTTAGGGTTAGGCCTAAGTTTAGGTCTAGAATTAGTTTTAGGGTTAGGGTAGGTTAAGGAATGATGTTACAGCTAGGTTTAGGGCTAAGGCGAGGGTTAGAATTAGGGTTACGGCTAGGGTTAAGTTTAGGGTTAGGATTAAAGCTAGTGTTAGGTCTAGGATTAGGGCTACAGTTTGTGTTACAGTTAGTGCTATCATTAGGACTAGGTTTAATATCAGGTCTAGGGTTATGGTTAGGGATAGTTTTAAGGATAGGTTTATGGCTAGGTATAGTGTAAGGGTTAGGATGAGGGTTAGGGTAAGCTTTAGAGGTAGGGGTATTATTAGGGTCAGGGTCATGGTTAGGGTTTGGTTTAGGTTAATTTCAGGGTTAGGGCTCAAATTATCATTAGGGTTAAGGTTATACTTAGGGTAATGGATATGGTTAGGTTTAGGGTTCAGGTTATATTTATGGTAACATATAGGTAAGGGTTACGGATAGTGCTAGAGTTAGGCCAGGGGTTAGCATTAGGGTTAGGGTTAGGGTTATGGTAATGGATAGGGTTAGAGCTATGGTTAGGGCTAGGATTATGGTTAAGGTTAGGGCTAGGTATAGGATTAGGTTTAAAGATAGTGCAAGAATTAAAGTCAGGGTTAGGTTTAGGGTAAGGGTTAGGGATAGGTTTAGGGTTAGCGTTAGGTTTAAAGATATGGTTGGGTCTCAGATTAGGGCTAGATTTTGGGTTATGTTAGGACTAGTGTTAAGGATACAGCTAATGTAAGAACTAGGGTTACGATTAGGGCTAGTTTTAGAGTTACCATTAGGGCTAAGTCTAGTTTTAGGATTAGGTTTAGGTTTAGGGTGATTTTTTCAACTAGGGTTAATGTTAAGGTCAGAGTTAGGATCAGGGTTCATTTTAGGGTTAGGGACAGGACTCGAATTAGGGGTAGGCTTAGGGCTAGATGTATGATAAGTATTTGGTTTAGGTTAAGGTTTAGTGTTAGTACTGTGGCTCTGTTTTGTTTTAGGGCTAAGGCTAAAGTAAAGTGTAATTTGACAATTAGCATTAGTGTTATTGCTAGTGATAGTGTAAGTTTAGGCTTAGGGGTAGATTTAGAGTTATGGTTAATTCTAGGGTTAGGGCTGTGGCCAGGGTTAGGGCTAAGGTTAGGGCTAGTGTTTGGGTTATGTTCAGGCATAGGGTTACAACTAGGAATAGGGCTATGGTGAGAGTTAGAGTTAGACTTAGGGCTAGGGTTAGGGTTAGGTTTAGGGTTAGGTTTAGAAGAAGGGATGCCTGCTTGATTTCCACCTCCATTTCCATTTACCCATATAGGTAAAAATGAAGTGAAACCTTAAAATACAAAGTGTTAATGATAACAAACCATCGGTTCAAGAAGGCCTAAAACTTGGGAGCATACTAAGGCTAGATAAAAGATGAATCCTGCCCAGTATCAAAGAAATTTGAAGAAAACTAACTCTTACCCTAACATTACCTCTAACCCTAGCCCTAACCATAACCCTAAATCTAACCCTAACCCTAACCTGATTAGGGAACCATTGATCCTAGAAGTCCCACACTTGGGAGCCTTGTGGGGCAAGCTAAGTAATGAATCCTTTGCAGCATCAAACAAATCTGACCAAATAATTATGGGAGGTATTTAAGTACATGCATATTAACCTGTTTTCTCCTAAAGGGCCCTTGGATATAGTTGTTTTTGCATGCTTAAGCTTAGGCCTACTTTCACAAGGAACATACCAGAGTCCCTATAGAGAACTGATGGAGTACATGAAGTTTCAAGCAGCACAAAACCTGTTTGATTTTCTGCTCCATTAACTTTCCCATATAGGTAAAAATGAAGTGAAATCTTAATATACAAATTGTTTCTGACAGCAAACCTGTGAACAGAGAAGGCCTAAACCTGTGTAATAGAGTAAATCTAGCTAAAAGATAAATTCTGCCAAGTATCAAAGAATTTTGATTAAAACTAACTCTAACCCTAACACTAGCTCTAACCCTAACTGTTCCCCTAACCCTAACATTTTTATGGAACCTTTGACCATAGAAGTTACAAACCTGGCAGCCTAGTAGGACAAGCTAAGGGAAGAATGCTGTGCAGTATCAAAGAAATCTGACCAAATAATTGATGGAGTATATCAGTACATGCATATTTCTCTGTTATCTCCTAAAGGACTCTTGGATAAAGTTGTTTTTACATGCTTCAGCTTAGGCCTACTGTCACAAGAACAAACCAGAGATTGCCCACAGAGAGTTGATGGAGTGTGAAGTTTCAAGCAGCTAGCACCAACGCTGTTTGATTTCCAGCTCCATTTCCTTTTACTTGTATAAGAAAATGAACTGAAACTTTAAAAGACAAACTGTTGCTTACAGAGAACCATTGAACCTAGGAGGCCCAAACATGTGAAGTGTAGTAAGGATAGGAGAAAAATGAATCCTGCCCAGTATCAAAGAAATTTAAACAAAACCATCTCTAACTCTAATTCTAGCTCTAACACTAAAGCCCTAACACTAACCTTAACATAAACCCTAACCTGTTTAAAAATGGTGATCCTAGAAGTCCCAAACTTGGGTAGCCAAGTGAGCTAAGCTATCTGATGAATCCTAAGCAGTATCAAAGAAATCTGACCAAATAATTGATGGAGTATATCAGTACATGCATATTTCCCTGTTATCTCCTAAAGGACACTTGGATAAAATGGTTTTTACAAGCTTCAGCTTAGGCCTACTTTCACAAAACAAACCAGAGATTGCCCACAGAGAGTTGCTGGATTGTGAAGTTTCAAGCAGCTAGCACCAATTCTGTTTGATATGCAGCTCCATTTCCTTTTACTTGTATAGGACAAAATGAACTGAAACTTTAAAATACAAACTTTTCTTTACAGAGAACCATTGAACCTAAGAGGCCCAAACATGTGAAGTATGGGAAGGATAGGAGAAAAATGAATCCTGCCAAAGTATCAAAGAAATTTGAACAAAATTAACTCTAACCCTAATACTAGCTCTAACAATATCCCTAACACTAACCTTAACACAAACGCTAACCTGTTTAAAAAATGGTGATCCTAGAAGTCCCAAACTTGGGTAGCCTAGTGGGCTAAGGTATCAGATGAATCCTATGCAGTATGAAAGAAATATGACCAAATAATTGGGGTGGTATTTCAGTTCTTGCATATTTCTCTGTTTTCTGAAAAAGGGCTCTTGGATAAAGTTGTTTTTGCCATCTTCATCTTAAGGCTGCTTTCACAAGGAAGAAACCAGAGAGTTCCCACAGAGAACTGATTCAGTGTCTGAAGTTTTAAGCAGCTATGACCAACCTGGTTTGATTTCAACCTCCATTTTCATTTACCTCTATAAGTCAATATGAAGTGAAACCTTAAAATACAGAGTGCTCCTGATAGCGAACCATAGAAACAAGAAGGCCCAAACCTGGGGAGCATATTAAGGCTAGGTAAAAGATGGATTCTTCCAAGTATCAAAGAAATTTGAACAAAGCTAATTCTCACCCTAACACTACATCTAACCCTAGCCCTAACCCTAAACCTAACAATAACCCTAACCTGATTAGAGAACCATTGATCCTAGAAGTCCCACACTTGGAGAGCTTTTTGGGGCAAGCTAAATAATGAATCCTATGCTGTATCAAACAAATCTGACCAAATAATTATGGGAGGAATTTCAGTGAATGCATATTTCCCTGCTTTCTCCTAAAGAGCTCTCAAATAAAGTTGTTTTTTCATGCTTCAGCTTAGGCCTACTATCACAAGAAACATACCACAGTGTCCCCACAAAGAACTGAGAGTGTGTGTGCAGTTTCAAGCAACTAGCATAAACCTTGTTTGATTTCCAGGTCTACTTCCACTTACTCGTATAGGTCAAAATGAAGTAAATGAAAATATTAACTGTTCCTGACACCAAACAGTTGGACCAAAAGACCTAAACCTGGGGAACAGAGTAAGGTTAGTTAAAGATGAATTCTGGATTGTATCAAAGAAATTTGAATAAAATAATTCTAACCCTATCACTACCTCTAAACCTAGCCCTAATGCTAACCCTATACATTAACATAGCCCTATCCCTAACTTTAACCCTAATTTTAACTGTAACCATTGCCCAAACCATAGCTCTAACTCTATCCGTTATCATAACCCTAACCCTAACCCTAATGGTAACCCTAGCCCTAACCTTAAACTTTACCCTGTACCTGCTCTAACCCTAACCCTGCCCTAGACCTAAACCTAGCTCAAACCCTAACACTTACCCTAAACCTACCCCTAACCCTAACCCTAACTCTAGGCCTAATCCTAACTAGCCCCAACCCTAGCTGTAATCCTATCTATTACCCTAAACATAAGCCTAACCTAAATGCTAACAATAGGAGTAAACCTAACCATATAGCTATCCCTAATGCTTTTCAAAACCCTAAACCTATCCTGAACCTTAAATCTAACCTGATCCATTACCAAAAACCTAATGTTAATTTGAGCCTTAACCATAGACCTTAACCTTAACCTAAACAAATCCCTGATACTGACCCTAATAATACACCTAGCTCTGAACTTGACCTTTACCTAAACCTAACCCTTACATTATACCTAGCCATAACCTAACCCTAAAACTATCCTTAACCATAATACTAGACCTGACATTAGCCCTAGCCCTAATCCTAGACCTATCCCTAACACAAACCCTCATCCTAGACCTAAACCTAGCCTTAATCCTAAACTGTATCCTAACCCTGGCCCTAACCCTAAGTATAACCCTCAACCTAGCCCTAAACCTAGCTATAACCCCATTTTCCCCCTAAATCTAACCCTAACCCTTACCCTAACACTAACTCAAACTCTAGCCCTAATGCTAGGCCTAACCCTAACACTAACCCTAGTGCTAATCCCAGCCCTAATTTAGCCCTAACCCTAAACGTACTCCTAACCCTAGCCCAAAGAATAACTCTACCTTTCACCCTAGCCCTATTTCTAGTTCTAACCCTATCCATTACCATAACCCTAACACTAGCCTTAACCTTAGCCTTAATCCTAGCCCCAGCCCTAAACCTAGATCTAACCATAACAAAAAATCTAAGCCTAAACCTCACCCTACCACTAGCCCTAACACTATTGCTAATCCTAAAGCTAGCCCTAACCTTAGCCCTAGCTCTAAAACAAAACTGAGCCATAGCACTAACCCTAACCCTAGACCTGACATTAGCCTATCCCTAATTCTTACTGTAACCCTAACACAAACCCTAACCCTACACCTAGCCTTAACCTTATCCCTAATTCAAGTCCTATCCCTAACCCTAAAGGTAACATTGATCCTGTCTCTGACCCTAACACTAACCCTATCTCTAATCATCACCGTGAACTTAAAGCTAACCCTAACACTAGACCTAGACTAAATGATAACCCTAAAACTAGCCATATTCATAACCCTAGATCTTACATTAGACATAGTGCTACACTAGCCCTAACCTAACCCAAAACCTAGCCCTAATCTGAGCCCTCACCCTAGCTTTAACACTAACCTTAACCCTAACTCGGGCCTTAACACTTAACCTAAACCTAACCCTAAAATTAAACCTTGTCCTAACCTAAAACCTAACCTGAACCATAGCCCTAATCTTAACCATAACCCTAGCCCTAACCCTAGCTCGAATCCTATCCATTACCCTAACCATAACTCTAACCGAATTCTAACCCAAGGCCTAACCCTAATCATAGCCCTAACCTAACCATAACCCTATCCCTAACTGCAGTTCTAATCCTATTCGTTACTTTAACCATGACCTAACCTGAACCATAGCCTTAATTTTAACCATAACCATAGCCGTAACCCTAGCTTGAATACTATCCATTACCCTAACCATAACCCTAACCAAATTCTAACCCAAGCCCTAACCCTAATCATACCATAACCTAACCATAACACTAGCCCTAACTGCAGCTCTAATCCTATCCATTAGCTTGACAATAATCCTAACCAAATTCTATACCTAGTCCTAACCCTAACTTTATCACTAAACCTAACCCTATCCATCACCCTAAAACTAACCTGAATCCTAAACCTAACCATAACCATTATGCTAACCATAACCATAACTCTAATGCTAATTTGAGCCCTAACCCTAAATGTGAAACTAAACCATACCCTAACCCTGACCCTGACCCTAGTAATACACTAGCTGTAAACCTGACCCCAACCCTCAACTTCAACTTTACAATAGACCTAGTCATAAACCTAAGCATAAAATTATTCCTAAACATAACCCTAACCTGTCATTAGTCCTAGCCATAAGCCTAACACAAACCCTAGTTCTAATCCTAGCTCCAAGCCTAGCCTTAATTCTAATCCTAATCTTAACCCTAGCCCTAACCTTAATTTTATCCCTTTCCCTAACCCTAAACCTAGATGTAGCATCATACCTTACCCTAATCCTATTGCTAGCCCTAACACTAGCCCTAAACCTAGGCCTAAACCTAACAATAACCCTAGCACTAATCCTAGCCCTAATTTAGCCTAGCCCTAAACCTAACCCTAGCCCTAGCCCTAAGACTAAGTCTCATTCTCGCCCTAGCCCTAGTCCTAGTTCTAAACCTATCCCTTACCATAAACCAAAACTTAGCCCTATCCCTAGTCCAAACCCTAGCCATAACCTTCACCCTAGCCCTAAACATGGATCTAACCTTAACATTAAGCATAAATCTCACCCTAACAGCAGCCCTAACCCAAATGCTAATTGGAAAAATAGCCCTAACCATACCCTAGCCCTGAAACAAAATGACCCATAACCATAACCCTAACCCTTAACTTAAACCAAATTCTAGCCCTATACCTAGACCTAAACTGAGCTTTAATGTGAGTCCTAACCCTAACCCTAGAAATAACCCTGTCTCTGACTCGGACCCTAACACTAACCCTAGCTCTAAACATCGTCCTAATTCTAACGCTAAAACTAGCTCTAATTGGAAACTTAGTTTTTACGTTAGCCATAGCCCTAATGCTAACACAAATTCTAGCCCTAACCCGAGCCTTAACCCTAGTTTAAACTCTAACCCTAACCATAGCCCTAAACCTAACCCTAACACAAACCCTAACCCTACCTCTAAAACTATACCTTACCCTAAGCCAACCTCTGACCCTAATGCTACCCTAGTCCTAACCCTAATCCTTAGCCTACCCCAAACCTTAAATCTATTGCTAGTCCTAACACTGGCCCTCATTCTAGCTCCAACCCTAACCCATTCCAAACCCTTACCCTGACCCTTATTTTGACCCTAACACTAACCCTAGAACTAAATCTGACCCCAACCCTAAATGGAACCCTAACAGTATCTCTACTGGTAAAACTATACCTAAACCTAACCATAACACTATCACTGGACCAAACCTAATCCTAAATAGAGTCATAAATCTAGACCTAGCCCTAAACCAAAACCTAGCACTAGCCCTAACAATAACCCTTAACCTAATGCAAAGATTAAGTTTATCCCTAGACCCAATGGTAGTCCTAATTCTGGCCCTAACACTAAACCTAACCATAACCCAAACCCTAGCTATAAACCTTATCCTAACCCAGAACCTAACCCTAACACTAGACTTATCCATAACCCTAATCCTAAAACTAGTCATAAACATAATCCTAGCTCTTACATTACCCATAGCCCTAATGCTAGCCATAAACCTCCCACAATACCTAGCCATTATCCTAGCCCTAAACCTAGCCCTAATTGTAACCCTAACTGTAACCCTAGACCTAACCCTAACCCTAACCCTTGCCCTATCCCTAACCCTAGCTCTAATGCTAATACTTACCCTAAACCTAACCCTAACATTAACCCTAGGCCTAACCCTATACTAGCCCTAATCCTAACCTTAACCCTAGCCCTAAACTTAGCTCTAACCCTATCCATTATCCTAAAGATAAGCCTAACTTAAGTGCTAACCCTAGGCCTAATGCTAACCCTATCCCTAACACTAACATTTTTAATTACTCTAACCTAACTTGAACCCTAAACCTAATCCTATCCATTACCCTAAACCTAACACTAAATAAAGCCTTAACCCCAAACCTTAACCTAAACCAAACTCTATCTGGACCCTGACCCTAATAATATACCTAGCTCTAAACCTGACCTTTATCCTAAACCTAACCCTTACACCAAACCTAGCCACAACCTAACACAAAAACTAACCCTAACCATATACCTAGACCTGACATTAGCCCTAGCCTTAATACTAGTCCTAATCCTAATACAATCCCTAGCCCTCATCCTAGCCTTAATCCTCACCTGAAACCTAATCCTAGCCCTACCCCTGATTTTAACCCTCACATTAGTCCTGAATCTAGCTATAACCCCATCCTTTCCCCTAGCTCTAACCCTAACCCTTACCCTAACACTAACCCTAACTCTAGCCCTAACCGTAGGCCTAACCCTAACACTAACCCTAGCGCTAATCCTAGCCCTAATTTAGCCCTAATCCTGTCCCTAACCCTAGGCCTAAAACTAACTCTAACACTTGCCCTAGCCCTATTTCTAGTTCTAACCCTATCAATTACCATAACCCTAACACAAGTCCTAACCTTAGCCCTAATCCTAGCCCTAGACAAATCCCTAGACCTAACCATAACTCTAAATATAACCCTAACCCTAAGCCTAAAGTTCACCCTACCACTAGACCTAACACCATCGCTAAACCTAAAACTAGCCCTAAACCTAGCCTTAGCCCTAAAATAAAACAGAACCATTGCCCTAACCCTACACCCTAACCTAAACTGTAATCCTATACCTAGCCATGACCTCCTTACTCTAATTTGAGTCCTAGGCCTAAACTAACCCTATCTATAACCCTAACCCTATCCATTATCCTAAACCTAATCTGAACCCTAAACCTAACCATATCCATTACCCTAACCCTAATGCTAATTTGAGCCCTAACACTAAACCATAACCTAAACAAACCCTAACACTGACCCTGACCCTAACAATACCCTAGTTGTAAAAGTGACCCTATACCCTCAACCTAATCCTTACACTATACCTAGCCATAAACCTAAACCTGAAACTATCCCTATCCATAATAACCCTAGACCTCATATTAACCCTAGCCCTAATATAGGCCTAACCCTAACACAAACCCTAGCCCTCATCCTAGCGCTAAACCTAGCCTTAATCCTAACCTGAACCCTCACCCTAGCCCTATCCTTAATTTTAACTCTAGCCCTAACCCTGAAACTAGCTATAACCCCATCCCTTCCCCTAAAACTAACCCTAAACCTAACACTAACACTAATCCTAACCATAACCCTAACCATAGGCCTAACCCTAACACTAAACCTAGCACTAATCCTAGCCCTAATTTAGCACTAACCCTAAGTGAACTCCTAACCCTAGTCCTAAGACTAACTCTAACTCTCAACCTAGCCCTATTTCTATTTCTAACCCTATCCATTACCATAACCCTAACATTAGTCCTAAACGTAGCCCTAACCCCAGGCATATCCCTAACCCTAGATGTAACCATAACTCTAAATCTAATCCTAACCTTAAGCCTAAACTTCACCATACCACTATCTGAACACTATTGCTAATCCTACAACAAGTCCTAACCTTAGCCCTAGCCCTAAAACAAAACCAAGCCATTGCTCTAAACCTAAACCTTATCCTAAATCAAAGCTTTACCCTACAAGAGCCATAACGCTATCTCAAATTTGAGTCCTAAAACTAAAACTAACCCTGACCCAGACTCATATCCAAACACTAACCCTAGGTCTAAATATCATCCTAACCCTAAAGCTAATGCTAACACTAGACCTAGCCCAAACCCTAACCCTAAAACTAACCCTAATCATAACCCTAGTTCTTACATTAGTCATAGCCCTAACCCTAGCTCTAACCCTAACACAAAAATAGCCCTAATCTGAGCCCTAACACTAGATTTAATTCTAAACCTAACCCTAACCCTAGCCCTAAACCTAACCCTAAAACTAGCCCTATCCCTAGCTCTAAACTTAGCTCTAACACTATCCCTTACCGTAAGCCAAACCCTATCCATAATGCTAATCCTACTCCTAATCCTAAACCTTAGCCTAAACCAAACACTAACCCTATTACTAGTCTTAACCCTATCCCTCATTCTAGCTCTAACCCAACCCCAAAACCTAACCCTAACTTTCACACTTATTCTGACCCTAACACTAATTATAGGTCTAAACCTGACCCTCATGCTACACCAAATCATAACACTGTCCCTACTGGTAAACTTATACCTAAACCTAAACCTAAAACTCGTTCTAGACCTAAACCTAATCCTAAATCTAGCTTTAACTGTACCCATAGACCTAAACAGAAAACCTAGTCCTAGCCCTGACAATAATCCTTATCCTAACCCAAACGCTAACCCTACCTCAGGACCTAATCCTAGTCCTAATTCTGGTTGGAACCCTAACTCTAACTCTAATCTGAAGACTGACCCTGCCTTTAAGAGTAAACCTACCTCTAAACCTGACCCTAAACCAAAATATAAACCTAACACTAGACATAGCCATAACCCTATCCCTAAAACTACTGCAATTAGAACCCTAGATCTTACATTACCCATTGCACTAACCTTAGGCCTAAACCTAACACAAAACCTAGTTTTAATCAGAGGCCTACACCTACCTTAAGCATAACCCTAATGCTAACCTTAACCCTAGACCTACCCTAACCCTAACCCTCACCTTAGTCCTAACCCTAGCTCAAAGCCTAAAACTTAGCCTAAACAAAACCCTAGCCCTATCACTAACAATAACCCTAACCCTAGTCCTAATCCTAACCTTAATCCTAGCCCTAACCCCAACAACTACCCTAATTCTAACCCTAATCCTAATGATAACCCTAGCCCTAACTCTAACTGAAACCCTAACCCAAACCATAAACCTAACCCTAAATCTAATCCTTGCCATAACCCTCACCCTAACTCAAAACATAACCCTTACCCTAAAGCCAATAGCAAACCTAGCCGTAAAAGTTAACTTAACCCTAAAGCTAACCTTACATTTAATCCAATCTATTACCCTAAACCTAAACCTAACTCTAATGAAAACCCTAGCACTTACCCTAAACCTAACCCTAACCATTACTATAATCCTAACCCTAGACGTAACACTAAACATAACCCTCACCCTAGAACTAACCCTAGCTCAAAACCTTACCTTTACCCTAAATGTAATTATAACCCTACTCTAAGCTAGGGTTACTAGCCCTAATCCAAACCCTAACCTTAACTCTAGCCCTAATCCTAACCATAACCCTAGCTCTAACCCTATACATTACTTATACATTATGATAACCCTATTCCTAATGCTAACCCTAGGCCTAATCCTAACCCTATCACAAACCCTAAATCTCTCCAATACCTAAAACCTACACTGAACCCTAAACCTAACCCCATCCATTACCTTAAACCTAACTTTAACCCTAGATCTAACCCTTACTCCAAATCTTAACCTAAGCCTAAGTGTAAGCCTAACACTAACAGTATGCCTAACCCTAATACTAATTTTATACCTAGCCCTAACCCTAAGCCTAAGATTAAAACAAAATTGAGCAATAGCCCTAACCTTAAACAGCTAAACCCTAACACAAAACTAGACCTAACCCTAGCCCTAATTGGACTCATAACCCTAACCTTAAACTAACCCTGACCCTGACACATATCCTAACACTCACCCTAGCTCTAAACACCACCCTAAACTTAAACAGAACCCTAACAGTAACCCTAGCCTTAGTTTGAGTCCTAACCCTAACTTTAAAAGTAACCCTGACCCAACCCATATCCTAATAGTCACTCTAGCTCTAAACACTGCCCTCAACTTAAACCGAACCCTAATAGTAATCCTAGCCCTTATTTGAGTCCTAACCCTAACCCTAAAACTAACACTGTCCCTGACTCATATCCTAACACTATCCCTAGCTATAAATATCACCTTAATTTAAACCTAACCATAACACTAGACCTACCCCTAACCATAACTCTAATTATAACCATAGTTATTACATTAGCCATTGCCCTAACCCTAGTCCTAACCCTAAAACAAAAATTAGCCCTAATCTGAGACCTAAACCTAGATTTAACCCTAACCTTAATCCTAACTCTAGCCCTAACCTTAGCTCTAAGCCTATCCTTTATATTAAGCGAAACCCTAACCCTAATGGTAACTCTAGACCTATCCCTAATCCTTAGGCCAACCAAAACCCTAACCCTATTAATAGTCCTAAATCTAGCCCTCACTCTAGCTCTAACACTATCCCAAACCCTAATTCTAACCCTGATCCTTATTCTGACCCTAACACTAATCCTAGGTCTAAACCTGACCCTAACACTAGACAAAAACCTAACACTAGCCCGAGACCTAAACCTAATCCTAAATCTAGCCTTAACTCTAGCCCTAGACCTGAAAAAAAACCTAGCTGAAGCCCTTACAATAAACCTTAACATAACACAAACAGTAACCATACCCCTAGACCTAAACCTAGTCCTAATTCTGGCTGTAACCCTAACTGTAACTCTAACCAAAACACTGACCCTGCCTTTAACAGTAAACCTACTTCTGAACCTGACCCTAACCAAATATCTAAACCTAACACTAGATCTAGCCATAACCCTAACCCTAAAACTAGCCATAATCATTACCCTAGCTCTTGCATTACCCAACTACATTGCCGAAACCCTAGGCCTAAACCTAACACAAAACCTAGAGGTAATCCTAGGACTAAACCTAGCCCTAAGTGTAACCCTAACCCTAACCCTAACCTAACACTTGATTAGTTCTAACCCTAGCTCAAATCCTAATCCTTACCCTAAACATAAACCTACACCTATCCCTAAATATACCCCTAACACTTGCCCTAATCCTAAACTAAATCCTAGCCCTAAACCTAGCTCTAAACCTACCCATTACCCTAAACCTAACCCTATACCTATTGATAACATTAGGCCTTTCCATAACTCTAAACCTAACCAGAAAACTAACCCTAGACTTAGCCCTAAAACTCACCCTCAACATAGACCTAACTCTAGTTCAAACCCTAACCCTTTCCATAAACCTAAACATAACCATAGCCCTAACCCTAAACCTAAACCTCACTCTAACACTAACCATAACCCTAAACCTACATCTAGCTATATCCAGTACTCTAACCCTAATGCTACCCCTAATGATGATGCTAGCCCTAATACTAACTCTAACCCTAACTGTACTGTAATCTTATCCTTAGACCTAATTCTAGACCTAACCCTCGCCCTAGGCCTAACCCTAGCTCAAAACCTAACCCTTATGCTAAACATAACATTAACACTAACCCTAGTTCTAACCCTAACCCTATCCTTAACTCAAGACCTATTCCTAACCATAACCCTAGCCCTAATCTTAGCTCTAACCCAATCCATTATTCTAATTATTACCCCTACCCTGCTAACCCTAGGCCTAACACTAACCCTATCACTAACTCTAACCCTATCAATTACCCTAAACCTAACCTGAACCCTAAAAAAAACCCTATCATTACCCTAACCCTGACCCTAATGCTAATTCGAGCCCTAATCCTAAACCCTAAACTCAACCAAACTCTAACCTGACTCTGACCCTAATAATTTCCCTAGCTCTAAACCTGAACCTTACCCTAACCTAACCCTTATATTAGACCTAGCCACAAACATATCCCTAAAACTATCCTCAACCATAACCCTAGACCTGACATTAGCCCTAGCCTTAACCCTAGCCCTAACCCTAACAAAAACCCCAGTCCTTATCCTAGCCCTAAACCTAACCATAATCCTAACCCTAACCCTAACCCTAGCCCTAACCCTAATACTAACCCTAGCCCTAATCTTAGCCCTAATTCCCCCCTATTCCTAACCCTAACCCTAGACCTAAGACTAACTCTAACTCCCACACTATCATATCACTAGTTCTAAACCTATGTATTACCATAACCCTAAACCTAGTCCTAATCCTTGCTCTATACATACCCCTAGCACTAACCTTAGATCAAAATCTAACTCTAAATCTAACCCTAACCCAAAGCCTAAGTCTAACCCTAACACGAGCCCTAAGCCTAACATTAATCCTAAAACTAGCCCTAACCCTAGCCCTAGCCCTAAAACAAACCAAGCCATAGCTCTAACACTAAATCTTAAACTAAACCAAACCCTAACCATACACCTACCCCTAACCCTAGCACTAATTCGAGTTTTAAGCCAAACCCTAAAACAAACCCTACCCTGACTCTGACACTAAAACTAAACCTAGTTCTAAACATCACCCTAACACTAAACCTAACCCTAACACTAAACCTAACCCTAAGCTCAACCCTAAAATTAGCCCTAATCGTAACCCTAGTACTTACATTAGCCATAACTCTAACCCTAGCACTAACTTAACACAAAATCTAGTCCTAATATGAGCCCTAACCCGAGATTTAAACATAACCCTAACCCTAACCCTAGCCCTAATCATAACCATAAGCCTAGCCCTAACCCTAGCTCTAACTCTATCAATTAAAATAACCATAACCCTAACTCTAATACTAACCCTAGGCCCAAACCTAACCCTATGTCTAAACCCGTCCCTATCCATTTCCCTAAACATAACATGAATCCTAATATTAAGCCTAACATTATCCTAACCCTAATCCTATAGTTAATTCTATCCCTAACTTTAAGCTTTAACCTATCCCAATCCCTAACCTAGACCTTGACCTTAATAATATGCCTATCTTACACTAGATGTAGCCATAATTCTAAATCTAAAACTATCTTTAAACATAATTTTAGACTTGAAATTAGCCATACTTCTAATCCTAGGCCTAAGCGTAAAACAAACCCTAGCCCTTATATTGCCCTAAACCTAACCTTAATCAATACCCTAACCCTAACTATAGCCCTAACCCTAATTCTAAACATCACCCTACCTCTCAACCTAGCTATAACACCATCCCTTACCCTAAAATTAATCCTACATCTAACTCTAACTCTATGCTTAATCTGAACACTAACCCTAACCCTAATCCTAGCCTTAATTCTAGCCCTATCACTAAGCCTAACCCTAACTTTAGTCCGAAGACTAACTCTAATTCTCACACTAGCCCCATTGCAAGTTCTAACCCTCTTACCATAACCTTAACCCTAGCCCTAACCCTAACCCTATCCTTAATCCTAGCCCTAACCCTAGATCTAACCCTAACTCTAAATCTAAACTTAAACCTAAGCCTAAGCCTAACACTAACACTAACCCTAATACTAATTGTAAAAATAGCCCTAACCCTAACCCTAGCAGTAAAACAAAACTGAGAAATAGCCCTAACCCTAAACCTTAACTTAAACCAAACACTAACACTACACCTAGACCTAACCCTAGCCTTAATTCAAGTCCTAACAGTAACCTTAAAACTAACCCTGACCTTGACTAATATCTTAAACTCACCCTAGATCTAAACACCATCCTAACCTTAACCAAAACCTAACAGTAACCCTAGCCTTTATTTGAGTGCTAACCCTAACCCTGAACCTGACTCATATCCTAACACTAACCCTAGCTCTAATTATCATCCTAACCTTAAACCTAACCCTAACACTAGAACTACCCTAACCCTAACCCTAAAACTAACCCTAATTGTAACCCTAATTCTTACATTAGCCATTGCCCTAACTCTCGCCCTAACTCTAACACAAAATCTAGCTCTAATCTGAGCCCTAAACCTAGCTTTAACCCTAACCCTAACTCTAACTCTAGCCCTAACCATAGATATAAACCTATCCTTTACCTAAGTGAAACCCTAACTTTAATGGTAACCATAGACCTATTCCTAATCCTTAAGCTAACCAAAATCCTAACCATATTAATAGTCCTGACCCTAGTCCTCATTCTAGCTCTATTCCTATCCCAAATCCTAATGTTAATCCTGACCCTTATTCTGACTCTAACACAAACCCTAGGTCTAAACCTGAACATAACCCTAAAGTAAACCCTAACACTGGTCCTACAGATAACCTTGTACCTAAACCTAACCCTAACCCTAGCTCTAAGACTAACTCCAATTCTCACACTAGCCTTATCCTTAGTTCTAAACCTATACATTACCGCAACCTTAACCCTAGCCCTAATCTTTGCCCTATCCTTAGCCCTAGCCCTAACCCTAATGCTAATCATAAAACTAGCCCTAACCCTAACCCTAGCAGTAAAACTAAATGGAGCAATAGCCTTAACTCTAAACCTTAACTTAAACAAAACCCTAAAACTACACCAAGACCTAACCATAGCCTTTATTCGAGTCCTAAACTTAACCTTAAAACTAACTCTGACCCTGACTCATATCCTAACACTCACCCTAGCTCTAAATACCCTCCTAAGCTTAAACCAAAACCTAACATTAACCTTATCCCTAATTTAATTCCTAATCCTATACCTGATCTTGACTCATATTCTAAAACTAACCCTCGCTCTAAATATCACACTAACCTTAAACCTAACACTAACACTAGACCTACCCCTAACCTAGCCCTAAAACTAACCCTACTTGTAACCCTAGATCTTATATTAGCCATTGTCCTAACTATAGCCACAACTCTAACACAAAAATGAGCCCTAATCAGAGCTCTAAACCTAGCTTTAACCTTAACGCTAACAATAACTCTACCCCTAAAACTAGCTCTAACCGTATTCCTTAACCTAAGTGAAACTCTAACCCTAATAGTAACCCTAAACCTATACCTAATCCTCAGGCTAACCAAAATCCTAACCCCATAAATAGTCCTGACCCTAGTCCTCATGCTAGCTCTAATCCTATCCAAAACCCTAACACTAAACCTGACCATTATTCTGACCCTACCACTAACCCCAGGTCTAAAACAGCCCATCACCCTAGACCAAATCCTTACACTGGCCCTACTGGTAACCTTATACCTAAACCTAACCCTAAAACTAGTTCTACACCTAAACATAATCCTAAATCTAGCCAAAACTCTAGTCCTAGACTAAAATAAGTAAATAAATCTAGTCCTAACCCTAACAATAATCCTTACCATAACCCAAACACTAACCCTACCCCTAGACCTAATCCTAGTCCTAATTCTGACTGTAACCTTAACTCTAACTCTAATCCAAACACTGACCCTGCCTTTAAGGGTAAACCTACCTCTAAAACTGACCCTAACCAAAAATCTAAACCTAACACTAGACCTAGCCATAACCTTAACCCTAAAACTCGACCTAATCATAACCCTGGCTGTTACATTACCCATAGCCCTAACCCTGGGCCTAAACCTAACACAAAACCTAGAGTTAATCCTAGGCCTTAACCTAGCCCTAAGTGTAACCCTATCCCTAACCCTAGCCCTAACCCAAATTTAACCCTCACCTTAGTCCAAACCCTAGCTCAAAGCCCAACCCTTACCGTAAACATAAACCTAAAACTATTGCTAACTCTTAGCCTAAACCTAGCCCCAATCCTAGCTCTAAACATACCCATTACCCTAACTCTAAACCTAACCCTAATGGTTGCCCTAGCCTTAACCCTAACCATAACCCTTAACCTTAAGAGAAAAATAACCCTAGAACTAACCTTAAACTTAACACTCGCTATAATCTACCCATAGCTCAAACCTTAACGCTTATCATAAACCTAAACTTTAACTATAGCCCTGACCCTAACCCTAAACCTATATCTAACCATATTACTTACCCTAACCCTAATGCTAACCAAAACAATAACCCTAGCCCTAACCCTAACCCTAACTCTAAAACTACTGTAATCATACCCCTGGAACTAACCCTGAACCTAACCCTTTCTCTTGCCCTAACCACAGATCATAACCTGACCCTTACACTAAACATAATCCTAACCATAACCCTGGTTTTAACCCTCACCTTAATCCTAACTCAAGACCTAATCCTAACCATAACCCTATCTCTAATCTTAGCTCTAACTGTATCCATTACCGTAACAATAACCCTTACCCTAATGCAAATCCTAGGCCTAAACCTAACTCAAGACCTAATCCTAACCATAACCCTAGCCCTAAACTTAAATCTAACTGTATACATTACTCTAAACTTAAACCTTACCCTAATGCTAACGCTAGGCCTAACCCTAACCCTATCACTAACCCCAACAATATCAATTACCCTAAACCTAACCTGAACCCTAAACCTAACCCTATCATTACTGTAACCCTAACCCTTATGCTAATTCGAGCTCTAAACCTAAATTCAAACCTAAACCAAACCCTAACCCTGAACCTTACCCTAATAACTCCCCTAGCTCTAAACCTGACCCTACCCTAAACTTCATTCTTACACTAGACCTAGCCAATAACCTAACCCTAAAACTATCCCTACCCATAACCCTACACCTGACATTAGCCCTAGACAAAATCCTAGCCCTAACCCTAACACAAACCCTAGCCCTTATCCTAGCCCTAAACATAGCCTTAGTCATAACCCTAACCCTAGTCCTAATCTTAGAACTAACTTAACCCTATCCCTAACCCAACCCTAACCCTAGCCCTAAGACTAAGTCTAACTTTCACACTAGGCATAACTAGTTCTAACCCTATCCCTTACTGGTACCATAAACCTAGGCCTAACTCTAGCCCTTTCCTTAGCCCTAGCCCTAACTCTAGAACTAACCCTAACTCTAAATCTAACGTAATGCTAAGCCTAAACCTAAACCTTAGAGTCCCTTACCCTAACTCTAATGCTACTCCTAAAACTAGCCCTAACTCTAGCCATAGCCCTAATACAAAACAGAGCCATAGCCCTAACCCTAACCCTACACCTAGCCATGACCATAGCCCTAATTCAAGTTTAAGCTGAACCTTAATATGAATTCTGACACTGACTCTGACCCTAAAACTAATCTTAGCTTTAAACATCACCCTAACCAAAAACATAAACCTAACACTAGACCTAGCTCTAACCCTAACCCTAAAACTAGCCCTAATTGAACCCTAGCACTTACATTAGCCATAACCCTAACCCCAAAATAACCCAAAACCTAGCCCTAAACTGAGCCCTAACCCGAGGTTTAACCCTAAACCTAACCTTAACCCTAACCCTAGCACTAATAATAACCATAACCCTAGTCCTAACTCTAGATCTAACCCTATCCATTACCCTAACCATAACCCTAATCCTAAGGCTAAGCCTAGGCCTAAACTTAACCTTATCCCTAATCCTAACCCTATCCATTACCCTAAATCTAACCTGAAACATAAACGTAACCTTATCATTACTCTAATCCTAAACTTATGCCAATTTGAGCCCTCGATTTAAAACTTAACCTATCCAAAACACTAATCACAAACCTGACCCTAATAATGCCCTTAGCTCTAAACCTGAACCTAACCCTAAACCTAACTCTTACAATAGACATAGCTATAAACCTAACCCATAACTGTCTTTAACTGTAATGTTGAACCTGAAATTAGCCCTAGACCTAATCCTAGCCCTAAACCTAGCCTTAATCCTAACCCAAAACACAGCCTGAGCTTTAACCATAATGCTAACCCTCGCCCTAGACCTAAACCTAGCTAAAACCCCATCCCTTACCCTAAACCTAACAATAACCCTAAACTTAACCATAACCCTAAACCTAAGCCTAACCTTAAACCTAAACCTAACCCTAGCCCTAATCCTAGGCCTAACACTAACACTAAGCCTAATGCTAACCCTAGCCCTAATTTAGTCCTATTGTAACCTTAACCCTAGCCCTAAGACTAAATCTAACTCTTTCCCTAGCCCTATCCCTAGTTCTATCCTTAGCCCTAGCCCTAACCCTAGATCTAAACCTAACTCTAAATCTAAACCTAACTCTAAATTTAACCATAACCATAATCCTAAACCAAACCCTAACACTAGCCCTAACACTAATGCTAATCCTAAAGCTTGCCCTACCCCTAGCATTAGCCATAAAAGAAAACCAAGCCATATCCCTGACCCTAACCCATAACCTAAACCAAACCTTAACCATACACATAGCCCTAATCCTAACTCTAAAACTAACCCTGACCCTCACACTGACCCTAACATTAATTCTAGCTCTAAACATCACCCTAAACTTAAATTAACCCTAACAAGAGACCTAGCCTTAACCCTAACCCTAAAACTAGCCCTAATCGTAACTCTACTTCATACATTAGTCATTTTCATAACACTATCCCTAACCCTAACACAAATCCTACCCTTAATCTGAGCCCTAACCCTAGCTTTAACCCTAGTTGTAACCTTAACACTAGCCCTAACCATAACCCTAATCCTAGCCCTACCATAGCTCTAACCCATTCCCTTTCCCTAAGCCAAACCCTAACCCAAATGCTAACCCTAGTCCTAAACCTAATCTGTAGCCTAATTTAAACTCTAATCATTTTATTAGTCCTAACCCTAGCCCTTATTCTTGCTCTAACTCTAACCCTGACTCTTATTCTGACCCTAAAAGTAACCCTAGGTCTAAACCTAAACCTAACCCTAAACAAAACCCTAACACTAGCACTACTGGTAACCCTATACCTATACCTATCCCTAACACTAGACCTAGACAAAAAGCTAATCCTAAATATAGCTATAAGTCTAGCCCTACACTTAAACAAAAACCTAGCTCTAGCCCTAACAATAACCCTTAACCTACACCAAACACTTATCCTACCCCTAGACCTAACAATAGTCCTAATTCTGGCTCTAAATCTAACCCTAACCCTATCCTGAACACTGACCCTGACCCCAACACTAAACTTAGCTCTAAACCTGACCCTAACCCAAAACCTAGTCCTAACACTAGAACTAGCCATAACCCTAACCCTAAAACTAGCCCTAAGCCTAACCCTAGCTCTTACATTACCCATAGTTCTAACACTAGCACTCAACCTAACACAAAACCTAGCCTCAATCCTAGGCCTCAACTTAGCCCTAAGCATAACCCTAACCCTAACCCTAGTCCTAACACTAACCCTAACACTAACCCTTGCCTTAGACCTAACCCTAGCTCAAAGCCAAACCCTTACCCTAAACATAAGACTAGCCCTAACCTAAACTGTAACCCTAACCCTAGCTCTAATTCTAACCTTAATGCTAGCCCGAAATTTAGCTCTAACCCTATCAACTACCCTAACCCTAAGCCTACCATAATTACAAACTTATCCCTAACACCAAACCTAAACCTAAACATAAATGTAAACCTAGACCTAACTCTAGACCTAATCATCACCATAGCCCTAACTTTAGCTGAAACATTAAGCCTTACACTAAACCTAATCCTAACACTAGCCCTAACCCATACCCTAACCCTAACCCTAACCCTAACCCTAAATCTAACATTATCCATTACCCTAAACCTAACACTACACCTAATAAAAACTCTAGCCATAACTCTAACCCGAAACCAAACCCTAACCATAGACATAACCCTAGACCTAAACTTAAACCTAACCCTTGTCCTAGCCCTAACCCTAGATAAAACCCTAACCCTTACCCTAACCTAACCATAACTCTAGCCCTAAACCTAACACTTACCCTAAACCAAACCCTAGCCCTATCCATAAACCTAATCCTAATCCTAGACTTAATCCAAACCATAACCTAGCCCTAACTCTAGCTCTAAATCTATCCATTAAACAAAACATAATGCTAAACCTAATGCTAACCCTAACCCTATCACTAAACCTAACCCATCCATTACCCTAAAATTTAACTGAAACCTAAAATTAACCATATCTGTTACCCTAACCCTAAGCCTAACCCTAACACTAATTCAAGCCCTAACTTTAAACTTTAACCTAAGCAAAATGCTAACCATGACCCTAACCTTAATAATACCCCCAGCTCTAAACCTGACCCTTAAGATAACGAAACTCTTACACTAGACCTACCATAACCTAACCTTTAAACTATCCCTAACCACAACCCTAGACCTGACATTTGCCCTAGCCCTAGCCCTAACTCTAACAGAAACCCTAGACCTAAACCTAGCCTTAATCCTAACCCAAAGACTAACCCTAGCCTAATCTTAATTCTAACACTCACTCTAGCCCGAAAGCTAGCTATACCCCACACATTCCCCTAAAATTAACCCTAACCCCAATGCTAAACCTAACGCTAGCCCTACCCCTAGGCCTAAACCTAACACTAAACCTAGCCCTAATCCTAGTCCTAACTCAGCTGTAACCCTAATCCTAACACTAAGCCTAGTCCTAAGTCTAACTCTATGTCTCATCATAGCCATATTCCTAGTTCTAACCCTATCCCTTATCATAAACCTAGCCCTAGAACTAACCCTAGCCCTAGATCTAAACCTAACTCTAAATCTAACCCTAAGCCTAAACCTCACCCTAACACTAGCCCTAAACCTAACAGTAATCTAAAATCCAGCCCTAACACTAGCCCTAGCCATAAAATAAAACCAAGCCACAGCCCTAACCATAACCCTTAGCTTAAACCAAAACCTAACGCTACACCTAGCCCTAATGGAAGCCCTTAGAGTCTTAAACCTAACCCTAAAACTAACCCTAACCCTGACTCTGACCCTAACACTGAACCTAGCTTGTAACATCACCCTAACCCTAAACATGTGCTTTGCATGCTTCAGTGTAGGGCTACATTCACAAGGAACAAACCAGAGAGTGCCCACAGAGAACTGATTGAGTGTGTGAAGTTTCAAACAGCTAACACCAACTCTGTTTGTTATCCAGCTCCATTTCTAATTACCCATATTAGTCAAGATAAAGTGAAACCTTAATACACAAATTGTTCCTGACAGCAAACCTTGAAACGAGAAGGCCCAAACCTGGGGAACATAGTAAGGCTAGGTAAAAGAAGAATCCGGCCTGGTATCAAAGAAATTTGAACAAACTAACTCTAACCCTGACACTATTTCTTAGCCCTAAACCTAACTCTAACTATAAGCTATTTAGAGAACCTTTCATCATAGAAGTCCCAAACTTGGGGTGCCTAGTAGGGAAAGGTAACAGATGAATCCTGCCCAGTATAAAAAAATCTGACAAAATAATTGGGGGAGGAGTTTCAGTACATGCCTATTTCCCCTATTTTTTTCCTAAAGTTCTCTTGGATAATGTTCTTTTGCATTGCATAGCTTTGGAAAACCTTCACTAGGAAGAAACAAGAGAGTTCCCACAGAGAACTGATTGAGTGTGTGAAATTTCAAACAGCTAGCACCAACTTTGTTTGATTACCAGCTCCATTTCCATTACCCATATAGGACAACTTGAAGTGAAACTTTAAAATATAATTAAACTGTTCCTGACAGTGAACAATTGAAATTAGAATGCACAATACTAAGAACATAATAAGGCTAGCTAAAAGAGAAATCCTGCCCAGTATCAAAGAAATTTGAACAAAAATAACTCCAATACTAACACTAGTTCTAATTCTAGTACTAACCCTAAACCTGTCCTGTTTATAGAGCTTTGATAATACAAGTCCCAAACTTGGGGAACCCAGTGCAGCAAGCTAGCAGATGAATCCTGTGAAGTATCAAACAAATCTGACCAAATAATTGGGGGAGATAGCTCAGGACATGCATATTTCCTTGAATTCTCCTAAAGTGCTCTTGGATCAAGTTGTTTTTGCATGCTTGTACTGAGGGCTACATTCACAAGGAAGAAAACACAGAGTGCCCACAGAGAACAGATTGAGTGTGTGAAGTTTCAAGCAGCTAGCACAAACCCTGTTTGATTTCCAGCTCCATTTCCATTTACCCGTATAGGTTCAAATGAAGTGAAGCCTTAAAACGCAAACTGTTCCTGACAGTGAACCTTGAACCAATAAGGCCCCAAACTGGCAAACATGGTAAGGCTAGGTAAAATGTGCATCCTGCCCAGTATCAATGAAATTTGACCAAAACTAATTCTAACCCTCACACTCACTCTAACACTTGCCCAAACCCTAACCCTAATACTAACCCTAACCTGTTTAGATAACCTTTCATCATAGAAGTCCCAAACTTATGGAGATGAGTGGAGCAAGCTAACAGATAAATCCTGTGCAGTATCAAAGAATTCTGACCAAATGATAGGGGGAGGTAATTCAGTATATGCATTTTCCTGTTATCTCATAAAGTGCTCTTGGTTAAAGTTGTTTTTGCATGCTTCAGCTTTAGGATAATTTCACAAGGAAGAAATCAGAGAGTACTGGCAGAGAATTGATTGAGTATGCGAAGTTTCAAACAGCTAGCACCAATGCTGTTTGATTTTTGAGCTCCATTTCCAGTTACCCATAGAGGTCAAAATGAAGTGAACCATTAAAATATACACTGTTCCTGACAGTGAGCAATTGAATTGAGAAGATCCAAACCTGGCGTACATAAGAAGGGTAAGGAAAAGATGAATACTGCCCAGTATCCAATAAATTTGAATAAATCTAACTGTATCTCTAATGCTAGATCTGACTCTATCCCTAACCCTACCCCTAAGAGGTTTTGAGAACCTATGATCACAGAAATCCCAAAATTGGGGATCCTAGTGGGGCAAGGTAACAGATGAATCCTTCACAGTATCAAAGAAATATGATCAAATCATTGGGGGAGGTATTTCAGTATACTCATATTTCCCTCTTTTCTCCAAAAGTGCTCTCAGATAAACTTGCTTTGCATGCTTCAGCTTAGGGCTACATTCACAAGAAACAAACCAGAGAGTGCCCACAGAGAACTTATTGAGTGTGTGAAGTTTGAAGCAGCTAGCATCAGCCCTGCTTGATTTCTAGCTCCAATTTCATTTACCCATATAGGTCAAAATGAAGTTAAACCTTAAAATAGAAATTGTTCCTGACATCCAACAATTGAACTGAACATAGTAAAGCTAGTTAAAGATGAATCCTGGCAAATATCATAGAAATTTGAACAAAACTAACTCTAATCCTAACACTAGCTCTAACCATAGCCCTAACCCTAACCCTAACCCTAACCTGTATAGAGAATATTTGATCATAGAATTCCCAAAATGGGGGAGCCCTGTAGGGCAAGCGAACAGATAAATCCTTCCCAGTATAAAAAAATCTTACCAAATAATTGGGGGCAGTAGTTCAGTACATGAATATTTTCCTGTTTTCTTCTAAAGTGCTCTTGGATAATGTCTTTTGCATGTATCATCTTTGGAAAATTTTCACTAGGAAGAAACCAGAGAGTGCCCACAGAGAACAGATTGTGTGAAATTTCAAGCAGCTAGCACTAACCCTGTTTGGTTTCCAGCTCCATTTCCATTTACACCTATAGGCCATAATGAAGTGAAACCTAAAATTTCCAGTTGTTCCTGAAAGTGAACCATTGAACCTTCAAGGCCCAAACTGGGGTACCTACTAAGGCTAGGTCAAGGATGAATCCTGTACAGTATCAAAGTAATCCGACCAAAAAAATCCGAAGCACTTTCAGTACATGGGAATTCTGCTTGCTCCTAAAGTGCTCAGAAACAAATCTGTTTCTTTCTACTTCAGCTGAGGGCTTCTTCCACAGGAAAAAAAAAACTGAGAATGCTCATTGAGAACTGATTGAGTGTGTAAGTTTCAAGCAGCTAGCACAAAGACTGTTTGATTTCCAGATCCATTTCTATTTACCCATTTAGGTCAAATTGAAGCAAAACATTAAAATACAAACTGTTTTTCACAGTGGACCATTGAATCAATGCCCAAATCTGTGGAAAATAGTAAGGCTACATAAAAGATTAAACTTGCCCAGTATCAAAGAAATTTGAACAAAACTAACTCTAAACATAAGACTAGCTCTAAACCTAGCTCTAACCCTAACCCTAAAACTAAACTAACCTGTTTAGACAACCTTTGTTATAGAAGTCCCAAATGTGGGACTTCTAGTAGGGAAAGCTAACAGATGAATCCTGCCCAGTATCCAAAATATCTGACTAAGTAATTGGGGGAGGTATTTCCGTACATTTATATTGCCCTGTTTCCTCCTAAAGTGCAGTCTGATAAAGTTTGTTTGCATGATTCATCTTGGGGAAACTTTCACAAGGAAGAAACCAGAGAGTTCCCACAGATTACTGATTGAGTTTGTGAAGTTTTAAGCAGGTAGCATCAACCCTGTTTGATTTCCAGCTCCATTAACATTTACCCATATAGGTCAACATAGAGTGAAACCTTAAAATACAAACCATTCCTGACAGCGATATGCTGAACCAAGAAAGCCCAAACCTGGGGAACAAAGTAAGGCTAGGTCAAAGATGAATCCTGCACAGTATCAAAGATATTTGAACAAAATAACTCTAATCCTAACATTTTCTCTAACCCTAGTCCTAACACTAACCCTATCCTGTTTAGAGAGCCTTTGGTCATAAAAAACCCAAACTTGGGGAGTCTAGTGGGGCAAAGTAACAGATGATTACAGTGCAGCATCAAAAAAGTTTGATCAAATAATTGGTTGAGGTAGTTCAGTCCATGCATATTTCCCTGTTTTATTCTAAAGTGCTTTGGGATAAAGTTGTTTTTGTATGCTTCAGCTTAGGCTACTTTCACAAGGAAGAAATCAGAGAGAGCACAGAGAGACCTGATTGAGTGTGTAAAGTTTGAAGTGGCTAGCACCAAACCTATTTGAATTTTGGGCTCCATTTCCGTTTACCATATAGGTCAAAATGAAGTGAAACCTCAAAATACAAACTATTACTGTCAGAGAACCATTGAACTGAGAAGTCCCAAACTTGGGGAACATAGTAAGGGTAGGAAAAAGTTTAATCCTGCCCAGTATCAAAGAAATTTGAACAAAACTAACTCTAAATCTAACACTAGGTCTGAACCTAGCCCTAACTCTAACCATAACGTTAACTGTAACCTGTTTAGATAACATTTGATCATAGAAGTCCCAAAGTTGTGAAGCTTATTGGGGCAAGCTAAGAGATGAATCATGCACAGTATCAAGAAATCTGAACAAATAATTGCGGGAGGTAATTCATTACATGCTTATTTCCCTGTTGTCCCATAACATGCTCTTGGATAAAGTTGTTTTTGCATGCTTCTCCTTTGGCCTATATTCAATAGAAAGAAAGCAGAGAGTGGCCACAGAGAACTAATTAAGTGTGTGATGTACCAAGAAGCTAGTACCAACCCTTTTTGATTTCCAGCTTCATTGTCATTCATACCTATACGCCATAATGAAGTGACACCTAAATATTCAAACTGTTCCTGAGAGTGAACTGTTGAAACTAAAGGCCCAAATTGGGAATCGTACTAAGGCTAGGTATAGGATGAATCCTGTAAAGTATCAAAGTAATTTGCCCAAACATATTGAAGATTGCTCCTAAAGCACTGACAGATGAAACTATTTCTTTCTATTTCAGCTTAGGGCTACTTCCTCAAGAAACAAACCAGAAAATGCACACTGAGAACTGATTGAGTGTGTGAAGTTTCAAGCAAACATTCAAACCAACTCTGTTTGATTTCAAGCTCTATTTCCATTTACCCATATAGGTCAAAATGAAGTGAAACTTTAAAATACAAACTGTTCATGACAATGAACCACTGAATCCAGAAGGCCCAAACCTGGCGAGCATAGTAAGGCTAGGTAAAAGATGAATCCAGCCCAGTATCAAAAGAAATTTGAACAAAAATAACTCTAACTCTAAAACTAGCTCTAAACCTAACCCTAACCCTAACTGTAACCCTAACTCTTACCTGTATAGAGAACCAATGATCCTAGAAGTTCCAAACTTGGGGAGTCTAGTGGGAAAAGCTAAAAGATAAATATTGTGCAGTATCAAAGAAATCTGATCAATTCATTGGGAGCCTTATTTCAGTACATACATATTTCTCTGTTTTCTCCTTAAGGGCTCTCAGATACAGTTGCTTTTGCCTACCTTCAAAAGAAAGAAACAAGAAAGTGCCCACTGAGAACTGATTGTGTGAAGTTTCAGGCACCTCTTACAAACCCTGTTTGATTTCCCGCTCAATTTTCATTCACATCAATAAGCCATAATGAAGGGAAACCTTAAAATACAAACTGTTCCTGACAGCGAACCATTGAACCATCAAGGCCCAACCTGTGGGGCAGTGTAAAGCTAAGTAAATGATGAATCCTGCCCAGTATCATAAAAATTTGAAGAAAACTAGGGCCACATGGGTGCTCTCGGTGCAGAGAGATGTCTCCACTGTGCATTCGCTCAAGGCTCAGAAGGAAGTCTCAGCCTCGTGTGGGCTCTGGGCTCAGAGGGAAGTCTCAGCTGGGCAGGTGCTCTCGGTGCAGAGGGTAGGCAGCACATAATACAGAGGCTTTGCTTGGGGGTCCCCAGACCAACCACTGGACTTGGCACAAGGTCACCCCAGAACCACCCAATTGACCTAACACCCTACACAGGAAACAGATGGAATTTATCTTTCAAAACCTTACTCAACATCTATCAGTGGGCATGGCTACCAGCTCAGTTCTGTGGCTGCTCAGGTACCTGGTTTCTAACTCCCCTTCCTCCTGCTATGATAACTCAAGATTTTTCTCACAAGCTTTTTGTGGGGCATACCTATCAATGTGGAACAGCATCTGTACAGGCACCTGGTTTCCATCTCAGAGACTAAGAATAGGGAGGCTACTGGTAGAAGCTCAAACCCTCTCACACTGGCTACCTCCATCACCTGGAGCACAGAGACTCTAGCTAGAAATAGACAACTCCAACTACTGCAAGAAAAGAAAACAGAGTTCTGAGGTACTTTTTTTTTCTTTCTTACTTTTATTTTCTTGCTCTTCTCATCCATTCTCCTCTACCCTTCCCCCTCTTGTCCTCACAACCTCAACATATGTGAAACCAAGAACTTTGCATAAAATTGGGCTTTAAGAACCAAATCCAGTGCTGGGTTCGATCCTCAGCACCACATACAAATACAGATGCTGTGTCCTCCAAAAACTAAACAATAAATATTTAAATTTTCTCTCTCTCTCTCTCTCTCTCTCTCTCTCTCTCTCTCTAAAAAAAAATCATCAGAATGGTAAAATATAAAGGAATTGCATAGGCCCCACCTCACCTCCCATTATTTTCTCTTGTATTCTTTCTCCCTCTCTTTCTTTCTTTCCTTGTTATTTTTCTTCTTTTTTCTTCCTCCCTCTATCCCACTTTCAACCTCCTACGTTTTACTATTTATACATAGGGTAATTTTATGAATACAGATAAGGTATTTGAATTTATACATTCTTCCATAAATTACCTCTGTCTATTCATTACAGTTCTCCTCAAATTTACTAAGATAGATTAATCTCATACCCTCACTCCTTTTCCCCTTAACATAGCATCCAATCCCTGACCATCTGTTCTCTATATACTACCAGAAATGGTATGCCTTTTAAGAAGCTAATGACAATATTCTAAATAATAATTGAAGCCAACATCTGTAGACATAGAATCTAAATGTATTTAAAATGATAAGGCTTAGGCTTCGTGTTAGGTTTAGATTTAGAGTTACGTTTTGATCTATGCTTAGGGCTGGGGCTAAGGAGTGGGCAAGGGTTAGGACGAGGGTTAGGGCTAGGTTTAGGGTTATGGGAAGGGATAGGGTTACAACAAGTGATAGATCTAGTGTGAGAGTTAGTTATTCTTAGGCCAGGGTTAGTTTTATGGTTAGGGATAGGGCTAAACTAGGGCTAGGGTTAGTGTTAGTTTAGGCCTCGGGTTGGGATTAGAGTTAGGGTTATGTGTAAGGTAAGGGAATGGGTTATAGCTAGATTGAGGGCTAGGGCGAGGGTTAGTATTAGGGTTAGGGTTAAGGTTAGGGTTAGGATTATGATTAAGGCTAGGTTTAGGGCTAGTGTTTATCCTAGGGTTAGGGCTAGTATTAGGGGTAGGGCTAATGTCAGGTCTAGGGTTACAGTTAGGGATAGATTTAGTGTTAGGTTTATGGCTTGTTCCAGTGTAAGGGTTAGGTTTAGGGTAAGGGTCAGGTTTAGAGCTAGGGTTATTATTAGGATCAGGTTCAAGGTTAGGGTTTGGGTTAGGTTAGGGTTTAGGTTTAGGGTGCGAATTAGCATTAGGTTTAGGGTTAGGGTAATGACAGGGTTAGGTTTAGGGTTTAGATATGGTTTAGTATAATGGATAGGGTTAGGTTTAGGCATAGGGTTAGCATAAGGGTTAGGGTTATCATTAGGGTAATGGATAGGGTTAGACCTAAGATTAGGGCTAGGGTTATGTATAGGTTTGGGGCTTTTGTTTTGAGTTAGTGTTACATTTAAGTTTAGGGTTAAATCTAGGTTTAGGACTCGGATTAAGGCTAGGTTTTGGGTTAGGGTAGGGCTGGGGTTAAGGCTACGGGTAATGTATGAAGTAGGGTTATAATTAGTACTAGTTATAGGGTTAGAGTAAGGGCTAGGTCTAGTGTTAGGGTTAGGATTATGGTTATGATGATGTTTAGAGCTAGGGTTAGTGTTAGGGTCAGAGTCAGGGTACGGATTAGTTTTCAGGTTAGGGTTAGAACTATAATTAGAGACAGGGTTAGGGCTAGGAGTAAGGTTAGGTTTGTTTTAAGTTAAGAATTAGGGTTAGGGCTATGACTTGGTTTTGTTTTAGGGTTAGGGTAGGGTTAGGGCTAGTTTTAGGATTAATGTTAGTGTTAGGGCTAGTGTTAGTGTGAGGTTTAGGCTTAGGTATAAAGTTAGATATAGAGTTAGGTTTAGATCTAGGGTTTGAGTTAGGGCTAAGGATAGGGGTAAGGTTAGGGCTAAGTTTAGGGCTTGGGTTAGGGTGATGGTAAGGCATAGGGTTAGAACTAGTTTTAGGGATTGGGAGAGAGTAGAGTTAGTCTTAGGGCAAGGGTTAGGGTGAGGGTTAGGGATAGGGCTAATTAAGCCTGGGATTAGGGCTAGGGTTAGTGTTAGGGTTAGGGTTAAGTTTAGGTTTAGGATTACTGCTAGCTTTAGGGCTAAGGTGAGGGTAAGAATTAGGGTTGGGGTTAGGTTTATGATTAAGGCGAGGTTTTGGCTAGGATGTGGGCTAAGGTTTGTGTTAGTGTTAGGGCTAGGATTAAATTAGGGCTAATGTCAGGTCTAGGGTTACCGTTAGTGATAGTTTTAGGATTAGGTTTATAGCTAGGTCTCTTGTAAGGGTTAGGTTTATGGTTAGTGTCACGTTGAAAGCTAGGATATTATTAAGTTTAGGGTCAGGTTTAGGGTTTTTGTTAGGTTAAGGTTTAGGTTTAGGGCTCGAATTAGCATTATTTTTAAGGATAGGGTGACGATACATTTAGGTTTAGGGTTCAGGTTAAGTGTAGGGTAATGGATAGGGTTAAGGTTAGGCATAGGATTAGGGTTTGGCCTAGGGTTAGCATAAGGGTTAGTGTTATCATTAGGTTAATGGATAGGTTAGAGCTAGGGTTAGGGCTAGTGTTGTGCTAAGGATTAAATCTAGGGTTAGGACTAAGATTAGGTCTAAGACTATGGTTAGGGTTAGGATTAGCTTTAGGGTTAAAGCTAGGGTAGGGCTTGGTTAGGGCTATTTATTGTGATAGATTAGGGCTACAGCTAATGTAAGAATTTGTTATGACTCGGGCTAGTTTTAGCATAAATATTAGGGCTAGGTATAGTTTTAGTGGTGGTTTAGGGTTAGGGTGATATTTTTGCTAGGGTTAGTGTTAGTTTCAGGGTCAGTGTTCAGGTTAGTGTTATGGTTAGGTTTAAAGCCAGAATTAGGTCTAGGGTTAGGTCTAGGGGATGGGTTAGTGTTTGTCTTAGGCAAAGGGTATTGTTAGAGCTAGGTCTAGGTTTTTCTTTAGGTCTAGGGTTTGAGTTATGGCTAGATTTAGGATTAGGTTTAGGTCTAGGGCTAGTATTAGGGTTAGGTTTAGATATAAGGTTACCAGTACGACTAGTGTTAGGGTTCAGTTTAGGGTTAGGTTCAGGTTTAGACCTACGATTAGTGTTAGGGTCAGAATAAGGGTCAGGGTTAGGGTTAGAGTTGGGTTATGGTTAGAGCTATAATAAGTTCTAGTGTTAGGACTAATAATAGGGTTAGGGTTTGTGTTAGGTTAAGGATTAGGGTTACCATTAGGGTTAGGGTTTGGCTTAGGGTAAGGGATAGGGATAGAGCTAGATTTAGGGCTTGGATTAGGGCAAGGGTTAGGGTTAAAGCTACATTTAGGGCTCGGATTAGGGCTAGTTTTCTGTTAGGTTTAGAGCTAGGATTCGAGCAATGTCTAATGTAAGAACTAGGGTTACAATTAGGGTTAATTTTGGATTATGTTTAGGGGCTAAATCTCTAATGTTAGGATTAGGTTTAGGGTTAGCGTGATATTTAGAGCGAGTGTTAGTGTTAGGTTAATAGTCAGGGTCAGGGTTAGTTTTAGGGTTAGGGTTAGGACTCGAAATAAGGCTAGGGTTACTGTAAGGGATTGGTTTAAGGTTAGGGTGGTGTTTAGAGCTAGGGTGAGTGTTAGGATATGAGTCTGAGTCAGGGTTAGTATTAAGGTTTAGGTTAGGAGTCGAATTAGGGCTAGGGTTAGGTTGAAGTGTAGTGCTAGGGTTTGGTTTAAGTTAAGGTTTAGTGTTAGGGCTATTACTCAGTTTTGTTTTACTGCTAGGGTTAGGGCTAGAGCTAGTTTTATAATTAGTGTTAGGTTAGGGCTAGTGTTAAAGTTAGGCTTAGGATTAGGGTTAGTGTTAGAGTTAGGGTTAGATCTAGAATTAGGACTAGGAATAAAGATAAAGCAAGGGTTATGGCTAGGGTTATGTCTAGGTTTAGGACTAGGGTTAGGGATAGGGTTAGAACTAGGGATAGGGCTAGTGTGAGAGTTAGAGTTAGTCTTAGGGCTAAGGTTAGAGTTAGGATTAGGGATAGTTTTAATTCGAGCTAGAATTAGGGCAAGGGTTAGTGTTCAGCTTAGGCCTAGCATTAGGGTTAGTGTTAGGGTTAAGTTTAGTCTAAAGGATCACGTCATACCTAGGTTTATAGATAGGGTGAGGGTTAGTATTAGGGTTAGGTTTAGGGTTATGATAAAGTCTTGGTTTAGGGTTAGGAGGAGGGCTAAGATATTTTTAGGGTTAAGGCTAGGATTAGGGCTAGGTTTTGGTTAAAGATTCTTTTAGTGTTAGGTATTTGGCTATCTATAGTGTAAGGTTTAGGTTTAGGGTTAGGGTCAGGTTTAGATCTAGGTGTATTTTTAGGGTCAGGGTCTGGGTTGGGGTTTGGGATAGGTTCAGGTTTAAAATTATGGCTCAAATTAGCATTAGGTTAAAGTTAGGGTAATGAGAGGGTGAGGTTTAGGGTTTAAGTTTGGTTTACGGTAATGGATAGGTTTAGGATTAGGGATAGGGTTAGGTTTAGGCCTAGGGTCAGCATTAGGGTTATGGTTATGGTTATGGAAATGGATAAGTTTAGAGCTAGGGTTAGGGCTAGGGTTATGGTTATGATTAGGGCTAGGGATAGGGTTAGTATTAGGTTTAAAACTCGGGTTATGAATCAGATTAGGGCTAGGTTTTGGGTTAAGTTAGTGCTAAGTTTAGGGTAATGGTCACAGTGAGGGTCAGGGTTAGTTTTAGGGTTAGGGTTAGGACTCAAATAAGGGCTAGGGTTACAGTTACAGTTTTGTTTAATTTTAGGGTGGTGTTTAGAGCTAGGGTGAGTGTTAAGATATGATTCAGGGTCAGGGTAAGTTTTAAGGTTAGAGTTAGGACTCAAATTAGGGCTAGATTAGGTCTAGGTGTACTGTTAGGGTTTGGTTTAAGTTAAGGTTTAGTGTTAGGGTATTGCTCAGTTTTGTTTTAGTCCTAGGTTTAGGGTTAGTGCTAGTTATATGATTAGCATAAGGGTTAATGCTAGTGTTAGTGTTAGGCTTAGGCTTAGGTTTAGATTAGGGTTAGCATTAGATCTAGGGTTAGGTCTAGGTCTAAGGATAAGGCCAGGGTTAGGGCTATGTTTAGGGTTATGGTAATGGATACATTTAGAAATAGGGATAGGTCTAGGTCGAGGGTTAGATTTAGTCTTAGGGCTAGTGTTATGGTTAGTTTTAGGGATAGGGCTTAAATAGGGCTAGGATTAGGGCTAGGATTAGTGTTCAGCTTAGGCATAGCATTGGGACTAGGGTTATGGTTATGTTTAGGGTAAGGGATGTTGTTATAGCTAGGTTTAGAAGTAAGATGAGGGTTAGATTAGAATTAGGGCTAGGGTTAGGGTTATGGTTATGATTAAGGCTTGGTTTAGGGCTAGGATGAGAGCTAGTGTTTGTTGTAGGATTAGGTCTAGAATTAGGGCTAGGGCTAATGTCAGGTCTAGTGTTACAGTAGGGGTATATTTAGGGTTAGGTTTGTGTCTAGATCTAGTGTAAATGTTAGGCTTAGGGTAAGGGTCAGGTTTTCAGCCAGGTGTATTTTTAGGGTCAGGATCAGGTTAAAGGTTTGTTTTAGGTTAAGGTTTATGGATAGGGTTAGAGCTAGGGTTAGGGCTACATTTAGAGTTAGGTTTAGGGCTATGATTTGGGTTAGGGTTAGGGTTAAATCTAGTGTTAGGGCTTGGATTATTGCTTTTTGTGTGTTAGGGTTAGGGCTAGGGTTAGGGCTATGGCCAATGTAAGAACTAGGGCTCAAATGAGTGTTAGGGTAAGGCTTAGGGTAATGCATATGGTTAAGTTTAGGGTTCAGGGTAGGTTTAGGGTAATGGAAAGTTTTCGGGATAGCAATAGAGTTAGGCTTAGGCTGAGGGTTAGAATTAGGATAAGGATTATCATAAGGATAATGTATAGGGTTAGGGCTAAGGTTATGGTTAAGATTAGGGCTATAGTTAGGGTTAGGGTTTGGTGTAGGGCTAGTAACCCTAGGTTAGGATAGGTTAGGGTTAGGTTTAGGGTAAATGTTCGGTTTTGAGCTTGGTTAGTTCTAGGGAGAGGGTTAGGTTTAGTGTTATATCTAGGGTTAAGGTTATGGTTATGGTCAGGGTTAGGTTTAGGGTTAGGTCTAGGGTTTTCATTAGGTTTAGGGTTAGGTTTAGAGTAATAGATTGGGATAGATGTAAGGTTAGCTTTTGGGTTAAGCTTAGGTTTAGGGTTAAGTTTAGTTTTAAAACTGGGTTTACTGTTGGGTTTATGGTAAGGGTTAGGTTTTGAGTTAGGGTTAGGGCTAAAGCAAGGGTTAGGTTTAGCGTTAGGTCTAGGGTTAGGTTTATGTTTTGTGTTAAGGTTTCGGGTAGGATTAGGGTTAGGGTTATCATTACATTTATCTTTAGAGTTGTGGTAATGGCTAAGATTAGATCTAGTGTTAGAGCTAGTGTTAAGGTTAGGATTAGGGCTAGGGTTAGGGATAGTGCTAGGTTATGTTTAGGCTAAGAGTTAGGCTGTGAGCTAGAGTTAGGACTAATGTGAGAATTAGGGTTAGGTTTAGAGCTAGGGTTAGAGTGAGGATTATGCTTAGCATAGGTTTAGGCCTCGGATTAGGGCTAGGTTTTGTGTTAGGTTTAGGCCTAGGGTTAGTACTATGGGTAATGTAAGATTTAGGGTTATAATTATGGCTAGTTGTAGGGTAAGGGTTATGGCTAGGTCTAGTGTTAAGTTTAGATTTTGGTTTATTGTCAGGTTTAGAGCTTGGCTTAGTGCTAGTGTCAGGGTCAGTGTTCATGTTAGAGTTAGGATTAGGGTGAAAGCCAGAATTAGGACAAGGTTAGGTATAGGGGTAAGGTTATTGTTTGGATTAGGTTAAGGGTTACTGTTAGGGACAGGACTAAGTTTTTGTTTAGGTCTAGGGCTACAGTTATTGTTAGATTAGGTTTACCTTTAGGGCTTGTGTTAGTGTTAGGTTTAGGTATTAGGTTACTGGTAGGGCTAGTTTCAGGGTTCGGTTTAGGTTAGGGTCAGGTTTACACCTATAATTAGTGTCAGGGTAAGAATAAGTGTGACGTTTAGAGTTGAGTTTTGGATTAGGGTTAGAACTAGAATGAGGGCTAGGGTTAGGACTAGTAATAGGGTTAGTGTTTGGTTTAGGCTAAGGATTAGGATTAGGACTAGGTTGAGCATTATGGATAGGGTTTGGCTTAGGTTAAGAGATAGGGTTAGAGCTAGGGTTAGGGCTATGTTTAGGGTTAGGTTTAGGGCTAGGATTAGGGTTAGGGTTAGGGTTAAATCTAGTGTTAGGGCTTGGATTAGAGCTATTTTTGTGTTAGGGTTAGGGCTAGGGTTAGGGCTATGGCCAATGTAAGAACTAGGGTTACAATTAGCATTAGTTTTAGGGTTAGGGTTTGGGCTAGGAATGATGTTAGCATTAGCTTTAGGGTTAGGGTGATATTTAGAACTAGGATTGGTGTTTGGATAAGAGTCAGGATCAGGGCTAGTTTTAGGCCTAGGACTCGAATTAGAGCTAGGGTTATGGCTTGTTATAGCGGTATGGTTTGCTATAGGGTAAGGTTTAGGGTTAGAGCAATGGCTTGGTTTTGTTTTAGGGCTAGGGCTAGTATTAGGGCTAGTTTTAGAATTAGCAATAATGTTAGGGCTAGTGGTATGATGAGGTTAAGCTTAAGGTTAGGGTTAGTTACAGAGGTATGTTTAGATCTAGGGTTAGGGATATGGTTAGTGTTAGGGCTAAGGTTAGGACTAGGGTTAGAAATAGAAATAGGTCTAGGGTGAGATTTAGTCTTAGGGCTATGGTTAGGGCTACGGTTAGGTTTAGGGCTAAATTAGGGCTAGGATTAGCATTTGGGTCAGTGTTAGGGTTAGGTCTATGGTTAGGGTTAGGGTTAGGGTTAGTGTTAATGTTAGGTTTACAGTCAGTTTTAGGGGAATTGATGGGGTTATAGCTAAGTTCATGGCTAGGACAAGCTTTCAAATTCAGGATAGGGCTAGGTTCAGATTCGGGTAGGATTAAGGCTAGGTTCAGGGCTAGGATGAGGTCTAGGGTTTGTGTTAGGTTTAGGGCTAGGATTAGGGCTATGGCTAATGTCAGGTCTAGGGTTATGGTTACGGATAGTGTGAGGGTTAGGTTTAGTGTAGGGGTCAGGGTTAGAGCTAGATGTATGATTAGGTTCAGAGTCGGGTTAGGGTATGGTTTGGGTTAAGGTATAGGGTTAGGCTTTGAATTAGCATTAGGGTTAAGAACTGGCTTTACAATTAGGGCTAGTTTTATGGTTACAATTAGAGTAATGGATAGGGTTAGGTTTAGAGTAATGTATAGGGTTAGTGTTAGGGATAGTGTTAGGCCTAAGATTAGCATTTGGGTTAGGCTTGTGTTTAGGATAATGGATAGGGTTAGTGCTAGTGTTAGGGCTTTGGTTAAGCTTAGGATTAGGGCTAGAGTTAGGGTTAGGCATAGGTTTAGTGTTACTGTTAGTGTTACTGTTAGGTTTAGGGTAAATGTTAGGGGTTGAGCTAGTGTTAGGGCTAAGGCGAGGGTTAGGTTTAGAGTCAGGGCTATGTTTAGGATTAGGGTTAGGGTTAGGGCTAGGATTAGTGTTAGGTCAGTTTATGGTAATGGATAAAGTTAGAGTCTAAGATTTGGGCTATGGTTACAGTAGGGATTAGAGCTAGGGTTAGGGTTAGAGTTAGGGCTAGGGTTATGTTTAGGGTAAGGGTTAGAGTTTGAGCTAGGGTTAGGGCTAGGGCAAGCTTTAGGGTTAGGGTTTGTGCTAGGATTTTGGTTAGGTTTACACTTATGGCTAGGATTAGGGCTAGGTTTTGTGTGAGATTTATGGCTAGCATTAGGGCTATGAGTAATGAAAGAGCCTGGTTTATGGTTATACCTAGTTTTAGAGTTAGAGTTATGGATAGGTCTATAGTTAGGTTTAGGTTTTGGGTTATGATAAGGTTTAGAGCTAGGGTTTGTGTTAGGATAAGGTTCAGTGTTTGGGATAGCATTGGGGTTATGGATAGGACCAGAATTAGAACTAGGGTTAGGTCTAGGGGTAGGGTTAGACTTTGCATTAGGTTAATGGTTATTGTTAGGGCTAGGGATAGGATTTTTTTAGGGCTAAGGCTAGAATTATGTCTATATTTAGAATTAGGTTTAGGTCTAGTGCTAGTATTATGGATAGGTTAGGTATAGGTTTACTGGTAGGGCTAGTGTTAGTGTTCGTTCTAGTGTTAGGGTCAGGCTTAGACCTAGGGTTAGTGTTAGGGTCATAATAAGGGTCAGGGTTAGGCTTAGACTTTGGTATAGGGTTAGAGATAGAATAAGGGCTAGGGTTAGGACTAGTAATAGGGTTAGTGTTTGGGATAGGCTAAGGATTAGGGTTAGAACTAGGGTAACATTAGGGTGAGGGTTTGGCTTAGGATAAGGGATAGGGTTAGAGCTAGAGTTATGGTTTTGGATAGGGCTAGGGCTAGGGTTATATTGAGGGTTTGGGTTAAAGCTAGGGTTAGGGCTCAGATTAGGGTTAGGTTTTGTGTTAGGGTTATGGCTATGGTTAATGTAAGAAATGGCTTTACAATTTGGGCTACTTTTATTATTAGAGTTCGGGCTAGATCTAGTTTTTGGGTTACATTTAGAGTTAAGGTGATGTTTAGAGCTAGGTTTAGATTTAGGGTCAGAGTCAGGTTAAATATTAGTTATACGGATAGGGTTAGGACTAGGTGTAGTGTTAGGATTTGGTTTAGGTTAAGGTTAGGAATAGGGCTATAGCTCAGTTTTGATTAGGGCTAGGTTTTGTGTTAGGTTTAGGCCTAGGGTTATTGCTATGGGTAATATAAGATCTAGAGTGGGTAATATAAGATCTAGAGATCTAATTACATCTAGTTGTAGGGTAAGGGTTATGGCTAGGTCTAATGTTAAGTTTATATTTTGTTTTGTTGTCAGGTTTAGAGCTAGGTTTAGTGTTAGTATCAGGTTCAGTGTTCAGGTTAGAGTGAGGGTTAGTGTGAAAGCCATAATTAGGACAAATTAGGTATAGGGGTAGGGTTATTGTTTGGATTAGGTTAAAGGTTACTGTTAGGGATAGGACTAAGTTTTTGTTTAGGTCTAGGCTTAGAGTTATCACTAGATTTAGGATTAGGTTTAGGTCTAAGGCCAGTGATAGGATTAGGCATAGGTATGAGGTTACTGGTAGGGCTAGTGTTAGGGTTCAGTTTAGGGTTAGGTTCAGGTTTAAACCTACAATTAGTTTTAGGGTCAGAATTATGGTCAGCATTAGGGTTAGGGTTTGGGTTATGGTTAGAGCTAGAATGAGGGCTAGGGTTAGAACTAGTAATAGGGTTAGGGTTTGAGTTATGTTAAGGATTAGGGTTAGCATTAGGATTAGGGTTTGCCCTAGGGTAAGGGATAGGGTTAGAGCTAGGGTTAGGGCTAGGGTTATGACACAGGTTAGGATTAAAGCTAGTTTTAGGGCTTGGATTATGGCTAGTTTTGTGTTAGGTTTAGGGTTAGGGTTAGAGCAATGGCTAATGTAAGAACTAGGGTTACAATTATGGTTAATTTTTGGGTTATGGTTAGGGGTTAAACCTCTAATGTTAGGATTAAGTTTAAGGTTAGGGTGATATTTAGAGCTAGTGTTAGTGTTAGGTTAATAATCAGGGTAAGAGTTAGTTTCAGTGTTAGGGTTAGGACTCAAAATAAGGCTAGGGTTACTGTAAGAGTTTGGTAAAGTTAGGGTGGTGTTTTGAGCTAGTTTGAGTATTAGGATATGAGTCTGAGTCAGGGTTCTTATTAAGGTTAAGGTTGGGACTCCAATTAGGGCTAGGGTTAGGTTGAGGTGTAGTGCTAGGGTTTGATGTAAGTTAAAGTTTAGTTTTAAGGCTATTTCTTGGTTTTGTTTTACTGCTAGATATAGGGTTAGAGCTAATTTTTTGATTAGTGCTAGGGTTAGGGCTAGTGTTAAGGTTAGGCTTAGGCTTAGCTTTAGTGTTAGATTTAGAGTTAGGGTTAGATCTAGGCTTAGGACTAAGAATAAAGATAAGGCAAGGGTTATGGCTAGGGTTATGTCTAGGTTTAGGGCTAGGGTTAGGGTTATGGTAAGGGATAGGGTTAGAACTAGGGATAAGTCTAGTGTGAAAGTTAGAGTTAGTCTTAGGGCTAGGGTCATGGTTAATTTTGGGGATAGGGCTAAATTAAGGCTAGGAACAGGGCTAGAGTTACTGTTCAGCATAGGTATAGCACTAGGACTAGCGTTATGATTATGTTTCAGGTAAGGGATGTTGTTATAGCTAGGTTTAGAGGTAGAATGAGGGTTAGATTAGACTTAGGCTACAGTTATGGTTAGGGTTATGATTAAGGCTAGGTTTAGGGCTAGGATGAGGCCTAGGTTTTGTTGTAGGATTAGGTCTAGAATTAGGGCTAGGGCTAATGTCAGGTCTAGTGTTAGAGTTAGGGGTAGATTTAGGGTTAGGTTTGTGTCTAGCTTTAGTGTAAGTGTTAGGCTTAGTATAAGGGTCAGGTTTAGACCTAGATATATTTTTAGGGTCAGGATCATGTTTAAGGTTTGTTTTAGGTTAAGGTTTAGGGATAGGGCTCAAATAAGCATTAGGGTTAGGCTTAGGGTAATGGATAAGGTTCGTTTTAGGGTTCAGGGTAGGTTTAGGGTAATGGAGAGGTTTTTAGTTTGCAATAAGAAAATGGTTAGGCCTAGGGTTAGCATTAGGATTAGGATTATCATAAGGATAATATATAGGGTTAGAGCTAGTGTTAGGGCTAAGTTTATGGTTAAGATTAGGGCTAGTAACCCTAGCTTAGGGTAGGTTTGGGTTAGGTTTATGGTAAAGGTTAGGTTTTGAGCTAGGGTTAGTCCTAGGGTGAGGGTTAGGTTTAGTTTTAAGTGTAGGGTTAGGGTTATAGATTTGGTCATGGTTAGGTTTAAAGTTAGGGCTAGGGTTTTCGTTAGGTTTAGGGTTAGGTTTGGAGTAATAGATTGGTTAGATGTAAGGTTAGTTTTGGGTTAAGTTTAGGTTTAGGGTTAAGTTTATTTTTAGGGTTGGGTTTACTGTTGGGTTTAGGGTAAGGGTTAGGTTTTGAGTTAGGGTTAAGGCTAAAGCAATAGTTAGGTTTAGGGTTAGGTCTAGGGTTAGGTTTATGTTTTGTGTTAAGGTTTTGGTTAGGGTTAGGGCTGGGGTTATTATTACATTTATCTTTAGAGTTAGGGTAATGGATAGGGTTAGAGCTAGGGTTAGAGCTAGTGTTAAGTTTAGGATTAGGGCTAGGGTTAGGGTTATGCATAGGAATAGGGCTATGGTTGTGTTTAGGCTAAGGGTGAGGCTAACATGAGGGTTAGGGTTAGGGTTAGAGCTAGGGTTAGGTTGAGGGTTATGCTTAGGGTTGGTTGAGGCCTCGGATTACGGCTAGGTTTTGTGTTAGGTTTAGGCCTAGGGTTAGTGCTATGGGTAATGTAAGGTCTAGAGTTCTAATTACAGCTAGTTGTAGGGTAAGGGTTATGGCTAAGTCTAGTATTAAGTTTAGATTTTGGTTTATTATCAGGTTTAGAGCTACGTTTAGTGTTAGTGTCAAAGTCAGTGTTCAGGTTATAGTTAGGGTTAGGGTGAGAGACAGAATTAGAACAAGGTTAGGTATAGGGGTAGGGTTAGTGTTTGGATTAGTTTAAAGGTTATTGATAGGGATAGGACTAAGTTTTTGTTTTAGGTCTAGGGCTAGAATTAGCTCAAGATTTAGGATTACGTTTAGGTCTTGGGCTAGTGTTAAGGTTAGGTTTAGATATGAGGTTACCTATAGGGCTAGTTTTAGGTTTGGGTTTATGCCACGGTCTGGCTGGGCACAAAATAATTGAGCCGCCAAGAGGCACTTTTAGGTTCAAAACAGGAACTCCTTTATTTCTTGAGCTCCGTGAACTCCACCCATGCGGCTCTTCCAGGCACACACCACACCAACCGGAAATCCCTCATCTGGACCTTCCCCAACCAATGCAAACCCTCCAGGAATCCCCGCAAGAACTCCAAAGTAGCGGGTGCTAGAGGCAACAAGAGCCGCCCCATTGCCCTACAGTAAAGGTCAAATATACAATACAATCAATCCAGCATCACAGCAATTATGTATAGCTTAACTCAAATCATCATCTCAATGGTTCGCTGGCATCACCTTTCAAACATTCCCTCTGGCAAATGCCAGGCATCATACCAACCAGGGCCGTGGCTCTCAACAGGTTTAGGGTTAGGATCAGATTTATACATATAATTAGTGTTAGGGTCAGAATATAGGTTAAGTTTAGAGTTTGATTTTGGGTTAGGGTTAGAGGTAGAATGAGGGCTAGGGTTAGGACTAGTAATAGGGTTCTTGTTTGGTTTAGTCTAAGGATTAGGATTAGGACTAAGGTTATCATTATGGATAGGGTTTGGTTTAGGGTAAGGAATAGGGTTAGAGCTAGGGTTAGGTCTATGTTTAGGGTTAGGTTTAGGGCTAGGATTAAGGTTAGGGTTAGGGTTAAATCTAGTGTTAGGGCTTGGATTAGTGCTACTTTTGTGTTAGGGTTAGGGCTATGGCCAATGTAAGAACTAGGGTTATGATTAGGGTTAGTTTTAGGGTTAGGGTTTGGGCTACGAATGGTGTTAGCATTAGCTTTAGGGTTAGGGTGATATTAGAGCTAGGGTTAGTGTTTAGATAAGAAACATGGTCATGGTTGGTTTTAGGCCTAGGACTCAAATTAGAGCTAGGGTTATGGCTTGTTATAGGGGTAGGGTTTGCTATAGGGTAAGGTTTAGGGTTAGAGCAATGGCTCGGTTTTGTTTTAGGGCTAGGGCTATGGTTAGGGCTAGTTTTAGGATTAGCAATAGTGTTAAGGCTAGTGGTATGGTGAGGTTTAGGCTTAAGTTTAGGGTATATCTAGAGTTATGTTTATATCTAGTGTTTAGGGCTATGGCTAGGGTTAGGGCTAAGGTTAGGGCTAGTGTGAGGGCTACGGTAATGGACAGGGTTAGAAATAGAAATAGGGCTATCGTGATGTTTGTCATACGGCTAGGGTAGGGGTAGGGTTAGGGTTAGGGCTAAACTAGGGATAGGATTATCATTGGGTCAGTGTTAGGGTTAGGTCTATGGTTAGGACTAGGTTTAGGGTTAGTGTTAGTGTTAAGCTTAGAGTTACTTTTAGGGAAAGTGATGGTGTTATAGCTAGTTTAGATATGAGGTTACCTATAGGGCTAGGACGAGCTTTAAAATTTAGAATAGGGCTAGGGTGAAAGTTTTGGATAGGATTAAGGCTAGGTTTAGGGCTAGGATGAGGGCTAGGGTTTCTGTTAGGGTTATGGTTAGGATTAGGGCTAGAGCTAATGTCAAGTCTAGGGGTATGGTTAGGGATAGTGTTAGGGTTAGTTTTATGGCTAGGTCTAGTGTAAGGGTTAGGTTTAGTGTAGGGGTCAGGTTTAGAGCTAGGTGTATTATTAGGTTTAGAGTCAGGTTACAGTTTGGTTTGGCTTAAGGTTTAGGGTTAGGGCTCAAATTAGCACTAGGGTTAAGAACTGGCTTTACAATTAGGGTTAGTTTTATGGTTAGAGTTAGGGTGAGTTTTAGGGTTAGAGAAATGGATAGGATTAAGTTTAGGATTCAGATTAGGTTTAGAGTAATTTATAGGGTTAGTGTTAGGGATAGGGTTAGGGTTTGGCCTAAGGTTAGCATTTGGGTTAGGCTTGTGTTTAGGATAATTGATAGGGTTAGAGCTAGTGTTAGGGCTTGGGTTAAGCTTAGGATTAGAGCTAGAGTTAGGGTTAGGCATAGGGTTAGTGTTAGAGTTGAGGTTAGGTTTAGGGTAAGTGTTAGGGGTTGAGCTAGGGTTAGGGCTAAGGTGAGGTTTAGGGTTAGGATTATGGTTAGGACTAGGATAAGCATTAGGTTCAGGGCTCTGTTTAAGGTAGTGGATAAAGTTAGATCTAAGATTTGGGCAATGGTTACAGTAGAGATTAGGGCTAGGTTTAGGGTTAGGGTTAGGGCTAGTGTTATGTTTAGGGTAAGTGTTAGAGTTTGAGCTAGGGTTAGGGCTAAGGCAAGTGTTAGGTTTAAGGTTTGGGCTAGGGTTTTGGTTAGGTTTATGCTTATAGCTAAGTTTAAGGCTAGGTTTTGTGTGAGATTTATGGCTAACATTAGGGCTATGGGTAATGAAAGAGCCTGGTTTATGATTATGGCTAGTTTTAGGGTTAGGGTTATGAATAGGTTTATATTTAGGGTTAGGTTTTTGGTTAGGATAAGGTTTAGAGCTAGGGTTTGTGTAAGGATAAGGTTTAGTGTTTGGGATAGCATTGGGTTTAGGACTAGGGCCAGAATTAAAACTAGGGTTAGGTCTAGGGGTAGGGTTAGACTTTGTGTTAGGTTAATGGTTATTGTTAGGTCTAGGGCTAGAGTTATGTCTATATTTAGAATTAGGTTTAGGTCTAGTGCTAGTATTATGGATAGGTTAGGTATAGGTTTACTGGTAGGGCTAGTGTTAGGGTTCAGTTTAGTGTTAGGGTCAGGCTTAGACCTAGGGTTAATGTTAGGGTCAGAATAAGGGTCAGGATTAGGCTTAGGCTTTGGGATAAGGTTAGAGATAGAATGAGGGCTAGGGCTAGGACTAGTAATAGGGTTAGTGTTTGCGGTATGCTAAGGATTAGGATTAGAACTAGGGTACTATTAGGGTAAGGGTTTGGCTTAGGGTAAAGGATAGGGTTAGGGCTTGGGTTAGGCTTTTGGTTAGGGTTAGGGCCAGGGTTATATTGAGGCTTTGGTTTAAAGCTAGGGTTAGGGCTCAGATTAGGGTAAGGTTTTTTGTTAGGGTTATGACTATGGCTAATGTAAGAACTGGCTTTACAATTCGGGCTAGTTTTATGGTTAGGGTTAGGGCTAGGTCTAGTGTTTAAGTTATGTTTAGGCTTAATTTCATATTTAGAGCTAGGGTTAGTTTTAGGATCAGAGCCAGTGTCAATATTAGTTTTAGGATATGGTTAGGACTAGGTATAGTGTTAGGATTTAGTTTAGGTTAAGGGTTAGGATTAGGGCTATAGCTTAGTTTTGTTTGAGGGCTCTGGCTAGGGTTAGGGCTAGTTTTTAAATTAGCATTAGGGTTAGGGCTACTCTTAGGGTGAGGTTTAGGTTTAGGTTTAGGGTTAGATTTAGAGTTAGTGTTAGATTTAGATGTAGGGCTAGGGATAAGTTTTGGGCTAGGTTTTGAATAGGGTTAGGACTAGGTTTGGGTTATGATAAGGGATAAGTTTAGTACTAGGGAGAGGCTAGGGCAAGAGTTAGAGTTAGTCTTAGGGATAGGGATATGATTAAGTTTAGGTTTAGGGCTAAATTAGGGCTAGGATTAGAGTTAGGGTTAGTATTATGGTTAGACCTTGGTTTAGGGCTAGGTTTAGGATTAGGGTTAGGGTATGGTATTGGAGGGGACCGGTGAAGCGTCAGAGGGAGAGACCACCAAGAGACCACTCATGCAATTGGCAGAAGGGGATTTATTGATCTAGCATGCTAGGGCTCTGTGCCCACTCAAGAAGGGAGAACAGCCCAGATCCCCGAGCAGGGGCTGAGCACTGCTTAAGTACACTTTTTTGGGGAGGGCGGGAATTTTACATATATCACAGTCTCCTTTAACAAATCATCATACACCACGGGAAAATCAAACAACAATTCCTAAACATGATTAGTTCATTCATTGGCAGGAACAGGTCAGGTGGGGGTGATAGGTCAGTTCTAAAGCGGGGTACACATTCAAACTGATTGGTTTAGGCCCTGCGATGCCTACGTGTGAGACCACACAGAGCCCTTCAGTTATTAAACAACCAAGCAGTCAGGGAAATATTTACTGGGCGGTTCCAAGCATTGTCTTAACAGCTACAGGAATTTCAGGTTTTGCAGGTAGCATATAAACCTAACAATACCTAATCCTTTACATTTTAACTCAGGCCTTGCAGCTTAGAAACTTTACAATACCTGGTCTTTTACCCTTTAAATTTTACGCTTTAACTTCAATTTCTTTTACCCTTACAGTATGATGTTATAGCGAGGTTTTGGCCTACGACAAGGGGTAAATTTAGGGTTAGGGCTATTGTTAGAATTAGGGTTAGGATTAAAGCTAGGTTTAGGGCCAGGTTTAGGGCTATGGTTTTTGTTAGGGATAGGGCTAGCATTAGGACTAGGGCTAATGTCAGGTCTAGGGTTATGGTTAGGGATAGTTTTAGGGTTAGGTTTATGGCTAGGTATAGTGAAGGTTTAGGTTGAGGGTTCGGGTCAGCTTTAGAGCTAGGGGTATCATTAGAGTCAGGGTCAGAGTCAGGCTTTGTTTAGGTTGAGGTTTAGGGTTAGAGCTCAAATTAGCTTTAGGGTTAGATTTAGGGTTAGGGTAATGGATATGGTTAGGTATAGGTTTCAAGTTAGGTTTAAAGTAATGGATAGGGTTAGGGTTATGGATAGGGTTAAGGTTATCCTAGGGTTAGCCTTAGGGATAGAGTTAGGGTAAGCTAATGGATAGGATTAGAGCTAGAGTTATGGCTTCGGTTATGGTTAGGATTATGGCTAGGTTTAGGTTTAGGTTTAGGGTTAGGGTTAAAGCTAAGGTTAGGGCTTGGATTAGGGTTAAGTTTTAGATTAGCTTAGGGCTAGGGTTAGGGCTATGGCTAATGTAAAAATTAGGGTTACAATTAGGGCTAGTTTTATGACTAGCACTAGGGCTAGGTCTAGTATTAGAGTTAAGTTAAGCTTTAGGGTGAAGATTTGAGATGTGGTTATTGTTAGGGTTAGAGTCAGGGTCAGTGTTAGTTTTAAGGTTAGGGATAACACTCAAATTAGAGATAGGATTAAGGCTAGGTGTATGGTAAGGTTTTGTGTTAAGGTTAGGGCAAGAATTAGGACTAGGGATAATGTCAGGTATAGGGTTACGGTTAGGTTAGGATTAGCATTGGGGCTTTGACTCAGTTTTGTTTTAGGTCTAGGGCTTGGATTAGGGCTAGTTTTAGGATTAGTGATAGTGTTAGGGCTAGTGGTATGGTGAGGTTTAGGCTTAGGGTTAGGGTTAGATTTAGAGTTATGGTTAGATCTAGGGTTAGAACTAGGGTTAGGGCTAAGGTTAGGGCTAATGTTAGGGTTATTGTAACAGATAAGGTTAGTACTACAAATAGGTCTAGGGTGAGAGTTAGAGTTAGTTTTACGACTAGGGTTAGAGTTAGGGTTAGAGTTAGCAAAAATTAGGGCTAAGATTAAAGCTAGGGTTAGTGTTATGGTTAGGCCTAGGGTTAGGGCTCAGTTTAGGTTTAGTGATAGTATTAGGGTTTGGGTTAGGGTTAGGGGAAGGGATGTGGTTATACCTAGGTTCAGAACTAAGGGGAGGGTTGAAATGAGGAATTGGGCTAGGTTTAGGGTTCAGGTTAGGATTAAGGCTAAGGGATCAGTTTTGTGTTAGGTTTAGGGCAAGAATGAGGTAGAGAGATAATGTCAGGACTAGGGTTATGGTTAGGGATATGGTTAGGGTTAGCTATATGGCTAGGTCTAGTGTAAAGGTTACGTTTAGGGTTAGGGCTAGGTTTAGAGCTAGGTGTATTATTAGAATCAGTGTCTTGTTTAGAGTTTTATTTAGGTTATGGTTTAGGTTTAGGGCTCAAATTATCATTAGGGTTAGGGTTAGGGTTAGAGTAATTGATAGGTTTAGTTTTAGTGTGCAGGTTAGGTTTATGTAATGGATATGGTTAGTGTTAGCAATAGGTTTAGAGTTAGACCTAGGGTTAGCATTTGGGTTAGGCTTATATTTAGGGTAACGGATAGGTGTAGGACTAGGTTTATGATTAGGATTATGGGAAGTGTTAGGGTTAGGGTTAGGCCTAGGGTTAGTATTAGGGGTTAGGTTTAGGGTAAGTGTTAGGGTTTGAGCTATGGTCAGGACTAGGGAAAGTGTTAGGGTTAGTGTCAGGTCTAGGTTTAGGATTAGTGTTAATTTGAGGGCTAGGGTTATCATTAGGTTTAGGGTTATGTTTAGGGTAATGGATAGAGTTAGAGGTAGGGTTTGGCCTTGGTTATGGTTAGGATTAGGGTTAGGATTACTGTTCAGGTTAGGGTTAGGGCTAGGGTTATGTTTATAATGAGGGTCAGTGTTTGAGCTAGGGTTAGGGCTAAGGCGAGAGTTAGTGTTAGGGTTACACTTAGGGCTAGGGTTATGGCTAGGATTAGGACTAAGTTTTGTGTGAGGTTTACAGCTAGCATTAAGGCTATGGGTAATATAAGTGCTAGGGTTAGGAGTATGGTTAGGTCTAGGGTTAGGGTTATGGCTAGATTTGGGGTTAGCATAAAGTTTAGAGCTAGGGTTTTTGTTAGGAGAATTATCTTTGTTTGTGTTAGGGTTAGGTTTATTGTTGGGGCCAGAATTAGGGCTAGTGTTAGGTCTACAGGTAGGGTTAGTGTTTGGGTTAAGTTTAGGGTTATTGTGAGGTCTAGGGCTAGGTTTGTGTTTTGGGCTAGTGGTAGAGATATAGCTAGATTTAGGATTAGGCTTTTGTCTAGGTCGAGTGTTAAGGTTAGGTTTAGGTATAGGGTTACCCGTTGGGCTAGTGTTAGGGTTCGGTTTAGGGTTAGGGTCAGATTTCAACCTAGGGTTAGAGTTAGGGTCAGAATAAGGGTCAGGGTTAGGGTTTAAGTTTGGGTTAGGTTTAGAGCTAGAATGAGGGCTAGGGTTAGGATTAGTGTTAGAGATATGGTTTGGGGTAGGCTAAGGATTATGTTAGGACTAGGGTAGTATTAGGTTGAGGGTTTGGCTTACAGTAAGGGATAAGTTTAGAGCTAGGATTAGAAGTCTTGTTAGCATTAGGGATAGAGATAGGCTTAAGGTTAGGGTTAGGTTTAATGCTAAGTTTAGGTCTCAGATTAGGACTGGGTTTTCTGTTATTATAGGGCTATGGTTAATGTAAGAACTGGCATTATGACTAGGGCTAGTTTTAGGGTTAGAGTTAGAGCTAGGTGCAGTGTTCAGTTTAGGTTTAGGGTTAGGGTGATGTTTAAAGCTAAGTATAGTGATAGAGTCTGAGTCAGGGTCAGAGTTAGTTCTAGAGTTAGGGTTAGAACTCGAATTAGGGCTAGGTTAGGGCTAGGTATAAACTTAGGGTTTGGTTTAGGTTAAGGATTAGTGTTAAGCCTATGACTCAATTTAGTTTGAGTGCTAGGCCTAGGGTTAGGGCTAGTTTTCCAATTAGCATTAGGATTAGTGCTAGTGTTAGGATGAGGTTTAGGCTTAGGTTTAGGATTGGCTTTAGAGTTAGGGTTAGGTCTAGTTTTAGAGCTATGAAAATTTTGGGCTAGTATTGAGGCTAGGTTTAGAGCTAGGGTTTGGGTTATGGTAAGGGATAGGTTTAGATCTAGGGTTAGTACTAGGGTGATAGTTAGGGGTAGGAGTAGGGTAAGGGTTAAATTTGTTCTAGGATTAGTGTTAGGGTTAGTGTTAGGGCTAGGATTAGTGTAAGGTATGATGTTATAGCTAGGTTTACGGCGAGGGTCCAAATATGGTTAGGGCTAGGGTTAGGGTTATGATGAAGATTAAGCCTGGGTTTAGGGCTAGTATTAGGGTGAGGTTTAAGGCTAAGATTAGGGCTAGGTTTTGTGTTAGGGTTAGGGTTATGATTAGGGCTAGGTGTAACTTCAGGTCTAGGTTTATAGTTAGGGTTAGTTTAGGTTTAGCTTTATGGCTAGTTATAGTGGAAGGGTTAGGTTGAGGGTTAGGGTCAGGTTTAGAGATAGGGTTATTATTAGGATCACAGTCATGGTTAAGGTTTGGGTTAGGTTAAGGTTTAGGTTCAGGGATCTCATTAGCATTAGGATTAGGATTAAGGTTAGGGTAATGTTTATGGTTAGGTTTAGGGTTCAGGTTAGATTTAGGGTAATGGATAAAGTTAGGGTTGGAAATAGGGTTACGGTTATCCTAGGGTTAGTATTAGGGTTAGGCTTATGGTTAGAGTAATGGATAGTGATAGAGCTAGGGTTAGGGCTAGGATTATGGTTAGGATTAAGGCTAGGGTTAGGTTTAGGGTTAGGGCAAGTTTTAGGGTTAGGGTTAGTTTTAGGGCAATGGTTAGGGCTATGGTTAGGGTTAGAATTAAAAAGAGGTGTAGGGTTTGGATTAGAGCTAGGTTTTGGCTTAGGTTATGGCTAGGATTAGGGCTAAGGTTAATGTAAGAATTAGAGTTATGATTAGGGCTACTTTTAGGGTTATGGTTAGGGGTAGGTCTAGTTTTAGGGTTAGGTATACATTTAGGGTGATGTTAGAGCTAGGGTTAGTGTTAGGGTCAGAGTCAGGGTCAAGGTTAGTTTTGGGGTAAGGGTAGGACTGGAATTAGGGCTAAAATTAGGCTAGGTATAGGGTTAGGTTTGGTTTAGATTAAGGGTTAGGGTTAGGGCTATGGCTCATTTTTTTTAGGGTTAGGACTAGGTTAGGGCTAGTTTTAGGATTAGCATTAGTGTTATGTCTAGTGTTAGTGTAAGGTTTAGGCTTAGGATTAGGGTTATATTTAGAGTTATGGTTAGATCTAGGGCTAAGGCTAGGGCTAGTGTTAGGGATAAGCTTAGGTCAGTGTTAGGGTTACGGTAAGGGATAGAGTTAGATACAGAAATAAGGCTAGGGCGAGAGTTAGAGTTAGTCTTAGTGCTAGTGTTAGGGTTAGGGTTAGGGCTAAATTAGGGCTAGGATCAGGTAGGTCTAGGATTAGTGTAAGGATTAAGTCTAGGTTTAGAGTTAGAGTTAGATTTAGGGGAAGGGATGGGTTAATAGCAAGGTTCAGAACTAGGGCGAGGGATAAAATTAGGGATAGGGATAGAGTTAGGGTTTGGGTTAGGATCAAGGGTAGGATGAGGACTTGCATTTGTGTTAGAGTTATGGCAAGAATTAGGGCTAGGGCTAATATCAGGTCTAGGGTTATAATTATGGATAGGTTTAAGGTAAGGTTTATGGCTAGGTCTAGTGTCAGAGTTAGGTTTAAGGTAAGGTTCAGGTTTAGAGCTACGGATATTATAATGATCAGAGTCAGATTTTGGGTTTGGGTTAGATTGAGGTTTAGGGTTAGGGCTTAAATTAGCTTTAGGTTTAGAGTTAGGGTTAGAGTAATGAATAGGGTTAGGTTTAGGCTTCAGGTTAGTTTTAGGGTTCAGTTTATTTTTAGCATAATGGATAGGTTTAGAGTTAGGCCTAGGGTTAGCATTAGGTTTATGGTTATCATTAGAGTAATGGATAGGGTTAGGGCTAGGATTATATTTAGGATTAGGACTAGAGTTAGGGTTAGTGTTAGGGTTTAGGCTAGGGTTAGGTATAGGGTATGGGTTAGGGTTTGAGCTAGGGTTAGTGCTAAGGCTAAGGTTATGTTTAGGGTTAGGTCTAGGGTTAGGGTTAGTATTAGGGTTAGGGCTAGGTTTATCATTAGGGTAAGGGTAGTGGACAGGGTTAGATGTCGAGTTAGAGTTAGATTTAAGTTTAAGACTAGAGTTACTGTTAGATTTAGCATAGCTGTTAGAGTTTGAGCTAGGGTTAGGACTACAGTAAGGGTTAGGTTTATGGTTAGGTCTAGAGTTAGGTATTCAGTTAGGGTTAGAGTAGGTTTAGGGATAGGGCTAGGGTTAACATGAGGTTTATGGTTAGAGTTAGGGTAATGGGTAGGGTTACAGCTAGGGTTAAGGCTAGGTAGGGTTAAGTTTAGGATTAGGGCTAGGATTAGGTTTTGGTTTAGGGTTCGGCTTTAAGCTAGGATTAGGTTAAGGGTAAATGTCAGGGATTGAGTAAGTGTTAGGCCTTGGTTGAGGCTTCAGGTGAGAATCACGGCTAGGGATAGAGTTAGGGTTAGGGTTATGGCTAGGTGTAGTATTAGGTTTAGGGTTATGGTTAGGGAAATGGATAGAGTTTGAGCTAGGGTTTGGGCTATGGTTATGGTTAGGATTAGGGCTAGGATGAGGCTTAGGGTTTGGCCTAGGTTTATGTTAAGGTTAAGTGTTAGGGTTTGAGCTAAAGTTAGGGCTAATGCTAGGTCAAGGGTTAGGTTCAGCATTAGGTTTAGTGATAGGATTATGGTAGGTTTAGGGTTAGGGTTAGGGTTAGGGCTAGGCTTATTTTTAGGGTTAGAATAAGGGTTAGGGTAATTGATATGTTTAGATGTAGGTTTAGGTTTAGGGTTAGGGTTAGATTTATATTAAGAGTTAGTGTGAAGTCTATGGTTATGTTTAGGTTTATTTTATGGCTTAAAGTTTGAGGTGGGGTTAGGGCTATGGCGAGTGGTAGGTTTAGGGTTAGGTGTAGGGTTAGATTTCCAGTTATGGTTACGGTTAGGGTTAGGGTTACGGCTATGGTTATCAATAGGTTTAGGTTTACTGTTAGGGTAATATGTAGGTTTAGAGCTAGTTTTAGGGATGGGATTAAATTTAGGGTTAGTGCTAGGGTTAGGAATAGGTCCAAGTTTATATTTAGGGTAAGAGTTAGGCTTTGAGTAAGTTTTAGGACTAAGTCTAGGGTTAGGTTTAGGATAGGGCTAAGGTTAGGGTTAGGGTTATGCTTAGGGCTAGTTTTAGGCCTAGGATTTGCTCTAGGTTTTGTGTTAGGTTAAGGCATAGGCTTAGGGCTATGGGTAATGTAAGAGCTAGGATTATGATTAGGGCTAGTTGTAGGGTTAGGGTTATGGCTAGGTGTAGTGTTAGGTTTAGGTTTTCAGTTATGGTCAGATTTAGAGATAGCTTAGTGTTAAATGCAGGGTAGAGGTTTTCAGGTTAGAGTTAGTTTTAAGGTTAAAGCCAGAATTAGGAATAGGTTTATGTCTAGGGTAGTGTTAGTCTTTGTGTTAAGTTAAGGGTTATTGTTAGGGCTAGGGCTAGGTTTTTGTTTACATCCAGGGCTAGAGTTAAGGCGAGATTTAGGATTAGGCTTAGGTCCAGGGCTAGTGGTAGGGTCAGGTTTAGGTATAAATTTACTGGTAGGGATAGTATTAGGGTTTTGTCTTGGGTTAGGGGCAGGTTTAGACCTACAGTTAGTGTTATGGTCAGAATAAGAGTCAGGGTTAGGGTATGGTTTGGGATAGGGTTAGAGCTAGAATGAGTGCTAGCGTTAGGACTATTTATAGGTTTAGGGCTTTGATTAGCCTGAGGATTAGGGATAGGTCTAGGGTTACCATTAGGGTTAGGGTTTTGCTTATGGTTAGGGATAAGGTTAGAGCTAGTGTTAGGGGAAGGGTTAGGGGAAGGGTAAATGTACAGTATGATGTTCTAGCTAGGTTTAGGGCTAGAGTGATGGTTAAAATTAGGGTTAGGGATAGGGTTATGTGTAAGGTTAGGATTAAAGCTAGTGTTAGGCCTAGGACTAGGACTAGGTGTTGTGTTGGGTTTAGGTTAGCATTAGTGCTAGGGCTAATGTCAAGTATAGGGTTATGGTTATGGATAGTTTTGGGGATAGGTTTTTGGCTAGGTATAATATAAGGGTTAGGATGAGGGTTAGGGTTAGGTTTAGAGGTAGGGATATTATTACAGTCATGGTCAGAGTTAGGGTTTGGTTTAGGTTAAGGTTTAGGATTAGGGCTCTAGTTAGCATTAGGGTTAAGGTTAGAGTTAGGGTAATGATATGGTTAGGGTTAGGGTTCAGGTTAGGTTTAGGGTAATGGATAGGTTAGGGTTAGTGATAGTGCTAGGGTCAGGCTGAGAATTAGCATTAGGGTTAGGGTTAGGGTTACGGTAATGGATAGGGTTAGAGCTAGGGTTAATGCTAGGGTAATGGATAGAGTTAGGGCTAGGGTTAGGATTAGGTTTAGGTTTAGTGTAAGGATTAAAGTTAGGGTTAGGTTTAGGGTAAGGGTCAGGGCTAGGATTAGGGTTCGAATTCGGGTTAAAGCTAGAGTTGGGTCTTGGATTAGGGCTAGGTTTTTGGGTTATGTAAGGGCTCTTCTTAGGGATATGGCTAATGTAAGAAATAAGGTTATGATTAGGGCTACTTTCAGGGTTACAATTAGGACTAAGTCTAGTTTTAGGATTAGATTTAGGTTTAGGGTGATGTTCTGAACTAGGGTTAGTGTTAGTGTCAGAGTCAGGGTCACCATTCATTTTAGGGTTAGGGATAAAACTCGAATTAGGGGTAGGCTTAGGGCTAGATGTAGGGTTAGGATTTGGTTTAGGTAAAGGTTTAGGATTAGTCCTAAGGCTCGAATTTGTTTTAGGGCTAAGGCTAAAGTTAAGGGTATTTCTATGATAAGTGTTAGTGTTATTGCTACTGATAGGGTGATTTTAGACTTAAGAGTAGATTTACAGTTATGGTTAATTCTAGGGTTAGGGCTTTGGCAACTTGGAGAGCTAAGATTAGGGCTAGTGTTTGGGTTATGTTAAAGGATAGGGTTAGAACTAGGAATAGGGCTATGGCAAGAGTTACAGTTAGTCTTAGGGCTAGAGTTAGGGTTAGGGTTAATGCTAAATTTGGGCTAGGAATAGGTCTAGGGTTAGTGTTAGGATTAGGCCTAGGATTAGGTCTATGTTTATGGTTAGGATTAGGGTTAGGTTTAGGGGAATTAATGCCTGTTTGATTTACACTTACCCATAGGTGTGAAAATGAAGTGAAACCTTAACATACAAAGTGTTCATGATAGTGAACCATTGAAATGAGAAGAAAATACCTTGGGAGCATACTAAGGATAGATAAAAGATGATTCCTGCCCAGTATAAAAGAAATTTGAACAAAACTAACTCTCACCCTAACATTACCTTTAACCCAACCCTAGACATAACCCTAAACCTAACATTAACCCTAACCTGATTAGAGAACCATTGATCCTAGAATTCCCGCCCTTGGGGAGCATTGTGGGGCAAGCTAAGAGATGAATCCTGCACCACATCAAACAAATGTGACCAAATAACAATGGGAAGTATTTCAGAACATGCATATTTTCCTCTTTTCTCCTAAAAGACTCACAGATTAAGTTGTTTTTGCATGCTTAAGCATAGGTCTACTTTTACAAGGAACATACCAGAGTCCCAACAGAGAATTGATTGATGGAGTGTGTGAAGTTTCAATCAGCTAGCACAAACCCAGGTTAATTTTCAACTCCATTAACTTTCCCATATAGGTCAAAATGAAGTGAAATCTCAAAATACAAAATGTTCCTAACAGCGAACCTGTGAAAGGAGAAGGCCTAAACCTGGGGAACAGAGTAAATCTAAATAAAAGATAAATCCTGCCAAGTATCAAAGAATTTTGAATAAAACTAACTCTAACCCTCACACTAGCTCTAACCCTAGCTCTTTCCCTAACCCTAATATTTTTATGGAACCTTTGACCATAGAATTTCCAAACTTGGGCAGCCAAGTGGGGGAAGCTAAAGGATGAATGCTGTGCAATATCAAAGAAATCTGACGAAAAAGTTGATGAAGTATATCAGTACATATATATTTACCTGTTATCTCCTAAAGGACTCTTGGATAAAGTTGTTTTTACATGCTTCAGCTTAGGCCTACTGTCACAAGAACAAAGCAGATATTGCTCACAAAGAATTTATGGAGTATGAAATTTCAAACAGCTAGAACCAATGCAGTTGAATTTCCAGCTCCATTTCCATTTACATATAAAGGAAAAATAAACTGAAATTTTAAAATACAAACTGTTTCTTACAGTGAACCATTGAACCTAGGAGGCCCAAACATGTGGAGTATAGTAAGATTGGAGAAAAATGAATCCTGCCCAGTATCAAAGAAATTTGAACAAAACTAACTCTAACCCAAATACTAGCTCTAACACTAGCCCTAACACTAACCTTAACACAAGCCCTAACCTGTTTGAAAAACTGTTGATCCTAGAAGTCAAAAACTTGGGGAGCCTTGAGGGCTAAGCTATCAGATGAATCCTATGCAATATCAAAGAAATATAATCAAATAATTTAGGTGGTATTTCAATTCATGCATATTTCTCTGTTTTCTGCTGAAGGGCTCTCAGATAAAGTTGTTTTTGCCATTTTTGTCTTAGGACTACTTTCACAAGGAACAAACCAGAGAGTTCCCACAAAGAACTGATTCAGTGTTTGAAGTTTCAAGCAGCTAGCACCAACCTGGTATGATTTCAACCTTCAATTTCATTTACCAATATAGATCAATATGAAGTGAAACCTTAAAATACAGAGTGTCCCTGTTAGCAAACCACTGAAATGAGAAGGCACAAACCTGAGGAGCATATTCAGGCTAGGTAAAAGATGACTCCTTCCAAGTATCAAAGACATTTGTACAAAACTAACTCTCACCCTAACACTACATCTAACACTAGCCCTAAACCTAAACCTAACACTAACCCTAACCTGATTAGAGAACCATTGATCCTAGAAGTCCCACACTTGGAGAGCTTTGTAGTGCAAGCTAAATAATGAATCCTACTCAGTATCAAACAAATCTGACAAAATAATATGGGAAGAATTTCAGTGCATGCATATCCCCTGCTTTCTCCTAAAGGGCTCTTGGATAAAGTTGTTTTCTCATGCTTCAGCTTAGGCCTGCACTCACAAGGAGCATACCACAGTGTCCCCACAAAGAATTGAGGGTGTGTGTGCAGTTTCAAGCAGCTAGCATAAACCCTGTTTGATTTCCAGGTCCATTTATCATTATGCTGATCCTAACCTTAATGCTAATCTGAGTCCTAATTTAAAACCTTAACCTATCCAAAACACTAATCGTGACCATGACCCTAATAATACCCTTAGCTCTAAATCTGACCCTATCCTTAAATCTAATGCTTACACAAGGTATAGCCATAAACCTAACCTTAAACTAACTTTTTAAAAAAATTTTTTTCCAAATGTTTTTTTTCAACTATTTTTTATTAGTTGTTCAAGACAATAAAATGATCTTGACATATCATACATTTGATTCAAATAGGCTATGAATTCTCATTTTTCCATGTGTACAGATTGCAGGATCACATTGGTTATACATCCATGTGTATACATACAACAATCCTAGTGTCAGTTGTATTCTGCTGCCCTCCCTATGTTTGGTATCCAATTTGCCAGAATTTTATTGAGGATTTTTACATCTAGGTTCATTAGAGATATTGGTCTGTAGTTTTCTTTCTTTGAAGTGTCTTTGTCTGGTTTCAGAATCAGGGTGATGTTGGCCTCATAGAATGAATTTGGAAGTACTCCCTCTTTTTCTATTTTGTGAAATAGTTTGAGAAGTATTGGTATTGGTTCTTCTTTAAGGGTTTTGTGAAACTCTGTTGTATACCCATCCAGTTCTGGGCTTTTATTGGTTGGTACTCTTTTGATGGCTTCTTCTATTTCCTCCATTGATATTGGTCTGTTTAAGTTGTGTATATCCCCTTGACTCAATCTGGGCAGGTCATATGACTTAAGAAATTTATTGATGCCATCAATATCTTCTATTTTATTGGTGTATAAAGTTTTGAAATAATTTCTAATTATCTTCTGTATTTCTGTAGTGTTTGTTGTGATATTGCCTTTTTCATCCCATATGCTAGCAATTTGAGTTCTATCTCTTTTCTCTTCATTAGCATAGCTAAGGGTATGTCGATATTATTTATTTTTTCAAAGAACCAACTTTAAATTTTGTCAATTTTTTCAATTGTTTTTTTTTTTTATTTCAATTTCATTGATTTCAGCTCTGATTTTAATTATTTTCTTGCCTTCTACTGCATTTGCTGTTGTTTTGCTCTTCTTTTTCAAGGGCTTTGAGATGAAGTGTGAGATCATTTATTTGTTGGTTTTTCCTTTTTTTTGAGGAATGAGCTCCAAGCAATGAATTTTCCTCTTAGAACAGGTGTCATTGTGTCCCACAGATTCTGATATGTTGTGATTGTGTTTTCATTTTTCTCAATGATTTTTTTAAAATTTCCTCCTTGCTGTCAACTATAACCCATTGATCATTCAGTAACATATTGTTCATTCTCCAAGTGATGTAGGGTTTTCCCCTTCTTCTTTTATTGTTGATTTCCAGTTTCATTCCATTATGATCATATAAGATGCATGGTATTATCTCTACCCCTTTATAATTGCTAAGAGTTGCCCTGTGGCATAATATATGGTCTATTTTTGAGAAGGATCCATGTGCTGCTGAGAAAAAAGTATATCCGCTTGCTGATGGTTGATATATCCTATATATGTCAGTTAACTCTAGGTTATTAATTGTGTTATTGAGTTCTATAGTTTCTTTATTCAACTTTTGTTTGGAAGATCTGTCCAGTGGTGAGAGAGGTGTATTGAAGTCACCTGTAATTATTGTGTTGTGTTCAATTTGTCCCTTGTTCTTGAGGAGGGTTTGTTTTGTGAATGTAGCAGCACCATTATTTGGGGCATATAAATTGATAAATGTTATGTCTTGTTGGTGAATGACTCCCTTTGACAGAATATAGTGTCCTTCTTTATCCCTTTTGATTAATTTTGGCGTGAAGTCAATTTTATTTGATATGAGTATAGTCACCCCTGCTTGCTTCCGAGGCCCATGTGCGTGGTATGATTTTTCCCAGCCTTTCACCTTCAGCCTGTGTGTGTCTTTTCCTATCAGATGAGTTTCTTGAAGGCAGCATATGGTTGGATTTGCTTTTTTAATCCAGTTTGCTAGCCTTTGTTATTCAATTGGTGAGTTTAAGCCATTAACATTTAGGGTTACTATTGATAAATGGCTCGTACTTCCAGTAATGTTTGTTTATTTATTTAATTATTTTTAAGATTTGGTTTGTTTTTCCTTTGTTTAGTTTTTCATCACCCCCCTTTACTGAGGTACTGCCCACTGTTGTTTTTTGTTGTTGTTTTTCATTGCCTCTTCATATAGTGTCTTGCCCAAAATGCTTTCCAGTGCTAGTTTTCTGGCTGTGAATTCTTTCAACTTTTGTTTATCATGGAAGATTTTTATTTCATTGTCAAACCTGAAGTTTAGTTTTGCTGGATACAAAATTCTTGGTTGGCACACATTATCTTTCAGTGTTTGAAAAACGTTGTTCCAGGATCTTCTCACTTTCAGTGTCTGTGATGAGAAATCCGCCATTAACCGAATAAATGTAATCTGCCTCCTTTCTCTTGTAGCTTTTAATATTCTCTCCTTGTGCTGTTGGATATCTTCATAACAATGTGTCTTGGAATTGGTCTATTGTGATATTGTATGTTTGGTGTCCTGTAGGCTTCTAGTATTTGTAAGTACGTTTCATTCTTCATGTCTGGAAAATTTTCTAAAATTATTTCATTTAACAGATTGCTCATTCTTTGGTTTGGACCTCTATATGTTCCTCTATCCCAATGACTCTTAAATTTGGGTTTTTTATGATATCGCATAACTCTTGGATGTTTTATTCATCATTTCTTACCAACCGTTCTGAGTTGACTAGACTCTTTGAGATGATATATTTTGTCTTCATTTTCTGATGTTCTGATTTCTACTTGGTCTATTCTAATGGTGATACTTTCATTTGATTTTTAAATTTGGTTTATACTTTCCTTCATTTCTAGGATTTCTGTTTGGTTTTTTTTATAACCTCTATATCCCTGTAGAGTTGTTCATTTGCTTTTTGATATTGTGTAATTCATTGTCGAGGTGTTCTTTCATTGCTTGCATTTGCTGTCTAATGATCTCTTTAAGATTCCATTCCATCTGAGTCAGGTATGCCTTGAGTTCTTTATTTGACCATTGTTCTGATGCATCCAGCTTCTCCTGTAAATTTAAGCTGTCCTGCATTGTTTGTGTTCCTTTTCTTCCTTTTTTCATGGTGCTCATGTTTCTTTTCAGCTCTGTTTATTTTTCCTATAAATTTGTTTTGGTTTTGTGTAGCTCCAAGATCTCTCCTTTGTGTTGGGAGACAATGTTTAGAGATGTTGGATTTAATCCATGATTTAAGGTAAATTCATTAGTTTCATTAAAGGCCTACAGATTTTGATGGCATATAGAGAAATGAGGTTTGAACTTAGGATTTTATGTTGAGGTCGGGAGATGTGATGGTATGAAGATTAGTATATCTTAGCTTCTTTGGGGGGTTGCACAAATGCTGGCAGATATTAACAAGAGAATAGACAGGAGTACTTGGGGGTATTTAAGGGCTTAATAAGACTATAGACCATCTCGTAACATTCATCTATTTGCATTTAGTAAATTACATGTAATCGGAGTTGTCATGCTTGGGAGGAAAGATAGGGAAAAGTTAAGGAAGCAAACCAAGAAAGAAAGAGGGAGAGAAGAAAGAAAGAGAATAATAGAAAAGAAAAAGAAGACAAAAATAATAATAAAATAAAGAAAAATAAAAATTACAATTAAAATAAAAAGCACTGTTAGGCTTCTATTTTCTTCACTTCCAGTAGGTGAAGCTGTGCTTTCCAGCCAAGATTTTGCCCTCGGGCTGTAGGAAACAATCGGTAGGAAGCTGCTCCCTCCTCCCCCACCTGGTGTCTCTCCAATCCTTTTCACTTAGGTTTATTCCTGGCCTCTAGTCTCCTCACTTCTCCCGCCAGACAGGCCTTCCCCAGTGTGGTACCTCTCCAGAGTTCAAGCTACTCTCTGGGCCTTCAGTTTCCTGGATGTGGAGCGTGGGTATTGGGAACCGGCCCCCTATTCTTTGGATTCACTCTGATAGCCACTCCCCTGAGAGCTGGCAAGACAGGTTTCATTTTTGCCCGCTGGTGGGAAGGGGGTGTTGGAGGTCAGGTGTCTTTACTTTTCCCAACACCTCTGCTATTCACGACCACTCTGATTTTCATGCCCCCGGAAATCTGGGGAGAGATTTTATGTGATTTCCCCACTGTATGGGAGAGAGGCTGAGTGTCACACACCTGTTCTATTGGTGAACTTGCTGCGATGGGGTCTGATCAGTCAGAAACTGGAGATGGTGACATCACTCCCCAATATGGTGTCTGCTGGCTTCCTCGGTGGGGTGTCCGGTGTGGAGGGCAGATCTGGACCATTTCTCTCCCCAATCTCAATCCCAGAACTCAGCCTGGAGCACTGTGAGGGCACATTTGGCAGGACCCCACAGAATCCATAGCACCGTTTCTCTGCATTGCTGGAACATCAGATCGCAGGCTCCAGCTGTGGGGTGGGCCGCTGATCAATCAGCCTGAATCTCTCCTTAAATTATCTTTAACCTTAACCCTAGATCTGAAATTAGCCCTAACCATGATCCTAGCCCTAAACCTAGCCTTAATCCTAACCCAAACCATAACCCGAGACCTAACCAAATTCTAACCCTCACCCTAGCCCTAAACCTACCTATAATCCCATCCCTTACCATAAAACTAACCATAACCCTACACCAAACCCTAAGCCCCGCCCTTACCCTAGACCTAATACTAACACTAAGCCTAGCACTAATCCTAGCCCTAATTTAATCCTATTGTAACTCTAAAACTAGCCCTAAGACTAACTATAACTCTTGCCCTAGCCCTAGCCCTAGTTCTATCTTTAGCCCTAGTCCTAAGTCTAGATCTAAACCTAACTCTACATATAAACCTAACCCTAAATTTAACTGTAATCATAAGCCAAACAAAACCCTAACACTACCCTTAACCATAATGCTAATCCTAAAACTTGCCCTAGCCCTGGCCATAGACACAAAACAAAACCAAGCCATATCCCTAACCCAAACCCTTAACCTCATTCAAACCCAAACCTTACACCTAGCCCTAACCCTAACTCTAAAAATTACTCTGACCCTGATGCTGACCCTAACACTAATCCTAGCTCTAATCATCACCCTAACTTGAATTAACCCTAACACTAGACCTAGCCTTAACTGTAACCCTAAAACTAGCTTAAGCATAACCCTAGTTATTGTCCTAATCCTAGCATTAACCCTAACAAAAATCCTACCCTAGATCCGAGCCCTAAACCTAGCTTTAACCCTAATCTTAATTCTAACACTAGCCCTAAACCTAACCCCAACCCTAGCCCTAACCCTAGTTCTAACCCTATCCCTTACCCTAAGTCAAACACTAACCGAAATGCTAACCCTAGTCCTAACCTTAATCCTTAGCCTAACTTCAACTCTAACCATAATACTAGTCTTAAACCTAGCCTTCATTCTACCTCTAAAACCAACTCCGACCCTCATCTGACCCTAAAAGTAACCCTAGGTCTAAACCTGACCCTAGACCTAAACTAAAACCTAACACTAGACCTACTGGTAACCCTATACTTATACATAAGCCTAACACTACACCTAGACCCAAATCTAATCCTAAATATAGCCATAACTCTAGCCTTAGACCTAAACAAAATCCTAGCACTAGCCCTAACAATAACCCTTAACATAAACCAAACACTTACCCTATCCCTAGACCTAACCCTAGTCCTAATTCTGGCTCTAACCCTAAACCTAACCCTATCGTGAACATTGACACTGATCCTAACACTTAAACTAGCTTTAAACCTGACACTAACCCAAAACTTAGACCTAACACTAGACCTAACCATAACCCTAAACCTAAAACTAGCCCTACACATAAGCCTAGCTTTTACATTACCCATAGTCCTAACCCTATCCCTAAACCTAACACAAAACCTAGAGCTAATCTTAGGCCTTAACTTAGCTCTAAGCACAAACCTAAGCCTAGCCCTAACCCTAACCCTAACTCTAACACTAACCCTCTCCTTAGGCCTATTCCTAGCTCAAAGCCTAACCCTTACACTAAACTTAGCCCTAGCCCTATCCTAAATCCTAATCCTAACCCTAGCCCTAATCCTAACCTTAACCCTAGCCCAAACCATAGCTCTAAACATATCCATTATCCTAAACCTAACCCTAATCCTAATTAAAACCCTATCCCAAATACAAAACCTAACCATAATCTTGAACTTAGAACTAAACATAAACCTAACCCTCACACTAGCTCTAACCCTAGCTCAAACACTAACGCTTATCCTAACCTAACCATAACCTTAACCCCAAACTATCACTTACCCTAACTCTAAGACTAACCCTAAACCAAACCATAGCCCTATCCCTAAACCTAACCCTAATCCTAGACATAATCCAAACCATAACCTAGCCCTAACCCTAGCTCTAAAACTATCCATTACACTAAACATAACCCTAACCCTAATGCTAACCCTAACCCGATCGCTAAACCTAATCCATCAATTACCCTAAACCTTAACTAAAACCTCAAGTAAACCCTTCCATTACCTTAACTCTAAACCTAACCCTAACGCTAATTGGAGCCCTAACCCTTAACCTTAACATAAACCAAACGCTAACCCTGACCCTGACCTTGACACTAATAATAACCCTAGCTCTAAAGATGACCTTCAACCTAAACCTAACCCTTAGACTAGACCTAGCCATAACCTAACCCTAAAACTATCCTTAACCATAACCCTAGACCTGATATTATCCCTAGCCTGAGTCCTAGACCTAACCCTATCAGAAATCCTTCCCCTCATCCTAGCCCTTTTCCTAGTCTTAAACCTAAACTGAACCATATCCCTAGGCCTAATCCTAATTCTAACCATCACCCTAGCCCTAAACCTATCTATAATCCCACCCATTCTCCTAAACTTAACCCTAACCCCAGTGCTAACCCTAACCCTAGCCCAAATCCCTAGGCTTAACCCTAAAACTAACCCTAGTCCGAATCCTATACCTAGTTTAGCCCTAACCCGAACCCTCACCCTAAGCCTACTCCTAATAATAACTAATTCTCACCCTAGTCATATCCTTATTTCTAACCATATTCATTACCATAATCCTAACCCTAGCCCTAACCCTAGCACGAGCCCTAACCCTAGATCAACCCTAACTCTAAATCTAAACCTAATCCTAAGCCTAAACTTCACTCTAACACTAGCCCTAACCCTGATGCTAATCCAAAATCTAGCCTTAACCCTAGCCCTAGACCTAGCCCTAAAACAAATCTGAGCCATTGCCTTAACTGTAAGCCTTAACCTAAACTAAAACCTAACCCTACTCCTAGCACTAACTTTAGCCCTAATTAGAGTCCTAAAACTAACACTAAAACTAACACTGACCATGACACTGACCCTAAATATAACACTTGCTCTAAACATTATCCTAACTTTAACCCTAAAACTGGCACTAACTGTAACACTAGTTCATACATTAGCCATAGCCCTAACCCTAGCTCTAAAAAACCCAAAACCTAGCCCTTATTTGAGACTTAACCCTAGTTTTAAACCTAAACCTTACTCAAAACCTTAAACCTTAGCCTAACCCTAGCAAGAATTCTAACCATAACCCTAGCCTTATCACTAGCTCTAACCCTATCCATTACCCTAACCATAATCATAATCCTAATGGTAACCCGAGGCCCAACCCTAAACGTATCATTAACCATAACCTTATTCATTAACCAAAAACCTAATCTGAAACCTAAACCTAACCCTACCATTACCCTAACCCTAACCCTAATGCTAATTTGAGCCCTAAACCTAAACTTAACCTAAGCCAAACCCTAATTCTGTCCCTTCCTGTAATAATATACCTAGCTCTAACCCTGACCCTACCCCTAAACCTAACTGTTATACTATAACTAGCCATAACCCTAGCCCTAAACTTAGCTCAAACCCTATCAATTACCCTAAACATAGCCTTAATACTAATGCTAACCCTAGGCCTAAATCTAAACCTATGCCTAACCATAACCCTATCCATTATGCTAAATCTAACCTGAACCCTAAACCCAACCCTATCATTACTCTAACACAAACCCTAATGCTAATTTGAGCCCTAACCCTAAACCTTAACTTAAACAAAACCTTAAACATGACCCTGACCCTAATAATACCCCTAGCTCTAAATTTGAACCTTACCCTAAATCTAACCCTTACACTAAACATAACCATAAACCTAACCCTAAAACTATCCCTAACTGTAACCCTAGAACTGACATTTGCCCTAACACTAATCCTAGCCCTAACCAAAACACAAACCATAGCCCTCATCCTAGCCCTTAACCTAGTCTTAATCATAACTCTAACAAAACCCTAGCCCTAACCCTAATTCCAACATTTGTCCTAGCCCAAAACCTAGCTCTAACCCCAAGGTTTATACTAAACCTAACCCTAAGCCCAAAACTAGCACTAGGCCTAAACATAAACATAAACCTAGCCCTATTCCTAGCCCTAATTAATCCCTACACTTAACCAAACCCTAAGCCTAGCCCTAAGACTAACTCTCACTCTTGCATTAGCCCTATCCCTAGTTCTAACCATATTTTTATCATAACCCTAATCCTAGCTATAAACCTATAACTAAAGCTAGCCATATTCTTCACCCTAGACCTAATCCTAGATCTAATCCTAACTCTAAATCTAACTTTAAACCTAAGATTACACCTAACCCTAACACTAGTCCTAAACCTAATGTTAATCTTAAAACTAGCCCTAACCATAACCCTACTCCTAAAACAAAACCAAGCCATAGCCCTAACTTTAAAGCTTAACCTAAACCAAAACCTAACCCTACACCTAGCCCTAACCCTAGCCCTAATTCGAGTCCAAACCCTAACCTTAAAATTACCCCTGACCTTAATTTTGACCCTAATACTATCCCTAGCTCTAAACATCACCCTAACCTTAAACCTAACCCTAACACTAGACCTAGTCCTAACCCCAATCTCATAACTAGCAGAAACTGTAACTCTACTGCAAACATTGGCCGTAACTCTAAACCTAGCCCTAACTCTAACCAAAACTTAGCCCTAATCCGAAATTTAACCCCAGTTTTAACCCTAAAACTAATCTTAACACTAGCCCTGACCCTACCCTAAATGTAGCCCTAACCCTAGGTCTAACCCTATACCTTACCCTAAGCCAACACTAACCCTATTGCTAAACCTAGGCCTAACCCTAATCCTATTACTTACTAGTTCTAACCCTAGCCCTCATTCTAGCTCAAACCATAACTCAAACCTGACACTTACTGTAACCCTAATGGTAACCATAGGTCTAAACCAGACCCTAACCCTATACTGAACCATAACACTAGCACTAGAAATAAAACTATTCCTAAACCTAACCCTAACACTAGCCCTAGACCTCAACTTAATCCTAAATCTAGCCATATCTCTAGCCCTAGAACTAAACAAAAACCTAGCCCTAGCCCTAATAATAAACCTTAACCTAACCCAAACACTAACCCTACACCTAGGCCTAACCCTACTGATAATTCTGGCTTTAACCCTAAAGCTAACTCTAACCTGAACACTAACCCTGACCCTAACACTAACTCTAGCTCTAAACATAATGCTAACACTAACCCTAAACTTAACACTTGACCTAGCCATAACACTAACCCAAAAAGTGGCCCTAATCATAACCCTAGTTCATACATTAGCTGTAGCCCTAACACTAGCCCTAACCTAACTCAAAACCTGGCCCTAATCCGAGTGCTAACCCTAGCTTTAACCCTAACACTAATCCTAGCCATAAGACAATCCCTAACCATTGCCCTAACCCTAGGTCTTATCCTATTTGTTACCTTAAGGCAAATCCTAAACCTAATGCCAACCCTAGTCCTAACCCTAATTCATAGCCTAACCCAAACTCTAACACTATTACTAGTCCTAACTCTAGCCCTCATTCTAGCTCAACCTATAACCCAAACACTAATCCTTACCCTGAAACTTACTCTGATCCTAACACTAACCATAGGTCTAAACCTGACCCTAACCCAAAACCGAACCCTAACATTAGCCCTACCAGTAATCCTATACCTAAACTTAAACATAACACTAGTCCTAGACCTAAACCTAACTTAAATCTAGCCATAACTCTAGCCCTAGACCTGAACAACAACCTTGCCCTAGCCCAAACAATCACCCTTAACATAACCCAAACATTAACCTTATTTCTAGACCTAACCTTAGTCATAAATCTAGTACTAACCCCAACACTCACTCTAACCTGAATACTGACCCTGACCCTAACATAAACCTAGCTCCAAAGCTCACCCTAACCCAAATCCTAATCCTAACACTACACCTAGCCATAACCCTAACACTAAAATTAGCCCTAATCATAACCCTAGCTCTTAATTACCCATGGCCCTAACCCTAAGCCTAAACTAACACAAAACCTAGCCCTAATTCTAGACCTAAACCTAGCACTAAGTGTAAACCCTAAATTAACCCTTGCCCTAACCCTAACCCTAACCCTCCCCTTAGACCTACCTAGCTCGAAGCCTAACCTTTGCCCTAAACATAATCCTAGGCCTATCACAAACCTAACTTAACCATAGCCCTAACCCTAAACTTAACCATAGCCCTAACCATAGCTCTAATTCTATACACTACCCTAAGCCTAGACCTAATCCTAAACATAAACTTAGCCCAAACCGTAGCTCTAATTCTATCCATTACCCTATACATAAACTTAACCCTAACACTAAACCTAGGCTTAAATATAACCCTATCACAATCCTTAAACCTATCCATTACCCTAAAACTAATCTGTACTCTAATCCTAAGTTTATTCATTACCCTAACCCTAACTCTAACCCTAATGCTAATTAAAGCCCTAAACCTAAACCTTAACCTAAACTAAACTGTAAGCCATATCCTGACCTTAATAATACATCAAGCTCTAAACTTGACCCTTACCCTAAATATAACCCTTACACTAGACCTAACCATAAACATAACCCTAAATCTCTCCCTAACCATAACCCTAGACTTAACCATAGACACTTACCTTCACACAAACCCCAGTTCTAAACCTTATCCTAACCAAAAAACTAACCCAAACACTAGACAAACCCTAAATCTACCCATAACCATAACCCTAGCACTTACATTCCCCATACACCTAACACTAGCCCTAAACCTCACACACAACCTAGCCCTAATCCTAGCCCTAAACCTAGACCTAACCATAACACTAACCCTATCCCTAGCACTAAACTTAACCTTAACACTGGCCCTGGCCCTAACCCTACTCAAACTGTAATGCTTACCCTAAACAAAACAATAGCCCTCACCCTCAACCTAACCCTAAACCTAGCCCTAATCCTAACTGTAATCATAGCACAAATCCTAGCAAAAACTCTATACATTACATTAAACATAACCCTAATCCTAATGCTTACCCAAACCATAACCCTAACCCTAACCATAGCCCTGACTCTAACCCTAACCCTCAACCTAGGTCTAACCCTAGCTCAAACCCAAACACTTCTGCTAAACCTAACACTAACACTAACCCTAAGCCTATCTATAAACCTAGCCAAAATGCTAACATTAACACAAGCCCTAACACTAGCACTAACCCTATTTTTGGCCCTAAACATAAGCCTAACCCAAATGCTAACCCTAGGCCTAACCCTAATCCTATCACTAACACTAACCCTATCTATTAATCTAAACCTAACCTGAATCCTAAACCTCACACTATCCATTACTTTAACCCTAAACTTAATGCCAATTTGAGCCCTAAACCTAAACTTTATCCTAAACCAAACTCTAAACCGAACTCTGACCACAATAATACACCTAGCTCTAAACCTGATGCTTACCCTAAACCTAACTTTCCACACTAGACCTAGCCATAAACCTAAAATTAACACTACTCCTAACCATAACCATAGACCTGACATTAGCCCTAGTCCTAATTCTAGCTCTAACCATAACACAAACCCTAGCCCTCATCCTAGCCCTAAACCTAGCCTTAATCCTTACCCAAACACTCACCCTATTCCTATACCTAATTTTAACCCTCATCTTAGCCCTGAACATAGCCATAACCTCATCCCTTCCCCTAAAACTAACCATAACACTAACACTAACCCTAATTCTAGCCCTAAACATGGACCTAATCCAAACACTAAACCTAGCACTAATCTAGCCCTAAAATTTAGCCCTAACCCTAAGCAAACCCCTAACTCTAGCCCTAAGAATATCTCTAACTCTCACCCTAGCCCTATTTCTATTTCTAAACCTGTCCATTACCATAACCCTAACACTAGCCCTAACCTTAGCCCTAACCATAGATCTAACCATAACTCTAAATCTAACCCTAACCTTAAGCCTAAACCTCACCCTACCACTAGCTGAACACTATTGCTAATCATAAAACTACCCCTAACACTAGCCCTAGCCCTTAAAAAAAATGAGCAATTACCCTAACCCTAAACCTAACCTAAACCAAAACTAACACTACAACTAGCCACAACTCTAGCTCAAATTTGAGTCCTAGGACTAAAACTAACCCTTACCCTGACTCATATCCAAACACTAAACCTAGCTCTATATATCACCTTAACCATAAAGCAAATGCTAACACCATTCCTAGACCAAACCCTAACCCTAAAACTAACCCTAATAATAACCCTAGTTCTTACATTAGCCATAGTCCTAACCCTAGCTGTAACCCCAACACAAAAAAGAAATCTAAGCCCTAAAACTAGATTTAACCCTAACACTAACCCTAAACCTAGTCCTAAACCTAACCCTAACTCTAGCTCTAAGCCTAGCTCAACCCTATCCCTTATCTTAAGCCAAACCCTATCCATAATGCTAACCCTAGTCCTAATTGTAATCCTTAGCCTAAATCAAACACTAACTCTATTACTAGTTCAACCCCTAGCCCTCATTCTAGCTCTAAACCTAACCCAAAACCTAACCCTAACCTTCACCCTTATTCTGACCATAACACTGATTATTGGTCTAAACCTGACCCTAACCCTAAACTGAACCCTGAAACTAGCCCTACGAGTAAACTTTTACCTAAACCTAACCGTAACACTACCTCTAGACTAAACCTAATCCTAAATCTAGTGATAACTCTAGCCCTAGATGTAAACAAAACTTAATCCTAGCCCTAACAAAAACCCTTAACCTAAACCAAACAATAACACTACCCCTAGACCTAACCCTACTCCTGATTCTGGCTTTCACCCTAACTCTAATCTGAACACTGACCCTGACACTAACACTAAACCTAGCTCTAAAACTGAAATTAAACCAAAATCTAAACCCAGCACTAGACCTAGCCATAACCCTAATCTTAAAACTAGCCCTAATTAGAACCCTAGATGTATATTACCCATAGCATTAACCCTAGACCTAAAAGTAACACAAAAACTAGCCCTAATCCAAGACCTAAACCTACCATAAGCCTAACCCTAACCCAAAACTTGCCCTAACCCTAAGCCTAACCCTCACCTTATACATAAACACAGCTCAAAGCCTAATATTAGGCCTAAACATAACCCTAGCCTTATCTCTAACAATAACCCTAACTCTAGCCCTAAGCCTAATACTAACCCTAACCCTATACCTAACCCTAATCTTACCCTTATGATAACCCTATTTTCAATGCTAACCCTAGGCTTAACCCTAACCCTAACCCTATCACAAACCCTAAATCTCTCCATTACCTAAACCTACCCTGAACCCTAATCCTAATCTTATCCATTACCCCAAACATAACTCTAACCCTAATGCTCATTTGATCCCTATTCCTAAATCTTAACCTAATACAAACCATAACCCTAACCCTGAACCTAAAAATACCCCTAGGTATAGGATCATGTCATCTGCAAATAGTGCCAATTTAAGTTTTTCTTTTCCTACCTTTATGCCTTTAATATCTTTTGTCTGTCTAATTGCTCTGGCCAGTGTTTCAAGAACTGTGTTGAATAGAAGTGGTGAGAGAGGGCATCTCTGTCTTGTTCCATATTTTAGAGGGAATGCCTTCAATTTTTCTCCATTTAGAATGATGTTAGCCTGAGGCTTAGCATTGATAGCTTTTACAATGTTGAGGTAAGTTCCTGTTATCCCTAATTTTTCTAGTGTTTGAACATAAAGTCATGCTGTACTTTGTTGAATGCTTTTTCTGCGTCTATCGAGATGATCATATGGTTCTTATCTTTAAGTCTATTGATGTGTTAAATAACATTTATTGATTTCTGTATATTGAACCAGCCTTGCATCCCAGGGATGAATCCTACTTGACCGTGGTGCACAATTTTTTTGATATGTTTTTGTATCCGATTTGCCAGAATTTTATTAAGGATTTTTGCATCTAGGTTCATTAGAGATATTGGTCTGTTGTTTTCTTTCTTTGCAGTGTCTTTGTCTGGTTTTGGAATCAGAGTGATGTTGGCCTCATAGAATGAATTTGGAAGAGCTCCCTCTTTTTCTATTTCCTGAAATAACTTGAAAAGTATTAGTATTAATTCTTCTTTAAAGGTTTTGTAAAACTCCGCTGTATACCCATCCGGACCTGGGCTTTTCTTGGTTGGTAGTTTTTGATGGCTTCTTCTATTTCCTCCATTGATGTTGATCTGTTTAAGTTGTGTGTATCCTCCTGACTCAATCTGGGCATATCATATGACTTAAGAAATTTATCGGTGTCTTTAGTATCTTCTATTTTATTGGAATATAGGGTTTCAAAATAATTTCTAATTATCCTCTGTATTTCTGTAGTGTCTGTTGTAATATTACCTTTTTCATCCCATATGTTAGTAATTTGAGTTCTCTCTCTTCTCTTCATTAGCATGGCTAAGGGTCTGTCAATCTTATTTATTTATTTATTTATTTTTTGAAGAACCAACTTTTAGTTTTGTCAATTTTTTCAATAGTTTCTTTTGTTTCAATTTTGTTGATTTCAGCTCTGATTTTAATTATTTATTGCCTTCTGCCACATTTGCTGTTGTTTGCTCTTCTTTTTCTAGGATTTTGAGATGAAGTGTGAGATCATTTATTTGTTGTTTTTTTCTTTTTTTGAGGAATGAACTCCAGGCAATGAATTTCCCTCTTAAAACTGCTTTCATTTTGTCCTATAGATTACGATATGTTGTGTCTGTATTTTCATTCATCTCTAAGAATTTTTTTATTTCCTCCTTTATGTATTCTCTAACCCATTGATCATTCAGTAACATATTGTTCATTTTCCAAGTGATGTAGGATTTTTTCTTCCTTCTTTTATCATTGATTTCCAGTTTCATTCCATTATGATCAGATAAGATGCATGGTATTATCTCCACACATTTATAATTTCTAAGGGTTGCCCTATCGCATAATATATGGTCTATTTTTGAGAAGGATCCATGTGCTGCTGAGAAACAAGTATATCTGCTTGGTGATGGTTGATATATTCTATATATGTTGGTTAAGTCTAGGTTATTAATTGTGTTATTGAGTTCCATAGTTTCTTTATTCAACTTTTGTTTTTAAGATATGTCCAATGGTGAGAGAGGTGTGTTGAAGTCACCCATAATTATTGTGTTGTGGTCTATTTGACTCTTGAACTTGAGGAGAGTTTGTTTTATGAACATTGCAGCACCATTATTTGGTGCATAAATATTGATAATTGTTATGTGTTGTTGGTGAATGGTTTCCCTTAACAGTGTATAATGTCCTTCCTTATTCCTTTTGATTAACTTAGTCTTGAAGTCAATTTTATTTGATATGAGGAAAGCAGCCACACCTGCTTGCTTCCAAAGATCATGCGCATTCCTGTATATCAGCAACAAATCTTCTGAAATGGAAATGAGGACATCCACTCCATTCAAAATATCGTCAAAAAAAAAATAAAAATAAAATACTTGGGAATCAACCTAACAAAAGAGGTGAAAAATTTATACAAAGTAAACTACAGAACCCTAAAGAGAGAAATAGAAGAAGATCTTAGGAGATGGAAAAATATACCCTGTTCATGGATAGGCAGAACTAACATCATCAAAATGATGATATTACCGAAAGTTCTCTATAGGTTTAATGCAATGCCAATAAAATCCCAATGGCATTTCTTATAGAAATAGATAAAGCAATCATGAAATTCATCTGGAAAAATAAAAGACCCAGAAAAGCAAAGCAAGTCTAAGCAGGAAGGGTGAAACAGGCAGTATAGCGATACCAGACTTCAAACTATACTACTGAGCAATAGTAACAAAAACAGCATGGTACTGGTACCAAAACAGGCGGGTGAACCAATGGTACAGAATAGAGGACACAGAGACCAATCCACAAAATTACAAATACCTTATGTTTGACAAAGGTGCTAAAAGCATGCAATGGAGAAAGGATAGCATCTTTAACAAATGGTGCTGGGAAAACTGGAAATATATATGCAACAAAATGAAACTGAATCCATTTCTCTCGCCATGAACAAAAGCTAACTCAAAATGGATCAAGGAGCTTGATATCAAACCATAGACTCTGCATCTGATAGAAGAAAAAGTTGGCTCTAATCTACATCTCATGTGGTCGGGCTCCAAATTCCTTAATAGGACACCTATAGTACAAGAGTTAAAAAAAGAATTAACAAATGGGACACACCCACACTATTTTTTTTCTCAGCAACAGAAACAATAAGAGAGGTAAATAGGGAGCCTACATCCTGGGAACAAATTTTTACTCCTCACACTTCATATTGAGCCCTAATATCCAGAGTATACAAAGAACTCAAAAAAATTAAACAATAAGAAAACAAATAACTCAATTAACAAATGGGACAAGGACCTGAACAGACACTTCTCAGAGGAGGATATACAATTAATCAACAAATACACAAAAAAATGCTCACCATCTCTAGCAGTCAGAGAAGTGCAAATTAAAACCACCATAAGTTACCATCTCACTCCAGTAAGAATGGCAGCCATTATGAAGTCAAACAACAAGTGCTGGTGAGGGGAAAGGGTACACTTGTACATTGCTGGTGGGACTGCAAATTGGTGCAGCCAATTTGGAAAGCAGTATGGAGATTCCTTGGAAAGCTGGGAATGGAACCACCATTTGACCCAGCTATTCCCCTTCTTGGAATATTCCCCAAAGACCTAAAAAAGAGCGTACAATAGGGATACAACTACATCGATGTTCATAGCAGCACAATTCACAATAGCTAGACTGTGGAACCAACTTAGATGCCCTTCAATAGATGAATGGATTAAAAATTTGGCATTTATACACAATGGAGTATTACTCAGCACTAAAAAATAACAAAATCAGTGCATTTGCAGGGAAATGGATGGCATTAGAGCAGATTTTGCTAAGTGAAGCTAGCCAATCCCTAAAAAACAAATTCCAAATGCCTTCTCAGATGTAAGGAGGGTAACTCAAAACAGCAGGGAGGAAGAGCATGAGAAGAAGATTACCATTAAACATGGATGAGAAGTGGGAGGGAAAGGGAGAGAGAAGGGAAATTGCATGGAAATGGAAGGAGACCCTCATTGTTATACAAAATTACATATAAGAGGAGGTGAGGGGAAAGGGGAAAAAGAGAGAGAGAAATGAATTGCAGTAGAGGGGGTAGAGGGGAGGGGAGGGGAGGAGGATAGTAGGGGATAGGAAAGGCAGCAAAATACAACAGACACTAGTATGGCAGTATGTATAAACATGGATGTGTAACCGATGTGATTCTGCAATCTGTATACGTGGTAAAAATGGGAGTTCATAACCCACTTGAAATGTATGAAATATGATATGTCAAGAACTTTGTAATATTTTGAACAACTAATAATAAAAAAAAACTAATCCTGACGCTGACTCATATGCTAACAGTCACCCTAGCTCTAAATACCGCACTGTCCTTAAACTGAACCCTCACAGTAATCCTAGCCTTTGGTACTAACCCTAACCCTAAAACTAACACTGTCTCTGAATCATATCCTAATACTAAGCCTAGCTATAAATATCACCCTAAAATTAAACCTAACCCTAACACAAGACCTATCCCTACCCCAAACCTTAATTGTAACCCTAGTTCTTACATTATCCATTGCCATAACATTAGCCCTAACCATAACACAAAAATTAGCCCTAATCTGAGCCCTAAACATAGATTTAACCCTAACCCTAGCGCTAACCCTAGCTCTAAGGCTATCACTTACCCAAAGCGAAACCCTAACCCTAATGGTAACCATAGACCTATCCCTAATCCTTAAGCTAACCCAAATCCTAACCCTATTAATAGTCATAACCCTACCCTTACTGTAGCTCTAACCCTATCCCAAACACTAATGTTAACTCTGACCATTATTTTGACCCTAACACTAACCCTAGGTCTAAACCTGGCCCTAACCCTAGAACAAACCCTAACACTAGCCCTAGATCTAAGCCAAATCCTAAATATAGCCTTAACTCTAGACCTAGACCTAAACAAAAAACTATCCCTAGCCCTTAAAGAAACCCTTAACCTAACACAAATACTAACACTATCCCTAGTCCTAAACCTAGTTCTAATTTTGTCTGTAACCCTAACTCTAACTCTAACCCAAACACTGACCTTGCCTTTAAGAGTAAACCTAACTCTAAACCTGACCCTAACCAAAAATCTAAACCTAACACTAGACCTAGCCATAATCCTAACCCTAAAACTAGCCCTAGTCATAACCCTAGCTCTTACATTACCCACAGCCCTAACCCTAAGCCTAAACCTAACACAAAACCTAAAGCTAATCCTAGGTCTAAGAATAACCCCAACCCTAACCCTAACCTAACACTTGATTAGTCCTAACCCTAGCTCAAAGCCTAACCCTTACCCTAAACATAAACCTACACCTATCCCCAAATATACCCCAAACACTAGCCCTAATCCTAAACTTAACCCTAGCCCTAAACCTAGCTCTAAACCTACCCATTACCCTAAAACTAACCTAACCCTAAACCTATTGATAACCCTAACCCTAAACCTAACCAGAAAACTAACCCTAGACCTAACTCTAAACCTCACACTCGCCATAGACCTAACTATAGCTCAAACCATAACCCTTATCACAAACCTAAACATAACCATAGCCCTAACACTAAACCTAAACCTCAATCTGACAATAACCATAACCGTATGCCTACATCTACCCATCCATTACTCTAACCCAAACTCTACCCATAATGATGATGCTAGCCCTAATCCAACCCTAACCCTAACTATACTCTAATCTTATCCCTAGACCTAACTAAACCTATCCCTTGCCCTATCCCTAACCCTAGCTCAAAACCTAACTCTTATGATAAACATAACACTAATATTAACCCTAGTTCTTACCCTAACCCCAACTCTAATTCAAGACCTATTCCTCACCATAGCCCTAGCCCTAATCTTAGCTCTAACCCTATCCATTATCCTAACCATTACCCTTACCCTAATGCTAGCCCTAGGCCTAACACTAACCCTATTGCTAAACCTAACCCTATCAATTACTGTAAAGATAACCTGAACCCTAAACAAAAACCTATCATTACACTAACCCTGACCCTAATGCTTATTTGAGCCCTAACCCTAAACCCTAACCTCAACCAAACTCTGACTTGACCCTGACCCTAATAATTCCCCTAGCTCTAAACCTGACCCTTAACCCTAAACCTAACTCTTACACTAGACCTAGCCATAAACCTAGTCCTAAAACTGTCCTCTCCTCAACCGTAACCCCACACCTGACATTAGCCCTAGCCCTAATCCTAGCCCTAACCCTAACAAAAACCCCAGCCCTTATCTTAGCTCTAAACCTAAATTAATCCTAACCCTAACCCTAACGCAACTCTAACCCCAATACTAACCCTAGCCCTAATCTTAGCCCTAATTTCACCCTATCCCTAAACCTAACCCTAACCCTAGACCTAAGAATAAATCTAACTCTCACACTAGCCCTATCACTAGTTCTAAACCTGTTTCTTACCTTAACCCTAACCCTAGCCCTAAACTTAGTCCTAATCCTTGCCCTATCCATAGCCCAAGCATTAACCTTATATCATAATCTATCTCTAAATCTAACACTAACCTGAAGCCTAACCCTAACCCTAACACTAGCCCTAACCCTAACACTAATCCTAAAACTAGCCCCAATCCTATCCCTAGCCCTAAAAAAATAAGCGAGCCATAAGCTCTATCCCTAACCCTAAAACTAAACCAAACACTAACCATACATCTACCCCTAACTCTAGCCCTTATTTGAGTTTTAAGCCTAACCCCAAAACTAACCCTGACACTGACTCTGACACTAACACTAATCCTAGCTCTAAACATCGCCCTAATCCTAACACTAACCCTAACACTAAACCTAGCCCTAATCTTAACCCTAAAATTAGCCCTAATCATAACCCTTGTACTTACATTAGCCATAATCCTAACACTAGCACTAACTTAATCCAAATCCTAGCCTTAACCAGAGCTTTAACCCTAACCCTAACCCAACACTAGCTCTAGCCCTAATCATAACCATAACCCTAGCCCTAACCCTATACATTACCATAACAATAACCCTAACCCTAATGCTAACCCTAGGCCTAAAACTAACCCTATCTCTAATAATATTCCTGTCCATTTCCCTAAACCTAACATGAACCCTAATTTTAAGCCTATCATTACCCAAACCCTTACCCTAATGCTAATCCAATCCCTAACTTTAAGCCTTAACCTATTCCAAACCCTAACCTAGACCTTCACCTTAATAATACCCCTAGCACTATACCTGACCCTAACCCTAAACCTAAACCTTACACTAGATGTAGCCATAATCCTAACCCTAAAACTATATTTAAACATAATTCTAGACTTGAAATTGGCCATACTCCTAATCCTAGCCCTAACCCTAAAACAAACACCCTAGCCCTCATCCTAGCCCTTAACCTAGCCTTAATCATAACCCTAATCCTAACTCTTATTCTAAACATCACCCTACCTCTAAAACTAGCGATAACACCATCCCTTACCCTAAATTAAATCCTAAATCTAACTCTAATTCTATGCTTAAGCTGAACACTAAACATAGACCTAATCCTAGCCCTAATTTAACCCTATCCTTAACCCTAACCCTAACCTTAGCCCTAAGACTAACAATAAATCTCACACTAGCCCTATCACTAGTTCTAATCCTAGCTCTTACCATAACACCAACCCTAGCCCTAACCCTTGCCAATGCTTAGTCCTAGCCCTAAACTTAAGCCAAAGCCTCACACTATCACTAAACCTAATCCTAATGCTAATCATAAAACTATCCATAACCCTAACAAAACAGAGCAATAGCCCTAACCCTAAACCTAATTTAAACCAAACCCTGACACTACACCTAGATCTAACGATAGCCTTAATTCGAGTCCTAAACCTAAACTTAAAAGTATACCTGACACTGACTTATATGCTAAACTCACCCTAGCTCGAAACACCATCCTAAACTTAAACCAAAACTTAACAGTAACCCTAGCCCTTATTTGAGTTCTAACCCTAAGTCTGACCCTGACTCATATTCTAAAACTAACTCTCGCTCTAAATACCACCCTAACCTTAAACTTAACCCTAACACTAAAACTACCCCTACCCCTAACCCTAACCCTAAAACTAACCCTAATTGTAACCCTAGTTCCTATATTAGTGATTGCCCTAACCCTAGCCCTAACCCTAACACAAAATTAGCCCTAATCTGAACCCTAAACCTAACTTTAACCCTAACCCTAGCTCTAACCCTCTCCCTTACCCTAAGTGAAACTCTAACCCTAATGGTAAACCTAGACCTATCCTTAATCCTTAGGCTAACCAAAAACCTAACCCTATTAATAGTCATGACCCTAGCCTTCATTCTAGCTCTAATCATATCCCAAACCCTTACACTAACCCTGACCCTCATTCTGACCCTAACACAAACCCTAGGTCTAAAACTGACCCTAAACCTAGAGCAAACCCTAACACTGGCCATACCACTAACTTATACCTAAACCTAAGCCTAACCCTAGCACTAAGACTAACTATAACTCTCACACTATCCCTATCCCTATTCTAAGCCTATCCATTACCATAACCCTAACCCTAGCCCTAACCCTTGCCCTATCCTTACTCCTAGCCCTAACCCTAGATCTAACCCTAACATGAAATCTAACCCTAACCATAAGCCTAAGTCAAACATAAATTTTAACTTAAACCAAACCCTAACACTACACCTAGACCTAACCATAGGCTCAATTTGAGTCCTAACCCTAACCTTAAATCTAACCCTGACCCTGACTCATATCCTAACACTTATCCTAGCTCTAAACAACCTCCTAACCTTAAAGTGAAACCTAAAAGTAATCCTATTCCCAATTCGAATTCTAACACTAACCCTGACCCTGACTCATATAATAACTCTAAACCTAGCTCTAAATATCATCCTAACCTTAAACTAACCCTAACACTAGACCTACCCCTCACCCTAACCCTAAAACTAATCCTCATTGTAACCTTAGTTCTTATATTAGCTATTACCCTACAACCCAAACATTAACCCTGACCCTTATTCTGACCCTAACACAAACCCTAGTTCTAAACCTGACCCTAACACTAGACTAAAACCTAACACTAGCCCTATACCTAAACCTTACCCTAAATCTAGCCTTAAGTCTAGCCGTAGACCTAAACAAAAACCTAGTCCTAGGCCTAACAATAACTCTTACCCTAACAAAAACACTAACCCTACCCCTAAACCTAGTCCTAATTCTGGCTGTAACCCTAACTTGAATTGTAACCCAAACACTGACTCTGCATTTAACAGTAAACCTACTTCTAAACCGGACCCTAACTAAAAATCTAAACCTAACACTAGATCTTCGCATAACCCTAACCCTAAAACTAGCCCTAATCATAAACCTAGCTGTTACATTACCCACAGCTTTCACCCTAGGCCTAAATCTAACACAAAACCTAGCCATAATCCTAGGCCTTAACCTAGCCCTAAGCACAACCCTAACTCTAACCCTAGCCCTAACCCAAACCTAACCCTTCCCTTAGTCCTAACCCTAGCTCAAAACCTAACACTTACTATAAACATAAACCTAGAACTATCCCTGAATCTAACCCTAAACTAGTCCTAATCCTAACCTTATCCCTAGCCCTAACCCTAGCTCTAAACATACCCATTACCCTAACCTTAACCCTAACCCTAACCCTAATTGTAACCCTAGCCTTAACCCTAACCATAGTCCTAAACAGAAAACTATCCCTAGACCTAACCCTAAACTAATACTCGCTATAGCCCTAATCATAGATCAAACCCTAACCCTTAACATAAACTAACACTTACCATAAACCTAAACATAACCTTAGACCTAACCCTAACCCTAAACTTAAATCTAACCCTGTCCGTAACCCTAAACACACATCTAACCCTATTTATTACCCTAACCATAAACTTAAACTTAATTATAACCATTCCCCTAACCCTAACACTAACCCTAAACCTACATAATCCTATCCCTAAACATAACCCTGAACCTAACCCTTGCTCTAACCCTAATCATAGCTCAGAACCTAACTCTTACAGTAAACATAACACTAACCCTAAACCTAGTTCTAACCCATAACCTAACACTAACTCAAGACCTAATCCTAACCATAAGTCTAGCTATAAACTTGGCTCTAACTATATCCATTACCCTAATCATAACCCATACCCTAATGCTAATTCTAGGCCTAACCATATCTCAAGACCTAATCCTAACCTTAACCCTAGCCCTAAACTTAACTCTAACTGTATCCATTTCCCCAAACATAACCTTTTCCCTAAGCTAACCCTAGGCCTAACCCTAAACTTATCACTAACCCCAACCCTATCAATTACCCTAAACCTAACCTGAACCCTAGACTTAATCCAATCATTACCCTAACAATAACCCTAATGCTAATTTGAGCCTAATCCTAAACTCAAACCTAAAAGAAACCCTAACAATGACCCTGACCCTAATAATTCCCCTAGCTCTAACTTAACCCTTACCCTAAACCTAATCCTTACATTAGACCTAGCCAAAACCTAACCCTAAATCTATCCATAACCATAACCCTAGACCTGACATTAACCCTAGATATAATCCTAGCCCTAACCCAAACACAAACCATAGCCCATATTAGTCCTAAACACCTCCTCAATCATAATCCTAACCTTAAACCTAGGCCTAACTTAAAACCAACCCTATCCCTAATCTTAGACCTAACTTAGCCCTATTCCTAACCCTAACCCTAATCCTAACTCTAGCCCTAAAACTAAGTCTAACTCTCTCCCTAGCCCTAAAACTAGTTATAACCCTATCCCTTACTGGAATTCTAAACCTAGCCCTAAACCTAGGCCTAACCCTAGCCATTCCCTTAGCCCTAGCCCTAACCCTAGATCTAACCTTAAATCTAAATCTATCCCTAATGCAAAGCCTAAGCCTAAACCTAACATTAACCCTAACCCTAACCCTAACACTACTCCTAAAACTAGCCCTAACTCTAGCCCTAGCCCTAATACAAAACCGAGCCATAGCCCTAACCCTAACCCTTAACCTAAACCAAACCCTAACCCTACACCTAGCCCTAACCCTAGCCCTAATTCGAGTTTTAAGCAGAACCCTAAAACTAACCCTGACCCTAATTCTGATGCTAAGATGAACCGTAGCTTTAAACATCACCCTAAACATAACCATAAACATAACACTAGACCTAGTGCTAACCCTAAACATAAAACTAGCCCTAATTGTAATTCTAGAACTTACATTAGCCATAACACTAACACTTGCCCTAACTTAACCCAAAACCTAGCCTAATCTGAGCCCTAAACCAAGCTTTAACCCTAACCATACCCTAAACCTAGCACTAATAATAACCATAAACTTAGTTCTAACCCTATCCATTACCCTAAACATAATCCTAACCCTAATGCCAACCCTAAGCCTAAACCTTAATATATCCCTAATCCTAACCTTATCCATTATCTTAAACCTATCTTGAAACCTAAAGCTAACTATATCATTACCCTAATCCTAACCCTATGCTAATTTGAGTCCTAAATTAAATCTTTAACCTATCCCAAACACTAATCACGACCCTGACCCAAACAATACACTTAGCTCTAAACCTAACCCTAACCCTAAATCTAACCCTTACACTACATCTAACCTAAATCTAAAACTATCTGTAACTGTAAAGCTGGACCTGAAATTAGTCCTAGCCCTAATCCTAGCCCTAAACCTAGCCTTAATCCTAACCCAAACCATAACCCGAGGTTTAACCCTAATTCTAACCCTCGCCCTAGCCCAAAACCTAGCTATAACCCCATCTCTTACCCTAAAACTAACAACAACCCTAAACCTAACCATAATCTTAAACCTAACCATAACCCTTGCCTTAACCCTAGGCCTAACACTAACACTAAGGCTAGCGCTAACCCTAATTTAGTCCTATCCTAACCCTAAACCTAGCCTTAAGACTAACTCTAACTCTTGCCCTAGCCCTAGCCCTAGTTCTATCCTTAGGCCTAGCCCAACCCTGGATCTAAACCTAACTCTAAATTTAAACCTAACTCTAAATTTAACCATAACCATAATCCTAATCCAAACTCTAATACTAGCCCTAACAATAATTCTAATCCTAAAACTTTACTTAACCATATCCCTAGCCATAAAACAAAACCAATCCATATCCCTAAACCTACTTCAAACCTTTAACCTAAACCAAACCATAAACTACACCTTGCCCTAACCCTAACTCTAAAAATAACCCTGACCCTGAAACTGATCCTAACACTAATCCTAGCTCTAACATCACCCTAACCTTAAATTAACCCTAACACAGGAACTAGCCTTAACCCTAACCCTAAAAGTAGCACTAATCGTAACCCTAGTTTGTACATTAGTCGTTGTCATAACCCTAGCCCTAACCCTAACACAAATCCTACCCCTAATTCTAGTCAGAACCCAAGCTTAAACCCTAATCTTAACCCTAACACTAGCCCTAACCCTAAATCTAAACCTACCCTAACCCTAGCTCTAACCCTATCCCTTACCCTAAGCCAAACCCTAAACCAAATGCTAACCCTAGTCCTAACCCTAATCCTTAGCCTAACTTAAACACTAACAATATTACTACTCCTAACCCTAGCCCTTATTCTAGTTCTAAACCTAAACCTGACCCTTATTCTGATCCTAACAGTAACCCTAGGTCTAAACCTAGCTTTAATCCTTAATTCTTAATCTTGCCCTAGCCCTATACCTAGTTATATCCCTAGTCCTAGCCCAACCCTAATCTTAATCCTAACACAAACCATAACCCTAACCCTAAACCAAACCCTAACACTAGCCCTACAGGTAATCCTATACCTATACCTAACCCTAACACTAGATCTAGACCCAAAACTAATCCTAAATATAGCTATAATTCTAGCCATAGACCTAAACAAAATCCTAGTTCTAGCCCTAACAATAACCCTTAACCTAAACTAAATGCTTACCCTACCCATAGACCTAACACTAGTCCTAATTCTGGCTCTAACCATAACCCAAATCCTATCCGGAACACTGACCCTGACCCTAACATTAACCTATCTCTAAACATGACTCTGACCCAAAACCTAATCCTAACACTAGACCTAGCCATAACCCTAACCCTAATATTAGCCCTAAACATAATCCTAGCCCTAACCCTAATTTAACCCTAATATTAATCCTAACAGTAGCCCTAACCCTAACCATAGTCCTAACCCTAGCCCTAAACCTAACACAAAACCTAGCCATAATCCTAGGCCTAAACTTTGCCCTAAGCATAACTCTAACCCTGAGCCTAGCCCTAACACTAACCTTAACACTAACCCTTGTGTTAGACCTAACCCTAGCTCAAAGCCAAACCCTTACCCTGAATATTAACCTAGCCCTATCCTAAACCATAACCCTAACCCTAGCTCTTATCCTAACCTTAATCCTAGCTCGAACTTTAGTTCTAACCCTGTGAATTACCCTAAACCTAAACCTAAATATAAACATAAACGTATCCCAAGACCTAACTATAAACCTTAACCTCACTATAGCCCTAACCCTAGTGGAAACATTAAGCCTTAGGCCTAACCCTAACAGTAACCCTAGCCCTAACCCTAGCCCTAATTTAGCTTAAACCCTAACCCCAACCCTAAGCTTAGTCCTAAATCTAAATCTAACTCTCGTCCTAGCCGTTTCCCTAGTTCTAACCCTATCCCTTCCCGTAACACTCACCCTAGCCCTATCCCTAACCCTGGATCTAACCCTAACTCTAAATCTAACCCTAAACCTAAGCCTACACCTCACCCTAACACTAGCACTAACCCTAACACTAATTCAAAATCTAGCCCTAAACCTACCCCTAGCCTTAAAACAAAACTAAGCCATAGCCCTAACACTAACCCTAACCCATAGAAATCAAGATGAAGTGAAACCTTAAAACACAAACTGTTCCTGACAGCGCACCTTGAACTGAGAAGGCCCAACCTGGGAAACATGGTAATGCTAGGTAAAAGATGAATCCTGACCGGTATCAAAGAAATTTGAACAAAACTAACTATAACCCAAACATTAGTTCTAACACTAGCCCTGACCCTAATCCTAAAACTAAGCCTTTCCTGTTTATAGAGCTTGATCATAAAAGTCTCAAACTTGGGGTGCCTAGTAGGGCAAGGTAACAGATGAATCCTACCCAATATAAAAAAAAATCTGACCAATAATTGGGGGAGGTGTTTCAGTACATGCCTATTTCCCCTGTTTTCTCCTAAAGTGCTCTTGGATAAATTGTTTTTTCATGCTCAGCTTAAGGTACTTTCACAAAACAAACTAGAGCATGCCCACAGTGAAGTGATTGAGTGTGTGAAGTTTCATGCAGCTAGCACCAACCCTGTTTGATTTCCAGCTCCATTTCTATTCACACCTATAGGCCATAATGAAGTAAAACCTTAAAATTCAAACTGTTCCTGACACTGAACCATTGAACCTTGAAGGCCCAAACTTGGGAAGCCTACTAAGGTTGGTCAAAGATGAATCCTGTACAGTATCAAAGTAATCTGACCAAAAAAATTCGAAGCTCTTTCAGTACATGCGTATTTTGCTTCCTCCTAAAGCACTCAGAGATAAACCTGTGTCTTTCTACTTCAGCTTAGGGATACTTCACAGGAAACAAACCAGAGAATGCTCACTGAGAACTGATTGAGTGTGTGAAGTTTCAAGCAGCTAGCAGAAACCCTGTTTGATTTCCGGCTTCATTTCCATTCACCCCTATAGGGCAAAAAGAAGAGAAACATGAAAATTGAAACTGTTCCTGAGAGAAAACCCTTTTACGTAGGAGGCCCAAACATTTGGGGTATAGTAAAAATAGGAAAAAGGTGAATCCTGCCCAGTATCAGAGAAATCTTTAAAAAACTAACTCTAACCCTAACACCAGGTCTCAACCTAGTCCTAATACTAAATCTAACACTAAACCTAATCTGTTTAGAGAACCTTTGATCATAGAATTTTCGAAATTGGGGAGTCTAGTGGGGCAAGCTTAGAAATGAATCATGGGTTGTTTCAAAGAAATCTGACAAAATAATTGGGGGAGCTATTTCAGTACATGCATATTTCCCTGTTTTCTCCTAAAGTGTTCTCAGATAAATTTGTATTGCATGCTTCAGCTTATTACTAATTTCACAAGGAACAAACCAGAGAGTGCCCACAGAGAACTGATTGAGTGTGTGAAGTTTCAAGCAGTTATCACCAATCTTGTTTGATTTCCATCTCCATATCCATTTACCCATGTAGGTCAAAATGAAGTGAATCCATAAAATACAAATTGTTCCTGTCAGCAAACAATTGAACTGAGAAGTCTGAAACCTCGGTAACATAGTAAGGTTAGACTAGGTGTAGGGTTAGGGTTTGGTTTAGGTTAAGGGTTAGAGTCAGTGCAATGGCTCAGTTTTGCTTGAGGGCTAGGGCTAGGGTTAGGGCTAGTTTTCAAATTAGTGTTAGGGTTAGAGCTAGTGTTAGGGTGTGCTTTAGGCTTAGGGTTAGGGTTAGATTTATAGTTAGGGTTAGATCTAGGTTTAGGGCTACAACAAAGGTTAGGGCTGGGGTTAGGGCTAGGGTTTGAGTTATCATAAGGTATAGGGTTAGAACTAGGGATAGGCTAGGGCGAGAGTTAGAGTTAGTCTTAGTGTTAGGGTTAGATTTAGGATTAGAATTAGGTCTTAACTAGGGCTAGGATTAGAGCTAATTTTAGTATTAAGGCTTATCCTAGGTTTATGGCTAGGGTTATGGTTATGGTTATGGTTATGGTTATGGTTATGGTTAGGTATGATGTTATAGCTAGCTTTAGAACTAGGGCAAGGGTTAAAATTAGGGTTAGGTTGATGGTTAGGGTTAGGTTTAGAATTAAGGCTAAGATTAGGGCTAGGATTAGGGATAGATTTTGTTTTAGGGTTAGGGATTCATTAGGGCTAGGGCTAATGTCAGGTCTAGGGTTATGGTTAGAGATAGTTTTAGGGTTAAGATTAATAGGGTTAGGATTAGTTTTATGGTTATGGTTAGGTTTAGGGTTCAGGTTAGGTTTAGGGTAATGTATAGGTTTAGGGTTAGGAAAAGGTTTAGGGTTATCCTAGAGTTAGCATTAGGGTTAGGATGAGGATTAGGGTAATGGATAGGGTTACAGCTGGGGTTAGGGATAGGTTTATGGTTAGGATTAAGGCTAGGGTTAGGTTTAGGTTTTGGGTTATGGCAAGGGTTAGTGATAGGGTTAGGTTTGGGGTAAGGGTTAGGGTTAGAATTAGGGTTATGGTTAGGATTAAAATTTATGGTTATGGTTAGGGCTCCAATTGGGGATAGGTTTGGGGTTAGGTTGGGGCTAGGTTTAGGGCTACAGCTAATGTAAGAACTAGGGTTGTGATTAGATACTAGTTTTAGGATTAGGGTTAGGGCTGGGTCTAGGGTTAGGTTTATGTTTGGGTTTTGAGTGATGTTTAGAGCTAGGGTTAGTGTTAGGGTCAGAGTCAGGGTCAGAGTTTGTTTTAGGGTTAGGGATAGGTCTCGAATTAGAGCTAGGTTTGGTGGTAGGTGTAGGCTTAGGGTTTGGTTTATGTTAAAGGTTCGGGTTAGGGCTATGGCTCAGTTGTTTTGTAGGGCTAGGGCTAGGTTAGGGCTAGTTTTAGGATTAGCATTAGTGTTATGGCTTGTGTTAGTGAGAGGTTTAGCTTAGGGTTAGGATTAGATTTAGAGTTAGGGTTAAATATAGGATTATGGCTAGATCTAGAATTAGGGCTAATATAAGGAAAGTGATAGGATTATGGTAAGGAATAGGGTTAGAACCAGGAATAGGACAAGGGCGAGAGTTAGAGTTAGTCTTAGGGCTAGATTTAAGTTAGGTTTAGGGCTAAATTAGAGCTAGGATTAGGTCTAGCATTTGTATTAGGATTAGGCCTTGTTTTAGGCTTAGGTTTAGGTTTAGGGATAGGGTTAGGTTTAGGGGAAGGGATGGGTTTAGAGCTAATTTTAGGGCTAGGTCAAAGGTTAGAATTTTTGTTAGGTCTAGAGTTATGGTTTGGTTTAGACATAAGGCTAGGTTTAGGGCTAGGATGAGGGCTATGTTTTCTTTTAGGGTTATGGCAAGAATTAGGGCTAAGTCTAGTGTCAGGTCTAGGCTTACATTAGGGATAGATTGAGGGTTAGATTTATGGCTAGGACTAGTGTGAGGATTAGGTTTAGGGTAAGGGTCAGGTTTAGAGCTACGGGTATTATTAGGGTAAGAATCAGGTTTGGGGTTTGGTTTAGGTTAGGGTTTAGGTTTACAGTTTGAATTAGCATTAGAGTTTGGTTAGGGTAATGAATGATAGGTTTAGGTTTAGGGTTCATGTTAGGAGTAGGGTAATTAATAGGGTTAGAGTTAGCAAAAGGGTTAGGGTTAGGCCTAGGGTTAGTCTTAGGGTTATGATTGTGCTTAGGGTAATGGATAGGGTCAGGGCTAGGATTATGGTTAGTATTAGGGCTAGAGTTAGGGTTAGGCCTAGGGTTAGGGTTAGGTTTAGGTTTAGGGTATGGTTTAGAGTTTGAGCTAGGGTTAGCACTAGGGCAAGGGTTAGGGTTAGGGTTAGGTCTAGGTTATAGTTATGGTTAGGGTCAAGGTTAATGTTAAGGTTAGGGCTAGGGTTATCATTAGGTTGAGTTTATTGAATAGGGGTTGATGTTGTGTTAGGTTTACAGTTAGGGTTAGGTTTCAGCTTAAGGTTAGGGTTAGGGATAGGTTTAGGGTTAGGTTTAGGGTAATGGTTAGGGTTTGAGCAAGGGTTAGATTTATGGTTATGTCTAGTGTTAGGGTTAGGGTAGATTTAGTGTAAAGACTAGGGTTATCATCATGGTTAGGGTTAGGGTTAGGGTAATGGGTTGGGTTAGAGCTAGGGTTAGGGCTAGTGTTATCATTAAGGTTAGGGTTAGAGTTAGGGTAATATGTAGGTTTAGAGCTAGGGTTAGGGATAGGGTTAAGGTTAGAATTAGGGCTGGGGTTAAGGTTAGGTTTAGGTTTAAGGCATGGATTAGTGTTAAGGTTAGGTTAAGTTTAAGGGTTAGGGATTGAGCTAGTGTTTGGACTAGGATGAGGATTATGGTTAGAGTCAGTGTGAGGGTTAGGGTTAGGGTTAGCATTATGGTTAGGGTTAGGGTAATGGATAGAGGTAGAGGTAGGTTTTGGCCTATGGTGATGGGTAGTTTCAGGGTTAGTGCTAGGGCTAGGTCTAGTGTTAGGGCTACGTTTTTTTGTTAGGATAAGGTTTAGAACTAGGGTTTGTGTTAGGGTAAGGGTCAGTGTTTGGGTTAGTGTTAGGTTTATTGTTTGGTCCAGCATCAGGACTAGGGTTTGGTCTAGGGGTAGGGTTAGTGTTTGGGTTAGGTTAAGGTTTATTATTAGGGCTACGGTTAAGTTGTTTGTTTGTTTGTTTGTTTTTGGGGGGGGGCTAGGCCTAGAGTTATACTAGATTAAGGATTAAGTGTAAGTCCAGGTCTAGTGTTAGGATTAGGTTTAGGTATAGGGTTACAGTTAGTGCCAATGTTAGGGGTCGGTTTGGGGTTAAGGTCAGGTTTAAACCTATGGTTAGTGTTCGGGTCAGAATAAGGGTCAGGGTTAGGGTTAGGGTTTGGGATAGTGATAGAGCTAGATTGAGGGTTAGGGTTAGGACTAGTAATAGAGTTAGGTTTTGGGTTAGTCTAAGAATTAGGTTTAGGACTAGGGTAGCTTTAGGGTGAGAGTTTGGCTTAGGGTAAGGGATAGGATTAGCACTAGTGTTAGAGCTAGGGTTAGGGTTAGGATTAGGGCTAGGGTTAGGTTTAGGGTTAGGGTTAAATCTAGGGTTAGAGCTTGGATTAGGGCTAGGCTAGGTTTTGTGTTAGCTTTAGGGCTATGGCTAATGTAAGAACTAGGGTTACAATTAGAGCTACTTTTAGGGTTAGTGTTATGTCTAGGTTTAGTGTTTGGTTAGGTTTAGGGTTAGGGGTATGTTTAGGGTAATGGATAGGTTAGGGTTAGTGAATGTGTTAGGGTTAGGCTGAGGGTTAGCATTAGGGTTAGGATTAGGGTTAGGGTTAGGGTAATGGATAGGGTTAGAGCTAGGGTTAGGGCTAGGTTTATGGTTAGTATTAGAGTTAGGGTTAGTGTTAGGTTTAGGATTAGTGCAAGGATTAAAGTTAGGGTTAGGTTTAGGGTAAGGGTTAGGACTTGGTTTTGGTTTAGAGTTAGGGTTAAAGCTAGGCTTGGGGGTCGTATTAGGGCTAGATTTTGCGTTACATGAGGGCTAGTGTTAAGGATACAGCTAATGTAAGAACTAGGGTTATAATTAAGGCTAATTTTAGGGTTATGATTAGGGCTTAGTCTAGTTTTATGGTTAGGTTTAAGTTTAGGGTGATGTTTTGAGCTAGGGTTAGTGTTAGGTTCAGAGTCAGGGTCAGGGTTAGTTTTAGGGTTGGGGATAGGACTCGAATTAGGGGTAGGCTTAGGGCTAGATGTAGGGTTAGGATTTGGTTTAGGTTAAGGGTTAGGGTTAGTGCTATGGCTCGTTATGTTTTAGGGCTAAGGTTAAAGTTAAGGGTAGTTTTACGATTAATTTTAGTGTTATTGCTAGTGATAGGGTGAGTTTAGGCTTATGGGTTCATTTAGAGTTATGGTTAATTCTAGGGCTATGGCTATGGCTAGGCTTATGGCTAAGGTTAGGTCTGGTGTTTGGGTTATGGTAAGGGATAGGGTTAGAACTATGAATAGAGCTAGAATGATAGTTAGAGTTAGTCTTAAGACTAGGGATAGAGTTAAGTTTAGGGCTAAATTAGGGCTAAGAATATGCCTAGGATTGATGTTAGGGTTAGGCCTAGGGTTAGGGCTATGTTTAGAATTAGGTTTAGGGTTAGGTTTAGGGGAAAGGATGGGGTTATAGCTAGGTTTAGGGCTATGGCCATGATTAGAATTAGGTTTAGTTCTAGGGTTAGGTTTGTGTTAGGATTAAGGCTAGATTTGGGGTTAGGATGAGGGATAGGGTTTGTGTTAGGGTTAGGGCTAAAGTTTGAGGTATAGGGATAACATCAAGTTTTGGGTTACAGCGAGGGATAGTTATAGGGTTAGGTTCATGGCTAGGTCTAATGTTAGGTTTAGGGTAAGGGCCAGGTTAAGAGTAAGGTATATTTTTAGGGTCAGGTCTAAAGCGAAGCTTAGGGTTAGGGTTAGGGCTAGGGTTAGGTTTAGGGTTACAATTAGGGCTATGTTCAGGCCTAGAATAGGGCTAGGTTTTGTGTTAGTTTAGGCCTAGGGTTAGGGTCATGGGTAATGTAAGAGCTAGGTTTATGATTAGGGCTAATTTTAGGGTTAGGGTTATGGCTAGGTCTAGTGTTAGGATTAGGTTTTGGGTTAGAATGAGCTTTGGAGCTAGGATTATGTTAGAGTCAGGGCCAGTGTACAGGTTAGAGTTAGTGTTGGGGTTAGTGCCAGAATTAGGACTAGGGTTAGGTCTAGGGGTAGGGTTAGTGTTTGGGTTACGTTAAGGGTTATTGTTAGGGTTAGGGCTAGGTTGTTGTTCAGGTCTAGGTCTAGAGATACAAATAGATTTAAGATTAGGTTTAAGTCTTGGGATAGTGTTAGGTTTATGTTTAAGTATAGGTTTACTTGTAGGGGTAATGTTAGGGTTCGGTTTCGGGATAGGGTCAGGTTTAGACCTACAGTTAGTGATAGGGTCAGAATAAGTGTCAGGGTTAGGGTTTGTGTTTGGGTTAGGTTTAGAGCTAGAACAAAGATTAGAGTTAGGACTAGTAATAGGGTTAGGGTTTGGGTTAGTCTATGGATTAGGGTTAGGACTAGGGTTAGCATTAGTGTTAGGGTAAGACCTATGGATAGAGCTAGGGTTAGGGTATGATTTAGGGCTAGTTTTAGGGTTAGGATTAAAACTAGGGTTAGCGCTCAGATTAGGGCCAGGTTTGGGGTTAGGTTGGGGCTAGTGTTAGGCCTACAACTAATGTATGAACCAGGGTTATGATTACGGCTACTTTTTGGGTAAATGTCACAACTAGGTCAGTGTTGGGTTAGGGTTAGAATTAGAGTGATGTTTAGAGCTAGGGTTAGTGTTAGGGTCAGGGTCAGTGTTCGGGTTATAGTTAGGGTTAGGGTTGAACCCAGAATTATCACTAGAATTAGGTCTAGGAGTAAGGTTAGTGTTTGTGTTGGGTTAAGGTTTATCATTAGGGCTAGGGCTAGGTTTCTATTTAGGTCTAGGGCTAGATATATGGCTAGATTTAGGATTAGGTTTAGGTCTAGGCTAGTGTTAGGGTTAGGTTTAGGTATAGGTTTATTGCTAGTGCTAGTGTTAGTGTTCGGTTTATGGTTAGGGTCAGGTTTAGACATATGGTTAGCACTCAGATTGGGGCCAGGTAATTAGGGTTAGAATAAGGGTCAGGGTTAGGGTTAGGGTTTGGGTTAGGCTAAGGATTAGGGTTAGGCATAGTGTTAGCATTAGGGTTAGGGTTAGCTCAGGGTAAGGGATAGGGTTAGAGCTAGGGTTAGGGCTATGTTTTAGGTTAGGGTTAGGGCTAGTGTTAGGTTTAGGTTTATCGTTTAAGCTAGGGTTAGGTCTTGCATTAAGGCTAGGTTTTTGGTTAGTATTAGGGATAGTTTTAGAGTTATGGCCAATGTATGGACTAGGGTTACGATTTTGGGCTAGTTATAGGATTAAGGTTTGGGCTAATTATAGGACTACATCTAGTGGTAGGGTTAGGTATAACGTTAGGATGATGTCAGGGGTAGTGTTAGGGTTTGGACTCAAATCAGGTCTAGGTTAGGGCTAGGTGTAGTGTTAGGTTTTGGTTTAGGTGAAGTTTTCAAATTAGGGCTATGGCTCGGATTTGTTTTAGGGATAGGGCTACAGTTAGGGCCAGTTTTAGGCTTAGCATTATGTTTAGGACTAGTGTTAGGTTTAGGTTTAGGCTTAGGGTTAAATTTAGATTTGGATTTAGGATTAAATCTAGGGTTACGTCTAGGGATAAGGATAGGGCGACTGTAGGTCTTGGTTTATGGCTAGGATTAGGGTTATGGTAAGGGATAGGGTTAAAACTAGGAATAGGGCTAGGGTGAGAGTGAGAGTCTTAGGGCTAAGCTTAGTGTTTGGTTAGGTATAGGGTTTAATTAGGTCTAGTAATAGGGCTAGGTTTATGGTTATGTTTAGGCCTAGGGTTAGTTTTAAGCTTAGGGTTAGGTTTAGTGTAAGTGATGGGGTTAGAGCTAGGGATAGGGTTAGGGTGACTGTTAGAATTAGGGTTAGGGCTAGGGTTTCATTAGAGTTATAATTAAGACTAGGTTTCGGACTAGGATGAGGTCAAGGGTTTGTGTTAGGGTTAGGGCTAGGATTAGTGTTAGGGTGAATGTCAGGTCTAGGGTTACTAGGGATAGTTTTAGGGTTAGGTTTATGGCTATGTTTATTGTAAGTGTTAGGTTTATGGTAAGGGTCAAATTTAGAGCTAGGGGTATTACTAGGGTAAGGGTCAGGTTTAGGGTTTTGTTTAGGTTAGGGTTTAGGGTTAGAGCTCGAATTAGCATTAGGGTTTGGGTTAGGGTAATGATAGGGTTTGGTTTAGGGTTCAAGTTAGATTTAGCATAATGGATAGGGTTAGATTTAGACCTAGGGTTAGCATCATATTTAGGGTTATGTTTAGGGTAATTGATAGGGTTAGAGCTAAATTTAGGGCTAGGGTTATGGATAAGATTAGGGCTAGGGTTAGGGTTAGGGTTTTGGTTTGGTTTTTGTTAAGGTTAGGGCTAGAATTATGGCTAGGGCAAATATCAGGTCTAGGGTTATGGTTAGGGATAGTTTTATGGTTAGGTTTATAGCTAGGTCTAGTATAGAGGTTAGGTTTAGGGTAGGGTTAGGGTTAGAGCTAGGTATATTATCACAGGAAGGGCCAGAGTTAGGGTTTTGGTTAGGTTAAGGTTTAGGGTTAGGGCTTGAATTAGCATTAGAGTTAGGGTTAGGGTAATGGTAGGGTTAGGGTTAGGGTTCAGGTTAGGTTCAGGTTAATGAAATAGGTTAGGAATAGGGATAAGTTTAGGGTTAGGCCTAGGGTTACCATTAGATTTATGGTTAGGGTTAGGGTAATGGATAAGGTTAGAGCTAGTGATAGGGCTAGGCTTATGGTTAGAATTCTGGCTAGTGTTAGGGTAAGATTTAGGGCTAGGTTTTGGGTTAGAATTAGGTTTAGGGTTAGGGTTAAAGCTAGGGTTAAGGCTCGGATTAGTGCTTGGTTTGGCTTTGGTTAGGGCTAGGATTAGGGCTATGGCTAATGTATAAACTACTGTTACAATTAGTGCTAGTTTTAGGGTTAGGGCTAGGTGTATTGTTATGGTTAGGTTTAGGGTTAGGGAGATGTTTAGAGCAAGGGTTATTGTTAGTATCAGTGTCAGAGTCAGGGTTAGTTTTAGGGTTAGAACTGGAATTAGGGCTAAAGTTAGTACTAGGTGTATGGTTAGGGTTTGGTTTAGGTTAAGGGTTAGGGATATAGGTTGGTTTTGTTTTAGGGCTAGGGCTACCATTACGAATAGATTATGGATAAGCATCAGGGTTAGGGCTAGTGTTAGGTTGAGGTTTAGGCTTAGAGTTAGGGTTAGATTTAGAGTTAGGGTTAGATCTAGGGTTAGGGCTAGGGCTAGAGCTAGGGTTAGGGTGAGGGTTAGGATTATGGTAATGAATATGGTTAGAACTAGGGATACGGCTAGGGTGAGAATTAGAGTTAGTCATAGTAGTAGTCTTAGGGTTATGGTTAGGTTTAGGGCTAAATTAGGGCTAGTATTAAGGCTAGGCTTAGTGTTGGGGTTAGACCAAGGGGTTGGGCTAGAGTTAAGGTTAGTATTGGTGTTAAGGTTAAGTTTAGGGGAATGGGTGGGGTTATAGCTAGCTTTAGGGCTAGAATGAGGGTTAGAATTCGGATTAGGCCTAGGGTTATTGTTCAGTTTAGGATTAAGGCTAGGTTTAGGGCTAGGTTAAGGGCTAGGGTTTCTATTAGGGTTATGACTAGGACCGGGTCTAGGGCTAATATCAGGTCTAGGTTTAATGTTAGGGATAATTTTAGGGTTAGGTTATGGCTAGGTCTAGTGTAAGAGTTAGGTTTAGGTTAAAGGTCAGCTTTAGGGCTAGGGTTATTTTTAGGGTCAGGGTCAGAGTCAGGGTTAGCATTTGGTTTAGCTAAAGGTTTAGGGTTAGGGCTCAAATTAGTATTAGGGTTAGGTTTAGGGTTAGGGTAATGGATAGGGTTTAGTTTAGGTTTCAGTTAAGGTTTAGGGTAATGGATGGGTTAGGTTTAGTGATCGGGTTAGGGTTAGCATTAGGGTTAGGGTTATGTTTAGTGTAATGGATAGGTTTAGAGCTAGGGTTAGGGCTGGGTTATGGTTTTGATTAAGTCTAGGATTAGGGGTAGGTTTAAGGATAGGGCTAGGGTGTGATTTAGAGTAAGTTTTAGGGTTAGGGTAAGTGTTAGGTTTAGGGCTAGTGTTATGGTTAGGTTATGATAAGGGTTAGTTTTGACCTAGGGTTAGGGCTTGGGCAAGGGTTATGTTTAGGTTTAGGTCTAGGTTTACATTTATGGTTAGAGTTAGGTTTAGTGTTAGGGATAGGGTTTTAATTAGGGTTAGGGTTAGGGTTAGGGTAATGGATATGGTTAGAGCTAAAGTTCAGGCTAGGTTTAACGTTAGGATTAGGGCTAGGGTTAGGGTTAGGGTTTAGGATAGAGCTAGGGTTATGTTTAGTGTAAAGGTTAGGCTTTGAGCTAGGATTAGGTCTAAGGCGAGGCTTAGGTTAGAGCTAGGTTTAGGGCTAGGGTTAGGATGAGGGTTATGCTTAGAGCTAAGTTTAGGCCTAGGATTAGGGCTAGGTTTTGTGTTAGGTTTAGGGCTAGGGTTAGGACTATTGGCAATGTAACATCTAGGGTTATGTTTAGGGCTAGTTTTAGGGTTAGGGTTATGGCTAGGTCTAGTGTTAGGTCTAGGTTTTGGGTTAGTGTCAGGTTTAAGCTAGGTTCAGTGTTAGAATCAGGGTGAGTTTTTGAAATAGGGTGAGCGTTAGAGTTAGAGCCAGAATTAGGGCTAGGTTTAGGTCTAGCGGTAGAGTAAGTGTTCGGTTTAGGTTAAGGGTTATTGTTAGGGCTAGTACTAGGTTTTTGTTTAGGTCTAGGGCTAGAATTATAGCAATATTTAGGATTAGCTTTGGATCTAGGTCTAGTGTAAGGCTTACATATAGGTATAGGGTTACCAGTAGGGCTAGTGTTAGGGTTTGGTTTAGGGTTAGGATCAAGTTTAGACCTAGGGTTACTGTTAGTGTCAGATGAGAGTCAGGGTTAAGTTTAGAGGTAGAATGAGGGCTAGGGTTAAGATGAGTATTATGGTTAGAGTTTAAGTTAGGCTAAGAATTAGGATTAGGACTAGTGTTAGCATTTGGATTAGGGTTTGGCTTAGTGTAAGGAATAGGGTTAGAGTTAGGTTTAGGGCTAGTGTTAGGTTTAGGGTTAGGGCTAGTATTAGGGTTAAAGATAGGGTTAGGGCTCGAACTAGGGGTAGAATTTGTGTTACGGTTAGGGCTACAGTTAGGACAATGACTAATGTACGAACTAGGGTTATGATTAAAGCTAGTTTTAGTTTTAAGTTAAGGCTAGATATAGTGTTAGGGTTAATTTAAGGTTAGGGTGATGTTTAGAGCTAGGATTAGTGTTAGGGTCAGTGACAGGGCCAGGGTTAGTTTTAGAGTTAGTTTTAGGTTTAGTTGTAGAGTTAGGGTTTAATTTAGGTTAAGGGTTAGGATTAGGGCTATGGCTTGGTTTTGGTTTACGACTAGGGCTAGGGATAGGGCAAGTTTTAGGATTAGCATTATGGTTAGGGGTAGTGTTAGGTTTTGGTTGAGACTTATTTTTAGAGTTAAATTTAGAGTTAGGTTTAGATTTAGACTTAGGCTTAGGTCTAGGATTAGGAATAAGACTAAGGATAGAACTAGGGCTAGGGCTAGGGCTAGGGCAAGAGCTAGAGTTAGTCTTATGGCTAGGTTTAGGGTTAGGATAGGATTAAATAAAGGTTAGGATTAGCACTAGGCTTTGTGTTAGGCCTAGGTTTAGGGTGAGTATTAGGGTTAGGTTTAGGGTTATCGTTAGTTTTGGGGTCCAGGATGAGGTTATAGGTAGGTTTAGGTCTAGGACGAGGAATAGAATTAGGGTTAGGGCTCTGGTTTTGGTTCAGGTTAGGATTAAGCTTAGGTTTAGGGCTAGGATTATGGCTAGGGCTAATTTCATCTCTAGTGTTACGGTTAAAAATAATTTTAGGGTTAGGTATGGCTACGTCTATTGTAAGCGTTAGGTTTAGGGTTAGGGTCAGGTTTCGAGCTAAGTGTACTATTAGGGTCAGGGTGGCGATTAGTGTTTTGTATAGGTTAAGGTTTAATGTTAGGGCTCGAATTAGCATTAGAGTCAGAATTAGGTAAAGATAGTGTTAGGTTTAGGTTTTAGGTTAGGTTTAGGGTAATTTATAGGGTTAAGATTAGGGATAAGTTTAGGTTTAGGCCCAGGTTTAGCTTTAGAGTTAGTGTTATGGTTAGGTTAATGGATAGGGTTAGAGATAGGGGTACGGCTAGTGTTATTGTTATGATTATATAGGGTTAGGGTTAAATCTAGGGTTATGCTAGGATTATAGTTATGATTAGTGATAGGGTTAGGGTTAGGGGTAAATCTATGGATAGGGCTTGGAATAAGGCTAAGTTTTGGGTTAAGTTAAGGATAGATTTAGGGTTACGGCTAATATAAGTACCAGGGTTGCAATTAGGGGTAATTTTTGGGTTAGGGTTAAGGCTAGGTCATTGTTAGTTTTAGGTATAGGGTTAGGTTGATGTTTAGAGCTAGGGTTAGTGTTAAGGTCAGAGTCAGGGTCGAGGTTAGTTTTAGGGTTTGGCTTAAAACTCGAATTAGAGCTAGAGTTATGGCTAAGTGTAGGGTTAGGGCTTAGTTTATATTAGGGGTTAGGGTTAGGTCTATGGCTTGGTTTTGTTTTAGGGCTAGGGTCAGTGCTAGTTTTAGGATTAGCCTTAGGGTTAGGGCTAGTGTTAGGTTTAGGTTTAGTCTAAGGGTTAGAGTTAGATTTAGAATTAGGTTTAGATCTAGTGTTGCTGCTAGGGCTATGAATAGGGCTAGTGTTAGACCTATGGTTTGGGCTAGGATTAGGGTTCCAGTAAAGTATAGGGTTAGAACTAGGGTTGGAACTAAGGTGAGAGTTAGAGTTAGTCTTTGTCTAGGGTTAGGGTTAAGGTTAGGGATAGAGCTAAATTAGGTCTAAGATTAGGGCTAGGGTTAGTGTTAGGGTTAGCTCTAGGGTTATAGTTAGGGTTATGAGTAAGGCTATGTTTAGGGCTAAGATAAGGGCTAAGGTTTGTGTTAGGGTTAGGGCTAGTATCATGGCTAAGGCTAATATCAGGTCTAGGGTTATGCTTAGGGATAGTTTTAGGGTTAGATTTATGGCTAGGTCTAGTGTAAGGGTTAGGTATAGGGTAAGAGTGAGGTTTAGAGCTAGGGGAATTATTAGGGTCAGTGTCAGTGTTAGGATTTGGTTTAGGTTTGAGTTTAGGGTTAGGGCTAGAGTTAGTATTAGGGTTAGGGTTAGGGTAATGATTGTATTAGGTCTAGAGTTCAGGGTAGATTTAGGGTAATTGATAAGTTTGGGGATAGTGATATGTTTAGGGTTAGGCCTAGGTTTAGCATGAGGTTAAGAGTTATGTTTATGGTAATGATACAGTTAGACTTAAGATTAGGGCTAGGGTTATGGTTAGGATTAGGTCTTGATTTAGGGTTAGAGTGAGGGTTAGAACTAGGGTTAGGTTAAGGTTATGTTTAGTGTAAGGGTTAGGTTCTAAGCTATGGTTAGGGCTCAGCTGAGAGTTGGGTACAGGATTAAATCTAGGGATAGGATTATGGTAGGTTTTGGGTTAGGGTTAGTGTTAGGATTAGACCTAGGATTAGTGGTAACATCAGTAAAAGGGTCAGGGTTAGAATTAGGGTTTTGGATAGGGTTAGATGTAGAATGAGGGCAAGGGTAAGGGCAATTAATAGGGTTAGTGTTTTGGTTAGCCTATGGATTAGGGATAGGCTAGAGTTAGGGTTAGGGTTAGGAATAGGGCTAATTTACGGCTAGGGTTAGTGAGAGGGCTAGGGTTAGGGCTAGTTTTAGAATTAGCATCAGGGTTAGGGCTAGTTTTAGGCTTAGGCATCGAGTTAGGGTTAGATTTAAAGTTAGGTTTCAATCTAGTGTTAAAGCTAGGGCTAAGGATAGGGCAATTGTAACTATAAGATTTAGGGTTAGAGTTAGGGTTATGTTTAGGGTAAGAGATGTGGTTTTGGCTAGGTTTAGGGCTAGGGCAAGGGTTAGTCTTAGGGTTAGGGCTAGTGTTAGGGTTAGGGTTATGATCAAGGTTAGGTTTATGGCTAGGATGAGGTTTAGGGTTTGTGTTAGGGTTAGGGATAGTATTAGGGCTAGGGCTAATGTCAGGTCTAGGGTTATAGTTAGGGCTAGATTTAGTGTTAGGTTTATGGCTTGGTCCAGTGTAAGGATTAGGTTTAGGGTAAGATTCAGTTTTATATCTAGGTGTGGGAGGCCAACCTTATGGGTGACTGAGTTACACTCCCCAGCTGGGTGCTGAGGCACTCAGTCACAGAAATGGGTGTGTCTTGCTACAGCCCCATGGGTGAAGCTATGCTCACCTGTTCCTTTGTAATATAACCCCTTGCCCTGTTTAGGATAGAATCTTCCATGGAAGTGCCTTGTGTGTGTCCCCTTCTCTTACTGTGCCCTTGGGTGTGGCCTACCCAGGTGTCAGTCAACCTACCGACAGTGGACATCATGAAGATAGACTCAGCCCCCTGAAAGCTGACCCCTTGCCTCATTTGAATAGCTTCTCCTCAATAAAAGGGGTCAGCGTGTGCTCTCTCTCTCTCTCTCTCTTTCTGAGGACCCTTAAGGTCAGAGGAGCTGTCACAGCAACCCCAAAGAAAAAGGTATTTGTGTCTCTTGTGTGGTTATTTCGTGCAGCCCAGTTAGCCCAGTTTAACTAGAGTGACCCCTGAGCCTTTTAGTCGCGAGAACAGAAACCCGGCATCTAGGGTTATTTTTAGGGTCAGGGTCAGGGTTAGTGTTTGGGTTAGGTTAGGGTTTAGGTTTAGAGTAATGACAGGGTTAGTTTTAGGGTTTAGGTTTGGTTTAGTGTAATGGATAGGGTTAGGGTTAGGCCTAGGGTTAGCTTAAGGGTTAGGGTTATTGTTAGGGTAATGGATAGGTTTAGACCTAAGGTTAGGGCTAGGGTTATGTATAGGATTAGGGCTAGTTTTGGGTTAGGGTTAGGTTTAAGTTTAGGGTTAAAGCTAGGTTTAGGACTCGGATTAAGGCTAGGTTTTGGGTTAAGATTAGGGATAGTGCTAATGTATGAAGTAGGATTATAATTAGCGCTAGTTATGGGGTTAGGGTTAGGGCTAAGTTTACTGTTAGGTTGAGGGTTATGGTAATGATGATATTTAGAGCCACGGTTAGTGTTAGGTTCAGAGTCAGGGTCAGGGTTAGTTTTCGGATTAGGGTTAGGACTAGAATTAGGGATATGGTTAGGGCTAGGTGTAGGGTTAGGGTTTGGTTTAGGTTAAAGTTAGGGTTATGGTTATGACTCAGTTTTGTTTAGGGCTAGAGCTAGGGTTAGAGCTAGTTTTAGGATTAGCATTAGCGTTAGGGCTAGTGTTAGGTTTCGGTTAAGGCTTAGGGTTAGGGTTAGATTTAGAGTTAGGGTTAGATGTAGGTTTATGGCCAGGGCTATGAATAGGGCTAATGCTACACCAAGGGTTAGGGCTAGGATTAGGGTTCTAGTAAGGGATAGAGTTAGAACTAGGGTTAGAGTTAGGGTGAGAGTTAGAGTTAGTCTTTGGGTTAGAATTAGGTTTAGGGTTAGGGATAGGGCTAAATTAGGGCTAAGATTAGGGCTAGGGTTAGTGTTAGGTTTAGGCCTAGGGTTTGGGTTAGGGTTAAAATTAAAGCTATGTTTAGGGCTAGGATAAGGGGTAGGGTTTGTGTTAGGGGTAGGGCTAGGATTATGGCTAGGGTTAATATCAGGTCTATGGTTAAGGTTAGGAATAGTTTTAATGTTAGGTTTATGTCTAGGTCTAGTGTAAGGGTTAGGTAGGGTAAGAGTCAGGTTTAGAGTTAGGGGAATTATTAGGTTCACAGTCAGTGTTAGGGTTTGGTTTAGGTTTGAGGTTAGGTTAGGGCTCAAATTAGCATTAGGGTTAGGTTAGTGTAATGATTGGGTTAGGTTTAGGGTTCAGGGTAGGTTTAGGGTAATTGATAGGTTTGGGTAAAGTGATAGGGTTAGGGTTAAGCCTAGGGTTAACATTATGGTAAGGGTTATTTTTAGCATAATGGATACAGTTAGATTTTAGGTTAGGGCTAGGGTTATGGTTAGGATTAGGTCTTGTGTTAGGGTTAAGATGAGGGTTAGAACTAGGATTAGGTTTAGAGTTATGTTTAGTGTAATGGTTAGGTTCTGAGATATGATTAGGGCTAGGCTGATGGTTACATTCAGAGTTAGGTCTAGGGATAGGATCATGGTTAATTTGGGGTTAAGGTTGGGGTTAGGTTTAGACTTAGGTTTAGTGTTAGGGTCAGAATAAGAGTCAGGGTTAGGGTTAGGGTTTGGGATAGTTTTAGAGATAAAATGAAGGCTAGGGTTAGGACTATTAATAGGGTTAGTGTTTTGGTTAGTCTAAGGACTAGGGATAGGTCTAGGGTTACTCATAGGTTTAGGGTTTCACTTAGGGTAAGGGATTTATTTAGATCTAGGATTAGGGCTATGGTTAGGGTTAGAGTTAGAGTTAAAGCTAGGTTTAGGGCTCGGTTTAGGACTAGTTTTTGTGTTAGGGTTAGGACTAGGATTAGGGCAATGGCTAATGTAAGAACTAGGGTTACCATTAGGGTTAGTTTTAGGGTTAGGGTTAGGGGTAGGTTGAGTGGTAGGGTTAGGTTTAAGTTTAGGGTAATATTTATAGGTATAGTTCTTGTTAGGATAGGAGTCAGGGTTAGTTTTAGGGTTAACATTAAGACTCGAATTAGGGCTATTGTTAATGTTAGTGTTTGGTTTGAGTTTAAGGCGGTGTTTAGAGCTAGGGTGAGTGTTAGAATATGAGTCAGCATCAGGATTAGTTTTAAGGTGAGGCTTAGGACTCGAATTAGGGCTAAGTTTAGGTCTAGGTGTAGTGTTAGTTTTTGGTTTAAGTTAAGGTTTAGGGTTAGGGCTATTGTTCAGTTTTGGTTCACTGCTAGGATTAGGGTTAGGGCTAGATTTGATTACCATTAGGGTTAGGGCTAGTGTTAGTGTTAGGCTTAGGCTTAAGTTTAAGGTTAGATTTAGAGTTAGGGTCAGGGCTGGGTCTAACTTTAGGGCAAGTGTTAGGGCTAGTGTTAGGTTTACGGTAGCAGATAGGGATAGAACTAGGGATAGGGATAGGGCAAGAGTTAGAGTTAGTCTTAGGGCTAGGGTTAGGATACGGTTAGAGTTAGAGCTAAATTAGGGCTAGGATTAGGGCTAGGTTTTGTGTTTAGCTTAAGCCAAGGGTTAGGGTTAGGGTTAGGCTTAAATTTAGGGTAAGGGATGACATTATAGCTAGTTTTAGAGGTAGGGTGAGGGTTAGAATTAGGGTTAAGTGTACGGCTAGAATTAGGGTTATGATTAAGGCTAGGTTTAGGGCTAGGATGAGGGCTAGGTGTGTTTTTAGTGTTAGGGCTAGGATTAGGGCTTGGTCTAATTTCAGGTCCAGAATTATGGTTAAAGATAGTTTTAGGATTAGTTTTATGGCTACGTTTAGGCTAAGGGTTAGGTGTTGAGTTATGGTCAAGTTTAGAGCTAGGGGTATTATCAGGGTCAAGGTCTGGGTTGGGGTTTGGGATAGGTTAAGGTTTCAAGTTCGGGCTTGAATTAGTTTTAGGATTAGGGTTAGGGTAATGATAGGGTCAGGTTTAGGATTCAGGTTAGGTTTAGGGTAATGGAAGGGTTAGAATTTAGGATAGGGTTAGGTTTATGCCTAGGGTTATCATTATGGTTAGAGTTATGGTTATGGTAATGGATAGAGTTAGAGATCAATTTAAGGTGAGAGCCATGGTTATAATTAGAGCTAGTGTTAGGCTTACTTTAGGTTTAAAGCTAGGGTTAGGGCTCGATTAGGGCTAGGTTTTGGGTTATGTTAGGGCTAGGGTTAGGGTTACAGCTAATGTAAGTACTAGGTTTACAATTAGGGCTAGTTTTAGGATTTTAGTGCTAGGTTTAGTGTTAGGCTTAGGTTTAGGGTTAGGGTGATGTTTAGAGATAGAAGTGTTAGGGTCAGTGTCAGGTTCAGGGTTAGTTTTTAGGGTTCAGCTTCCAACTCAAATTAGAGCTAGGGTTAGGTCTCGGTGTAAGTTTAGGGTTAGAGCTATGGCTTGGTTTTGTTTTAGGGCTAGGGCTAGGGTTAGGACTCATTTTAGAATTAGTGTTATGGTTTTGGCTAGTGTTAGGGTTAGGCTTAGGCTTTGGGTTAGGGCTAGATTTAGAGTTACATTTTGCCTAAGGTTAGTGCTAGAGATAAGAATAGGGCAAGGGTTAGTACTTGGGTTAAGGCTAGGGTTAGGGTTACAGTAACGGACAGGGTTAGAATGAGTGATAGGGCTAGTGTGAGAGTTAGAGTTAGTCTTAGGGCTAGGGTTAGGGTTAGGTGTAGGTATAGGGCTAAATTATGGCTAGGGTTATGTTACAGCTAGGGTTAGGGCTAGTTTTAAGATTAGGCTTAGGCATCGAGGGTTAGATTTAGAGTTAGTTTTCGATCTAGGGTTAGTGCTAGGGCTAAGAATAAGGCAAGTGTTATCATTAGGGTTAGGGTTAGAGTTAGGGTTTAGTTTAGGGTAAGGATGTGGTTATAGCTAGGTTTAGGGCAAGGGTGAATGTTAGTATTAGGGTTAGGGTTAGGGTTATGATTAAGGCTATGTTTAGGGCTATGATGAGGACTAGGATTAGTTTTAAAGTTAGGGATAGTATAAGGGCTATGGCTAATGTCAGGTCTAGGGTTACAGTTAGGGATAGATTTAGTGTTTGGTTTATGGCTTGGTCCAGCATAATGGTTAGGTTTTGGTTGGAGTCAGGTTTATATCTAGGGTTAATTTTAGAATCAGGGTCAGGATTAGGGTTTAGGTTAAGTTAGTGTTTAGGTGCAGGGCTCAAATTAGTGTTAGATTTAGGGTTAGGGTAATGACAGTGTTAGGTTTAGGGTTTAGGTTTGGTTTAGTATAATGTATAGGGTTAGGATTAGGCCTACGGTTATCAGAAGGGTTAGGGTTATCATTGGGGCAATGAATAGGATTAGCCCTAAGGTTAGGGCTAGGGTTGTATATAGGATTAGAGCTAGTGTTTGGATTAGTGTTAGGTTTAAGTTTAGGGTTAAAGCTAAGTTTAGGACTCGGAATAATGCTAGGTTTTGGGTTACGTTAGGGCTAGGTTTAAGGCTACCGCTGATGTATGAAGTAGGTTTATGAGTAGGTTAGAGTTAGGTCTGGGTCTAGTGTTAAGGTTAGGTTTACAGTGATCATGATGTTTAGAGCCAGAGTTAGTGTTAGGGTCAGAGTCTTGTTCAGGGTTAGTTTTCGTGTTAGGGTTAGACTATAATTAGGGATAGGGTTAGGGCTAGGTGTAAGGTTAGGGTTTGGTTTAGGTTAAGGGTTAAGATTAGGGCTATGACTTGGTTTTGTTTTAGGGCTAGGGGTAGGGTTAAGGCTAGTTTTAAGATTAGTCTTAGGGTTAGGGCTAGTGTAAGTGTGAGATTTAGGCTTAGTTTAAGGATTAGGGATAGGAGTAGAGTTATGGCTAGACTTAGCCTTAGAGTTAGGGTTAAATTTAGAGTTAGGTTTAGATCTAGGTTTTGAGATAGGGCTAAGTATAGGGCTAGGGAAGGGCTATGTTTAGGGCTAGGTGTATGGTGATGGTAAGGTATAGGATTAGAACTAGGTATAGGGCTAGTGTGAGAGTTAGAGTTAGTCTTAGGGCTAGGGTTAGGGATAGGGCTAATTTAGGGCTTGGATTAGGACTAGGGTTAGTGTTAGGGCTAGGGTTAGTATTAGGGTTAGGCCTAGGGTTAGGGCTATGGTTAGTGTTAGGTTTAGGGTTTGGGTTAGATTTAGGGTAAGGGATGGGAATATAGCTAGTTTTAGGACTAGGGTGAGAATTAGGATTAAGGTTAGAGTTCACATTAGGATTAGGGTTATGATTAAGGTGAGGTTCATGGCTAGGATGTGGGTTAAGTTTTGTATTGGGGTTAGGGCTAGGATTAGAGCTAGGGTTAATATCAGGTCTAGAGTATGGTTAGGGATAGTTTTAGGGTTAGATTTGTGGCTAGGTCTATTGTAAAGGTTTGGTTTCTTGTTAGGGTCAGGTTTAGAGCTATGGGTATTATTAGAGTCAGGGTCAAGTTTAGGGTTTGGGTTAGGTTAAGGTTTAGCTTTAGGGCTCAAATTAGTCTTATATTTAGGGATCGGGTAATGACACAATTAGGTTTAGGGTTCAGGTTAGGTGTAGGTTAATGGACAGGATTAAGGCTAATGCTAGGATTAGGGTTCTGCCTAGGGTTAGCATAAGGATTATAGTTATCTTAGGGTAATGAATAGGGTTAGAGCTAGGGTTAGGGCTAAAGTTATGGTTAGGATTAGGTCTAGGGTTAGACTTAGGGTTATGGTTAGGGCTAGGGTTATTGTTAGGGTTATCTTTAGGGTTAAAGCTAAGGTAGGGCTTGGATTAGGGCTAGGTTGCGATAGGTTAGGGCTATGGCTAATGTAAGAACTAGTGTAATGATTAATACTAGTTTTATGGTTAATGCTAGGGCTAGGTGTAGTTTTAGGGTTAGTTTTAAGGTTAGGGTGAAGTTTAGAATTAGGGTTAGTGTTAGTTTCAGGGACAGTGTTTGGGTAGGATAATGGTTAGGGTTAAAGCCAGAATTAAGACTTGGGTTAGGTCTAGAGGTAGGGTTAGAGTTTGGGTTAGGTTAAGGGTTATTGTTAAGGCTAGGTCTAGTTTGTCTTTAGGTCTAGAGCTATAGTTATGGCTAGATTTAGGATTATGTTTAGGTCTAGGGCTAGTATTAGGGTTAGGTTTAGGTATAAGGTTACCAGTAGCGCTAGTGTTAGGGTTTGGTTTAGAGTTAGGTTTAAATTTACACCTAAGATCAGTGTTAGGGTCAGAATAATGGTCAGGTGTAGAGTTAGGGTTTGGGTTATGGTTAGATGTAGAATGAAGGCTAGGGTTAGGACTAGTTATAGAGTTAGGATTTTGGTTAGGCTAAGGATTAATGCTAAGAATATGGTTAGCATTAGGGTGAGGGTTAGGGTTAGGTAAGGGAAAGTGCTAGAGCTAGGGTTAGGACCAGGGTTAGGGTTAGGTTTAGAGTTAAAGCTCGTGTTACGGCTTGGATTTGAGCTAGTTTTGTATTAGGGTTAAGGCTATTGTTATGGTTACGGCTATTGTAAGGACTAGGGTTAAGATTAGGGTTAGTTTTAGGGTTAGGTTTAGGGCTAGGTCTAGTGTTAGGGTTAGGTTTAAGGTTAGGGTGATGTTTGGAGCTAGGTTTAGTTTTTGGATATGAGTCAGGGTCATGGTGATGTTTAGGGTTAGGATTAGGTTTCAAATTAGGGCTAGGTTTAGGACTGGTGTAGGGTTAGGGTTTGGACTAGGGTAAGGGTTACTGTTAGGGGTATGGCTCGGTTTTGTTTTAGGGCTAGGGCTAGGGTTAGGGCTAATTTTAGGATTAGCATTAGGATTAGAGCTAGTTTCAAGGTTAGGCTGAGGCATTGGTTTAGGGTTAGTTTTAGAGATATGTTTCAATCTATAGTTAGTGCTAGGGCCAAGGATAGTGCAAGGGTTATGACCATAGTTAGGGCTTGGGTTAGGGTTATGGTAAGGGATAGGGTTAGAAGTAAGGATAGGTCTTGTGTGAGAATTATAGTTAGTCTTAATTCTAGGGTTAGGGTTAGGGTTAGAAATAGGGCTAAATTAGGGCTAGAATTAGGGCTAGGTTTATTGTTAGGATTAGGGTTGAGTTAGTGTTATGGTTAGGGCTAGGGCAAGTGTTAGGTCTAGGGTAAGGTTTAGGGATTAAGCTATGGTTAGGGCTACGGGGATTGTTAGGTTTAGTGTTAGGTCTGGATTAGGGTTATAGTTATGGTTAGGGTTAGGGCTGGGGTAAGTGCTAGGGTTTCATTAAGGTTAGGGTTAGTTTTAGATTAATGTGTTGGATTAGATGTAAGACTAGTTTTAGGGTTAAGTTTAGGTTATGGTTAAATTTATGTGTAGGGATAGGTTTAGTTTTGATTTATGGTAAGGGTTAGGGCTAAGTTTATGGCAAGGATTAGGTTTAAGGTTAGGTCGAGGGTTAGGTTTATGTTTAGGGTTAGGGATAGGGTTAGGTTTAGGGCTAGGGTTATCATTAGGGTTAGGGTTAGGATTAGGGTAATGTTGGGATTAGAGCTAGTGTTAGAACTAGGATTAAGATTAGGATTAGGGTTAAGGTGAGGTTTATGTTTAGGAATAGGGCTAGGGTTATGTTTAGGCTAAGGGTTAGCCTTTGAGCTAGGGTTATGTGTAAGGCGAGGGTTAGAGTTAGGGCTACATTTAGGATTATGGTTATGCTTAGGGTAGGTTTAGGCCTCAGAATAGGGCTAGGTTTTGTGTTAAGTTTAGGCCCAGGGTTAAGGATATGTGTAATGTAAGATCTAGGGTTCTGATTAGAGCTAGTTTTAGGGTTAGAGTTTGGCTATGTCTAGTTTTAGGTTTAGGTTTTGGGTTAGGTTCAGGTTGAGAGCTAGGTTTAGTGTTAGTGTTAGGGTCAGTGTTCAGGTTAGAGTTAGGTTTAAGGTGAAAGCCTGAATTAGGACTAGAGTTAGGTCTAGGGATAGGGTTAGTGTTTCCTTTAGGTTAAGGATTGTGTTAGGGCTAGGGCTCAAAGATTTTTTAGGTCTAGGTCTAGAGTTATGGCTATATTTAGGATTAGGATTAAGTCTAGGGCTAGTGTTGGGGTTAGGTTTAGGTATAAGTTTACTGGTAGGGCTAGTTTTAGGGTTTGGTTTAGGATTAGGGTCAGATTTAGACTGAGGGTTTGTGTTAGGGTAAGGATTTGAGCTAGGGTTAGAGCTAGAATGAGGGCTAGAGTTAGGAATAGTAATCAGGTTAGGGTTTGGATTAGGCTATGGGTTAGGATTAGGACTAAGGTTAGCATTATGGATAGGGTTTGGCTTAGGGTAAGTGATAGAATTAGAGCTAGGGTTAGGGCTAGGTTTAGGGTTAGGATTAGGGATAAGGCTAGGGGCTAGGTTTAGGTTTAGGTTTACTTCTAAGGTTAGGGAGCAGATTAGGGCTAGTTTTTCTGTTATGTTTAGGGCTAGGGTTAGGGCTATGGCTAATATAAGAACTACGGTTATGATTAGAGTTAGTATTTGGTCTAGATCTAGTGTTAGCGCTACCTTTAGAGTTAGTGTGATATTTAGAACTAAGGTTAGTGTTCAAATATAATTCAGAGTCAGGGTTAATTTTAGGACTAGGACATAAATTAGAGCTAGAGGTTATGGCTAGGTTTAGGGTTAGGGTTTGGTTTAGGTTAACATTTAGGGTTAGGACAATGGCTCTGTTTTATTTAAGGGATAAGGCTAGGGTTATGCCTACTTTTAGGATTAGCAATAGTGTTAGATATGGTGGTAGGTTGAGGATTAGGCTTAGGTTTAGGGTCAAATGTAGAGTTATGGTTAGATCTATGATAGGGTCTAGGGCTAGGGTTAGGGCTAAGGTTAGGGCTTGTGTTAGGTTTATTGTAATGGATAGGGTTAGAACTAGAAATAAAACTGGGGGAGAGTTAAAGTTAGTCTTAGGCCAAGGTTAGGGGTAGAGTTAGGGTTAGGGCTAAGTTAGGGCTAGGATTAGTGCTAGGGTTAGTGTTAGGGTTAGGCCTATAATTAGGGCTAGAGGTATGGTTAGTGTTCAGGTTAGGGTTAGTGATAGGGATAGGGGAAAGGATGGGGTTATACCTAAGTTCAGGTCTAGGGCAAGAGTTAAAATTAGAGCTAGGGCTAGAGTTAAGGTTTGGGTTAGGATTAAGGCTAGGTATAGGCCTAGGATGAGGACTAGTGTTTGTGTTAGGGTTAGGGTTAGGATTAGGGCTGGGGCTAATGTCAGGTCTGGGTTTATGGTTATGGTTAGTTTTAGGGTTAGGTTATGGCTAGCTCTAGTGTAAGGGTTAGGTTTAGGTTAAGGGTCAGGTTTAAAGCTAGGTGTATTATTAGGGTCAGGGTTCAAGTAGGGTTTGGTTTAGGTTAAGATTTAGGGTTAAGGCTTGAATTAGCATTATTGATAGGGTTAGGGTTTGGGTTAGGGTAATTGATAGGGTTAGGTTTAAGGTTCAGGTTAGGTTTAGAGTAATGAAAAGGGTTAGTGTTAGCAATAGTGTTAGCATTAGGCCTAGGGTTAGCCTTTGGTTTAGGCTTATCTTTAGGGTAATGTATAGGATTAGCACTAAGGTTAGGGCTAGGGTTAAGGTTAGAATTAAGACTAGGGTTAGGGTTAGGCCTAAGTTTAGCGTCAGGGTTAAGTTTGGGGTAAGTGTTAGCATTTGAGCTAGGATTAGGGCTAACATGAGGTTTAGGGTTAGAGTCAGGGCTAATGTTAGGGTTAGGGTTAGGGTTATGTTTAGATTAAGGTTAGAGTTTGAGCTAGAATTAGGGTTAGGGCGAGGGTTAGGGTTAGGGTTAGGTCTAGGCTTATGGTTAGGGTTACAATAAGGGCTAGGTTTAGGGCTAGGATGAGGGCTATGTTTTGTGTGAGGTTTATGGCTAGCATTAGGGCTATGGGTAATGTAAGAGCTTGGATATGGTTATGGCTAGTTTTAGGGTTAGGGTTATGGATAAGTCTAGTGTTCTAGTTAGGTTTGGGGTTAGGATAAGATTTAGAGCTATGGTTTGTTTTAGGGTAATGGTCATTGTTCGGGTTAGGGTTAGCTTTAGGGTGAGGGCCAAATTTAAGACTAGCGTTGGTCTAGGGATAGAGTTAGTCATTATGTTAGGTTAACGGTTATTGTTAGGGCTAGTGCTAGGTTTTTGTTTAGGGTTAAGGCTAGATTTATGACTCTATTTAGGATTAGGTTTGGCCTAGTGCTAGCGTTACTGTTAGGTTTAGGTATAGGTTTACCGGTAGGGGTAGGGTTAGGGTTCGCTTTAGGGTTAGCGTCAGGTTTAGACCTAGGGTTAGTGTTAGGGTCAGAATAAGGGTCAGGGTTAGAGTTAGGGTTAGAGCTAGAATGAGGGCTATGGTTAGGACTAGTAATAGAGATAGGGTTTGAGGTAGGCTAAGGATTATGGTTAGGACTAGGGTAGCATTAGGGTGAGGGTTTGGCTTAGGGTAAGGGATAGGGTTAGAGGTGGAGTTAGGGTCAAGGTTAGGGTTAGGGTTAGTTTTAGGGTTAAACTTAGGTTTAGGGCTCAGAAGAGGGCTAGGATTTGTGTTAGCATTAGGGCTACAGCTAATGAAAGCACTAGGATTCCATTTAGGGCTAGTTCTAGGGTTAGCGTTAGGTCAATGTTTAGAGCTAGGGTTACTGTTAGGGTCCAAGTAATGGTCAAGTTACTTCTAGGGTTAGTTTTAGGACTCAAATTAGGGCTACATTTAGGGCTAGGTGTAGAGTTAGGGTTTGGTTTAGTTTAAGGGTTAGGATTAGGGTTATGGCTAGGGTACTGTTATGGCTAGATTTCCAATTAACATTAGGGTTAGGGTTAGTGTTAGAGTGAGCTTTAGGCTTAAGGTTAGGGTTAGATCCAGATTTAGGCCTAGGGTGAAGGTTAGAGCTAGGGTTGGGGCTAGGGATAGGAATAGGGATTGGGTTATGGTATGGGATAGGTTTAGAACTAGGGATAGGGCTAGGGTGAGAGTTATAGTTAGTCTTAGGGCTAGGGATAGTGTTAGGTTTAGGATTAGGGCTAGATTAGAGCTATGGTTAGTGGTAGGTTTCGGCCTAGGTTTAGGGCTAGGATTAGAATTAGCATTAGGGTTAGGGAAAGGTATGATGTTACAGCTACATTTAGGGCTAGAGCAAAGCATAAAATTAGGGTTAGGGCTAGGGTTAATGTTAGGGTTAGGATTAAGGCTAGGCTTAGGGATAGGATTAGGGCTAGGATTTGTGTTAGGGTTAGGGCTAGGATTAGGGATAGGGCTAATGTCAGGTCTAGGGTTATGGTTAGGGATAGTTTTAGGTAAGGATTATGGCCAGGTCTATTGGAAGTGTTAGGTTGAAGGTTAAGTTCAGGCTTACAGCTAGGGATATTATTAGGGTCAGAGTCAGGTTTAAGGTTATGGGTTAGGATAAGGATTAGGCTTAGGGCTCAAATTAGCATTAGAGTTAGTATTAGGGTTAGAGTAATGGATACAGTTAAGTTTAGGGTTAAGGATAGAATTAGAGTAATGGACATGTTTAGGGTTAGGTATAGGGTTAGGTTTAGGCCTAGGGATAGAATTTGGTAGGGTTATGGTTAGGGCAATAGATTGGATTAGAGCTACAGTTAGGACTATGGTTATGGTTAGGTTAGAGCTATGGTTAGGGTCATGTCTAGGGTTAGAATTTGGTTAGGGTTATGGTTAGGGTAATGGATAAGATTAGAGCTAGTAATAGGGCTAGGATTATGGTTAGTGTTAGGGCTATGGTTTGGGTTAGATTTCGGGTTAGGACAAGGTTTAGTTTTATGGTTAGGTTCAGGTTAAGTATTAGGGCTAGGGTTAGGGTTAGGGCTAGGTTTAAATCTAAGGTTAGGGCTCTGATTAGGGCCAGATTTTGAGTTAAGTTTAGGACTAGGGTAGCATTAGACTGAGGGTTTGGCTTAAGGAAAAGTATAGGATTTAAGGTAGGGTTAGGATTAGGGTTAGGTTTAGGGCTAGGGTTAGGGTTAGGGTTAGAGTTAAAAAGTAGGGTTAGGTCTCAGATTCGGGCTAGGATTTGTGTTATCATTAGGACTATGGCTAATGAAAGAACTACGTTTCTGTTTAGGGTTAGTTCTAGGGTTAGCATTAGGGCAATGTTTAGAGCTAGGGTTAGTGTTAGGGGTTGAGTCAGGGTCAGAGTTATTTCTAGGGTTAGGGTTAGGACTCAAATTAGGGCTAGGTTTAGGGCTAGGTGTAGCTTTAAGGTTTGGTTTAGGTTAAGATTTAGGATTATGACTCTGTTTTGTTTTAGGTTTAGGGTAGATTTAGGGCTAGTTTTCCAATTAGCATTAGGGTTAAAGCTAGTTTTAGGGTGAGGTTATACTTAATTTTAGTTTTAGATCCAGGTTTAAGCCTTGGGTGAAGGTTAGGGGTAAGTTTGGGGCTAGGGATAGGGCTAGCATTTGGGTTACGGTAAGGGATAGGTTTAAACTAGAGATTGAGCTAGGGCGAGAGTTAGAGTTAGTCTTAGGGATAGGGATAGGGTTAGGTTTAGTGTTAGGGCTAAATTAGGGCTAGGATTAGTGCTAGGGTTATTGTTAAATTTAGGCCTAGGTTTAGGGCTAGGGTTAGGGTTTGCATTAGGATTAGGGTAAGGTATGATGTTACAGCTACATTTTGGGCTAGGTCAAGGGATAAAATTAGGGATAGGGATAGGGTTAAGATTATGGTTAGGATTAAAGCTAGGCTTAGTGCTAGGATTAGCACTTGGTTTTGTGTTAGGGTTAGGGTTAGGATTAGGCTAGGGCTAATGTCAGGTCTAGGGTTATGGTTAGGGATACTTTTAGGGTTAGGTTTATAGCCAGATCTATTGTTAGGATTAGGTTGAGTGTTAGGTCAGCTTTACAGCTAGGGTATTATTAGGGTCGGTACCAGGGTTAGGGTATGTGTTAGGTTAAAGTTTAGGGTTAGGGCTCAAATTAGCATTAGGGTTAGTGTTAGGGTTAGGGTAATGGATATTGTTAGGTTTAGGGTTCTGTTTAGGTTTAGGGTAATGGACAGCCTTAGGGTTAGGGATAGAATTCAGTTAGTGTTATGGTTAGGGTAATGGATAGGACTAGAGCTACAGTTAGGGCTAGGGTTATTGTTAGGTTAGGGCTATGGTTAGTGTTAGGCCTAGGGTTAGAATTCGGTTAGGGTTATGGTTAGGGTAATAAATAAGGTTAGAGCTACGGTTAGGGCTAGGGTTATGGTTAGGATTAGGGCCATGGATTGGGTTAGGTCAAGGTTTAGCTTTTGGGTTAGGTTTAGGTTAAATGTTAGGGTTAGGGTTAAAGTTAGGGATAGGGTTAAAGCAGGGGTTAGGGCTCGGGTTAGGGCTCAGTTTAGGGCTAGGTTTTGGGTTAGGTTAGGGATAAGGTAGAACTATGGCTATTGTAAGAACTAGAGTTAATATTAGGGCTAGCTTTAGAGTTAGCATTAAGTCTAGGTCATGGTCTAGTGTTTAGATTAGATTTAGGTTTAGGGAGATGATTAGAGATATGGTGAGTGTTACCATCAGAGTCAGGATCAGTGTTACTGATCAGGGTTAGGGATAGGACTCGAATTAGGGCTAGGATTAAGGCTAGGTATAGGGTTAGGTTTTGTGTTAGGGTTAGGGTAAGAATTAGGGATAGGGGTAATGTCAGGTCTAGGTTCATAGTAAGTGGTAGTTTTATGGTTAGGTTATTGCTAGGTCTAGTGTAAGGGTTAGGTTTAGGGTAAGGGTCAGGTTTAGAGCTAGGTGTTTTATTAGGGTCAGAGTCTGGGTATGGTTTGGTTTAGGTTAAGGTTTAGGGTTAAGGCTTGTATTAGCATTAGCGTTCGGTTCAGGATTAGGGTAATGGATATGGTTATTGTTAGCAATAAGGTTAGTGTTAGGCCTAGGGTTAGCATTTGGCTTAGGCTTATCTTTAGAGTAATGGATGGGGTTAGAGCTAAGGTTAGGGCTAGGGTTAAGGTTAAGTTTATGGCTAGGATTAGGGTTAGGCCTAGGGTTAGTGTCAGGGTTAGGTTTAGAGTAAGTATTAGGGTTTGAGCTAGGGTTAGGTCTAGGGCGAGGGTTAGGGTTAGAATCAGGGCTAGGGTTAGGGTTAGGGTTAGTGTTTTGATTAGGGAAAGGGTTAGAGTTTGAGCTAGGTTTAGGACTAGGGAGAGGGTTAGGGTTAGGGTTAGGGTTAGGTGTAGAGTTATGGTTAGGGTTACAATTAGAGTTTAGGGCTAGGATAAGGGCTAGGTTTGTGTTATGTTTATGGCTAGCATTAGGGCTATGGGTAATGTAAGAGCTTGGGTTATGGTTATGGCTAGTTTTAGGGTTAGGGTTATGGATAACTCTAGTGTTAGGGTTAGGTTTTTTGTTAGGATAAGGTTTAGAGCTAGGGTTTGTGTTAGGGTAAGCATCAGTGTTTGGGTTACATTTAGGGCCAGAATTAGGAATAGCGTTGGATCTAGGGATAGGGTTAGTCTTTGTGTTAAGTTAAGGGTTATTGTTAGGGCTAGTGCTAGGTTTTTGTTTAGAACTAGGGCTATATTTATGACTCTATTTAGGATTAGGTTTGGTCTAGTGCTAGTGTTACTGTTAGGTTTAGGTATAGGTTTACTGGTAGGGGTAGTGTTAGGGTCCGGTTTAGGGTTAGTGTCAGGTTTAGATCTAGGGTTATTGTTAGGGTCAGAATAACGGTCAGGGTTTGGGTTAGGGCTAGAGCTAGAATGAGGCTTAGGGTTAGGACTAGTAAGAGAGTTAGGGTTTGGGATAGGCTAAGGATTAGTGTTAGGAGTAGGGTAGCATTAGGCTGAGGGTTTGGCTTAGGGTAAGGGATAGGATTAAAGGTAGAGTTAGGATTAGGGATAAGGTTAGAATTAGGGTTAGTCTTAGAGTTAAACCTGGGTTTAGGGCTTGGATTAGTGCTAGGATATGTGTTAGCATTAGGGCTATGGCTAATGAAAGAACTTGGTTTCTGATTAGGGCTAGTTCTTAGTTTAGCATTAAGGCAATGTTAGAGCTAGGGTTAGTGTGAAGGTCTGAGTCAGTGTCAGGGTCAATTCTAGGGTTAGGATTAGGACTCAAATTAGGGCTATGTTTAGGACTAGGTATATGGTTAGATTTTGGTTAAGGTTGAAAGTTAGGGTTAGGGTTATGATTCGGTTTTGTTTAGGGCTAGGGTGAGGTAAGGGCTAGTTTTTAAATTAGCATTGGTGTTAGGGCTAGTGTGAGGGTGAGATTTAGGCTTAAGGTTAGGGTTTGATCCAGGTTTAGGGGTAGAGCAAAGGTTAGGGCTAAGGTTGAGGCTAGGGATAGGGCTAGGTTTGGGGTTATGGTAAGGGATAGGTTTAGAACAAGGGATAGGGCTAAGGTGAGAGTAAGAGTTAGTCTTAGGGGTAGGGATAGGATTAGGTTTAGTGTTGGGCCTAAATTAGGGCTAGAATTAGTGCTAGGGTTTGTGTTAGGTTTAGGCCAAGGTTTAGGGCTAGGGTTAAGGTTAGCACTAGGATTAGGGTAAAGTATGATGTTACAGCTAGGAGAAGGGATAAAATTAGGGATAGGGATAGGGTTAAGATCAGGTTTAGGACTAAGGCAGGCTTGGAACTAGAATTAGGGCTAGCGATAGGGCTAATGTCAGGTCTAGGGTTAAGGTTAGGCTAGGGTTAGGGATAGAGCTATGGCTCAGTTTTGTTTTAGAACTAGGCCTAGGGTTAGGGCTAGTTTTATGATTAGCAATAGTGTTAGGGCTAGTGGTAGGGTGAAGTTGAGGCTTAGATTTATTGTTATGGTTAGATCTAGGTTTAGGGCTATGGCTAGGGTTAGGGTTAGGGTAAGTTTAGTGCTAGTATTAGGGCTATGGTAACAGATAGGGTTAGAACTAGAAATAGGCCTGGTTGAGAGTTTGAGTTAGTCTTTGGGCTAAAGTTAGGGGTAGGTTTAGGGTTAGGGCTAAATTTGGGCTAGGATTAGTGCGAGGATTAGTGTTAGGGTTAGACCTATTGTTAGGGTTAGTGTTAGTGTTAGGATTAGGATTAGGTTTAGGGGAAGGGATAGGGTTATAGCTATGTTTAGGGCTAGGGCAAAGGTTAGAATTAGGGTTAGTACTAAGGTTAGGATTTGAATTAGGATTAAGACTAGGTTTAGGGCTAGGCTGAGGGTTTCTGTTATGGCTAGGGCTAGGAATAGGGCTAGGACTAATGTCAGGTCTAGGTCTATGGTTAGTATTAGTTTTAGTGTTAGGTTATGGCTAAGTTTATTGTAAGATTTAGGTGTAGGGTATGGGTCAAGGTTAGAGCTAGGTGTATTATTAGGGACAAGGTCTGGGTATGGTTTGGTTTAGGTTAAGATTTAGGGTTAATGCTTGAATTAGTGGTGGGTTTGGGTTAGGGTTAGGGTAATGGATAGAATTAGGTTTATGGTTCCTGTTAGGTTTAGAGTAATGTCTAGAGTTAGTGTTAAAGATAGGTTTATCGTTAGACCTAGGGTTAGCATTTGGGTTAGGCTTTTCTTTAGGGTAATGGATAGGGTTAGAGCTAAGGCTATGGTTATGGTTAAGGTTAGGATTAGAATTAGGGTTAGGGTTAGGCCTAGGGTTAATATTAGGGTTAGGGTTAGGGTAAGTATAGGCATTTGAGCTAGGGATGGGGCTAGGGCGAGGGTTAGGTTTTGAGTCAGGGCTAGTGTTAGGTTCAGGATTAGGGTTTTCTTTAGGCTAAGGATTAGAGTTTGAACTAGGGTTAGGGCTAGGGCAAGGGTTAGCATTAGGGTTAGGTCTAAGGTTATGTTAGGGTTATGATTAGAGCTAGGTTTAGGGCTAGGATAAGGGCTAGGTTTTGTGTGATGTTTAGAGCTAATATTATGGCTTTGGGTAATGTAAGAGTGAGGGATATGGTTATGGCTAGTTTTAGGGTCAGGGTTATTGATAAGTCTAGTGTTAGGATTAGGTTTTGGTTTATGATAAAGTTTAGAGATAGGGTTTGTATTAGATTAAGGGTTATTGTGGGGTTAGGGTTTTTAGGTTTAGGGCCACAGTTAGCACTAGTGTTGGGTCTAGTCTTTACATTAGGTTAAGGGTTATTGTTAGGGCTACTGCTAGGTTTTTGTTTAGGGCTAGGGCTAGATTTATGACTCTATTTAGAATTAGGTTTGGTCTAGTGCTGGTGTTAGTCTTAGGTTTAGGTATAGGTTTACTGGTAGAGGTAGTGTTAGGGTTCGGTTTAGGGTTAGGGTCAGGTTTAGATCTAGGGTTAGTGTTAGAATCAGAATAAGGGTCAGTGTTAAGATTAGAGTTAGAGCTAGAATGAGGGCTAGGTTTAGGACTAGTAATAGAGTTTGGGATAGGCTAAAAATTATGGTTAGAACTAGGGTAAAATTTGGGTTAGTGTTATTGTTAGTGTTACTGTTAGTTTTAGGGTTAGGGTTAGGGTTAGGGGTAGGGTTAGGGTTAGGTTTAGGTTTTGTGTTAGTGTTAGGGTTGGGTTAGGGTAAGATTTAGTGTTAGGGTTAGGGTTAGTGTTTGTTTAGGGTTAGGTTTAGGATTAGGGCTAGGGTTAGGTTTAGGGTTAATGTTAGTGTTAGGCTTAGGTTTAAAATTAATGTTTGGTTTAGGGTTAGAGTTAGGTTTATGATTAGTTTTAGGGTTAGTTTAGGTTAGGATTAGGTTTAGGGCTATGGTTATTGTTACTGTTAGGGTTAGGGTTAGGGTAAGTGTTAGGTTTAGGGTTAGGGTTAGCGTTAGGTTAATGTAAGGGTTAGGGTTAGGTTTAGTGTTTGGTTTAGGGTTAGGGTTAGGGTTTGTGTTAGGTTGAGGGTTAGGGTTAGGGTTAAGTTTAGGGTTACAGTTAGGATTAGGGTTAGTGTTGGGGTCTGGGTTGGTGTTAGGTTTAGGGTTAGGGTTAGTGTTATGGTTAGGGTTAGGTTTTGTGTTAGTGTTACTGTTAGGGTTAGTGTTAGGGTAAGGTTTAAAATTAGGGTTAGTTTTAGGGTTAGGGTTAGAATTAGTGTTAGTTGTAGGTTTAGGGTTAGGGTTAGTAATAGGGTTAGGTTTAGGGTTAGGATTAGGGTTAGGGGTAGGGTTAGGGTTAGGGTTAGGTTTCCTTTGGGGGTTAGAATTAAGGTTAGAGATAGGTGTAGGGTTAGGGTTAGGTTTAGATTTATTTTGAGAATTAGGGTTAGAATTAGGGTTACAGTTAGGAATATTGTTCATCCTAGCTTAGAGTTAGAATTAGGTTTAGGGAAAGTGTTAGGGTTATGGTAAGGATTAGGGTTAGGGCTAGGAATAGTTTTAGGGTTAGGGATAGGTTTAGGGTTTGTGTTAGGGTTAGAGTTAGGGTTAGTCTTATGGTAAGGGTTAACATTAGGGTTAGTTTTAGTGTTAGGGTTATTGTTAGGGTAACAGTTAGGATTAGGGTTAGGTTTAGGTTTAGTGTTAGTGTTAGGTGTAGATTTAGGGATAGGGTTAGTGATAGGGTTAGGTTTGGGTTAGGGTTAGTGTTAGGATTAGGGTTAGGTATACTGTTAGGGTTAGAGTTAGGGTTAGTGTTATGGTTAGGGTTAAACCTTGGTTTGAAATTAGTGTATGTTTTAGGATTAGAGTTAGGTTTATGGTTAGTGGTAGGGTTAGTGTTAGGTTAAAGTTAGGTTTAAGGTGAGGTTTAGGGTTAGGGTTAGTGTTAGGGTTAGGGTTAGGATTACTGTTAGTTTTAGGGTTAGGGTTAGGTTTAGTGTTAGGTTTAGGGTTAAGATAAAGTTAGTGTTAGGGTTAAAGTAAGGGTTAGGGTTATTTGTTGGTTTGGGTTAGGGTTAGGGTTTGTGTAAGGGTTAGGGTTAAAGTTAGGGTTAGGGTTAGGGTTACACAAAGTATTAGGGTTAGGGTTTGGATCTGGGTTATTGTTAGGGTTAGGGTTAAATTTTGTGTTAGTGTTAGGGTTAGGGTTATTGTTAAGTTAATGATTAGGATTAGGGTTAGGGTTAGGGTTAGGTGTAGGGTTAGGTTTAGGGTTAGTGATAGGGTTAGGTTTAGTGTTAGGGTTAGGGTTAGTATTAGAGTTAGGGTTAGGTTTAAGGTTAGTTATAGGGTTAGGGTTGCAGTTAGGGTTGGTGTTAGGGTTAAGGTTAGCATTAAGGTTTGTGTTAGTGTTCAGGTTAGCATTAGGGTTAGGTAAGGCTTATGGTTGGGGTTAGGTTAGGGTTAGGATTATGGTTTGGGTTAGGATTTGTGTTAAGTTTAGGGTTAGGTTAGGGTTAGGGTTAGGGTTAGTGTTAGATTTAGGGCTAGAGTTATTGTTAGCTTTAGTGTTAGGGTTATTGTTAGCGTTAGGGTTAGGTTTAGGGTTAGGTTTAGGGTTTGTTTAAGGGTTATGGTTAGAGTTAGTGTTTGTGTTAAGGTTAAGGTTAGGGTTAGTGTTAACTTTAGGTTTAGGGTTATGGTTAGGGTTAAGGTTAGGGTTAGTGTTACAGTTAAGTTTAAACTTAGGGTTAAAATTACTGTTTGGTTTAGGGTTAGACTTGGGTTTATGATTAGTGCTATGGTTAGTGTTAGGTTAGGGTTAGGTATAGGGTGAGGTTTAGGGTTACTGTTAGTGTTAGGGTTACAGTTAGGTTTAGTGTTAGGGTTAGGTTTAGGGTTAGGGTTAGGGTTATTGTTAGGTTAGGATTAGTGTTAGGTATAGGGTTAGGTTTAGGTTTTGGGTTTTGGTTAGGTTTAGAATTAGGGTTAGGGATAGTGTTAGAGTTAGTGTTAGATTTAGGGTTAAGGTTAGTGTTATGGTTAGGTTTAGGTTTTGTGTTTGTGTTAGGGTTAGGGTTAGTGTTAGCTTTAGATTTAGGGTTAGTTTTAGGGTAAGTTTTAAGGTTATTTTTATGTTTAGGGTTAGTGTTAGTATTAGGGTTAGGGTTAGGTTTAGGGTTATTGTTAGGGTTAGGTTTTGTTTTTAGTTTAGGGTTATGGTTAGTGTTAGATTTAGCTTTAGGTTTAGGTTTAGGGTGAGTGTTAGGGTTAAGGTTAAGTTTAGGTTAATGTTAGTATTAGGGTTATAGTTAGGTTTTAGGGTTAGGCATAGAGTTAGGTTTAGGGTTAGATTTAGGGTTAGTATTAGGGTTATGGTTAGAGTGAGGTTTAGGCTTAGGGTTAGGGTTAGGTTTAGGGTTAGGGTTAGGATTAGGGTTAGGGTTTGTGTTAGGGTTAGTGTTAGGGTTAGGTTTAGGGTTTGGTTTAGGGTTTGTGTTAAGGTTAGGGTTAGGTTTAGGGTTACATTTACTGTTAAGGTTAGGGTTAGGGTTACATTTACTGTCAAGGTTAGGGTTAGGGTTACGGTTACATTTAGGGTTAGGTTTAGGGTTAGGTTTAGGGTTACGGTTAGTGTTAGGGTTAGGTTTAGGTTTAGTGTCAGTGTTTGGGTTAGGGTTAGCTTTAGGGATAGGTAAGGGTTTGGGTAATGTTTAGGCTAGGGTCAGGGTTATGTTTTGGTTTAGGGTTTTTTTAGGGTTATGGTTTGATTTAGTATTAGTGTTTGTGTTAGGGTTGGGGTTAGGGTTAGGTTAGTGTTAGGGTTAGGGTTAGGATTAAGTTTAGGGTTAGCATTAGGGTTAGGTTTAGGGTTTGGGTGAAAGTTTAGGGTTACTGATATGGTTAGAATTAGGGTTTGTGTTAGGGTTAGAATTATGGTTAGTGTTAGGTTTAATATTAGGGTTAGTGTTAGGTAAGGGGTGGCTTTAGGATTAGGTTAAGATTAGGGTTATGGTTTGGGTTACGGTTTGTGTTAGGTTTACTGTTAGGGTTAGGGTTCTGTTAAGGTTAGGGTTAAGTTTTGTGTTAGGCTTACTGTTAGTGACAATGTTAGTTAGTTTTAGGGTTAGGGTTCATGTTAGTGTTAGGGTTAGGGTTGGTGTTTGGGTTAGTTTTAGGGTTAGGGTTAGGAGTAGGGTTAGTGTTAGGTTTAGGGTTATTTTTTTGGTTTGAGTTAGGTTTATTGGTAGGTTTAGGGTTTGTGTTAGGGTTAGGATTACGTTTAGGTTTAGTGTTAGGTATAGTGTTACTTTTGGGTTAGAGATAGTGTTAAGTTTAGGGATAGGTTTAGGTTTAGGGTTAGTGTTAGGCTTAGGGTTAGGGTTAGGGTTCATTTTATGGTTAGGGTTAGGGTTAGTTTTAGAGTTAGTGTTAAGGTTAGGGTTATGGTTAGGTTTAGGGTTGGGGTTAGGGTTGGGGTTAGGGTCAGGGTTAGGTTTTGGGTTAGGGTAAGGGTTAGGGTTAGAGTTACTGAAAGGGTTAAGCTTAGGTTTAAAATTAGTGTTTGGGTTAGGGTTAGAGTTAGCTTTATGGTTAGGGTTAGTTTTAAGGTTAGGGTTAGGTTTAGGGTTAGGTATAGTGTTATGTTTAGGGTTAAGTTAAAGGTTAGTATTAGGTTAAAGTAAGAGTTAGGGTTATAATTAGTGTTTTGATTAGTCTTAGGGTTAGGGTTTGTGTTAGGATTAGGTTTAGGGTTAGAATTAGGGTTAGAGTTATGTTTAGGGTTAGTTAGGGTTAGTGTTAGGTTAAAGTAAGGGTTAGGGTTAGTGTTTGGTTAGGGTTTGTGTTAGGGTTAAATTTAGGGTTAGGGTTAGAGTTAGGGTTAGGTATAGGGTTATTGTTGGGGACTGGGTTAGTGTTAGGGTTAGGGTTAGTATTAGCATTAGATTTAGGTTTAGGGTTAGGGTTAGAGTTAGGTGTAGGATTAGGTTGAGGGTTAGTGAAAGGGTTAGGTTTAGGGTTAGGTTTAGGATTAGGTTTTAGGGTAAGGGGTAGGTTTAGTGTTAGGGTTAGTGTTAGGGTTAGGGTTAGGTTTCTTGTTTTGTTCAGGGTTCTGGTTAGTGTAAAGTTTAGGGTTAGGGTTAGGTTTAGGTTTAGTATTAGGGTTAGTGTTAGTATTAGGGTTAGGGTTAGGTTTAGATTTATTGTTAAGGATAGGGTTAGTGTTAAGTTTAGGGTTAGGGTTCATCTAAGTGTTAGGGTTAGGCTTAGGTTTAGGGTTATTTTTAGTGTCAGGGTTAGGGTTAGGTTTAGTGTTAGGAATATTGTTAGGATTAGGAATACTTTTTGGGTTAGTGTTAAGGTTTAGTGTAGTGTTAGGGTTAGGATTAGGATTAGGGTTTTGGTTAGTTTTAGAGTTAGGTGCAGGTTTAAGGAGAGTGTTAGGGTTAGTGTTAGGGTTCAGGTTATGGTGTGAGTTAGCGTTAGGGTTTATTTTAGGGTTAGCGTTAGGGTAACAGTTAGGATTATCTTTAGGTTTAGGTTTAGAGTTAGGGTTAGTTGTAGTGTTTGGTTAGGGTTAGTAATAGGGTTAGGTTTAGGGTTAATGTTAGGTTTAGGGTTATGTATAGAGTTAGGGTTGGTTTAGTGTTACTATTACAGTTAAGCTTAGGTTTAAAATTAGTGTTTAGGTTAGGTTTAGGGTGAGGTTTAGGATTACTGTTAATGTTAGGGTATGGATAGTGCTAGAGTTAGGGTTAGGGTTAGGGTAATGGTTATGGTTAGTATTAGGTTTAGGTTTAGGGTTAGGGTTAGTGTTAGGGTTAAAGAAAGTGTAAGGGTTAGGGTTAGTGTTTGGGTTAGGGTTAGGGTTTATGTTAGGTTTAGTGTTAGGGTTATGGTTACTGTTGGTTTAGGGTTAGGGTTATAATAAAATTAGGTTTAGGTTTGGGGTTTGGGTTAGTATTAGGGTCAGGGTTAGGGTTAGTGTTAGAGTTAGGTTTAGGGTTAGGATGTGTATTAGTGTTAGTCTTAGGGTTAGTGTTAGGGTAACAGTTAGGATTAGGGTTAGATTTAGGATTAGGGTTAGTGTTAGGTGTAGTGTTAGGTTTAGAGTTACTGATAGGGTTAGGTTTAAGGTTAGGGTTAGTGTTACAGTTAGGGTTAATTTTAGGGTTAGGGTTAGTGTTAGGTTTAGTGTTAGGGTTAGGTTTATGTTTAGTGTCAGGTTTAGGGTTAGGGTTAGTGCTAGTATTAGGGTTCAGGTTAGGTTTAGGGTTATTGTTAGGGTTAGGATTAATGTTAGGTTTACGAATAGGGTTATGATTATGGTTAGTTTTAGAGTTAGGTGTAAGTTTGAGGTTAGTGTTAGAGTTTGTGTTAGGGTTCAGGTTATGGCTTGTGTTAGGGTTAGAGTTTGTGTTAGTGTTAGTGTTAGGGTTAGGGTTAGTGTCACTCTTCGTGTTAGGGATAGGGTTAGGTTTAGGTATACGGTTAATATTAGGGTTATATTAGGGTTAGGGTTATGGTGTGGATTATGGTTTATGTTAGGGTTAGTACTAGGCTTAGGTTTAGGGCTATGGTTAGGGTTAGGGTTAGGGATTGGGTTATGGTTAGGTTTAGGATTAGTGTTAGGTTTAGTGTTAGTGTTCTGTTTACGGATAGGGTTCCGTTTAGTGTTAGGGCTAGGGTTAGAGTAGGGTTAGTATTAGGGTAAGTGTTAGGGTTAGTTTTAGGTTTGGGGTTAGTTTTAGGTTTAGGGTTAGGGTTGGAGTTAGTGTTAGGTTTAGTGTTAGGGTTATGGTTAGGTTTCAGGTGAGGTTTAGAGTTAGTTTTAGTGTTAGGGTTAGGTTTAGGGTTAGGGTTAGTGTTAGGGTTAGTGTTATGGTTTGTGTTAGGATTAGCTTTATGGATAGGTTTTGTGTTACATTTAGGATCAGGGTTAGATTTACGGTTAGGATTAGGGTTAGAGTAAGGTTTAGGGTTATGTTTAGGGTTAGTTTTAGGGTTAGGGTTTTGGTTAGGGTTAGGGTTAGTGTTAGGGTTAGGGTTTGTATTAGGTTTAGGGTTAGTGTTAGGGTTAGGGTTAGTGAGAGGGTTATGCTTGGGGTTAGGGTTAGTGTTTGGGTTATGGTTAGGATTACTATTATGATTAGGTTTAGGATTAGGGTTAGGTAAGGGTTAAGATTAAAGTTAGGGTTAGTGTTAGGGTTAAGGCTAGGGTTGAGGTTAGTGTTAGAGTTAGGGTTACATTTAGGATTAGGGTTACTGTTAGGGTTAGGGTTAGATTTAGGGTTAGTTTTCGGGTTAGGTTTAGGACTTGTGTTAGAGTTAGGGTTAGGGTTAGTGTAATCATTAGTGTTATGGTTAGGATTAGGGTTAGATTTAAGATTAGTGTTAGGGTTAGGGTTAGGATTATGGTTAGGTAAGGTTAGCATTAGGGTTAGGTTAGGGTTAGGATTATGGTTTGGGTTATGGATTGTGTTAGGGTTAGAGTTAGGTTTAGGGTTATGGTTAGGGTTAGTGTTAGGGTTACAGTTAGGGTTAGGATTAGTGTTAGGGTTAGGGTTAGTTTTAGGTTTAGTGTTAGGGTTCGGGTTAGGCTTAGTGTTAGGTTTAGGTTTAGGGTTAGGGTTAGGGGTAGAATTTGGGTTAGGTTTATTGTTCAGGTTACAGTTAGGGTTAGGGTTAGCATTAGGGTTAGGAATAGGGTAAGGGTTGGGTTAGTTTTAGGGTTAGTGTTAGGGTTAGATTTATGGCTAGGGTTCATTTTAGGGTTAGGGATAGGGTGAGGATAAGTGTTAAGGTTAGATTTAGGATTATTGTTAGATTTAGTGTTAGGGTTAGGGTTAGGGTTAGTGTTTGGGTTAGGGTTAGGGTTAGGTAAAAGTTAGGGTTTGGGTTAGGTTAGCGTACGCATTAATGTATGGGTTATGGTTTGTGTTAGGGTTAGGGTTAGAGTTAGTGTTAGTGTTAGGATTTAGGTTAAGGTTAAATTTAGGGTTAATGTTAGGGTTAGGGTTAGGTTTAGGGTTAGGTTTATCGTTAGGGTTAGGGTTAAGTTTTGGGTGAAGGTTAGGTTTAGTGGTATGATTAGGTTTAGGGTTCGTGTTAGGGTTAGCATTAGTGTTAGGCCTAGGATTAGTGATAGGGTTATGTAAGTGTTAGCGTTAGGGTTAGATTAGATTAGGGTTATGGTTTGGGTTAGGGTCTGTGTTAGGGTTCATGTTAGGCTTAGGGTTAAGTTTAGAATTAGAGTTAGGGTTAGGGTTAGTGTTAGGGTTAGTGGTAGTGGTAGGGTTAGGATTAGCTTTAGGGTTTGTGTTAGAGTTATGATTAGGGTTAGCATTAGGGTTAGTGTTAGGGTTAGGTTTAGAGTTAGGGTTAGGTTTAGGGTTAGTGTTACTGTTAGGGTTAGAGTTAGGGTTAGAATTAGTGTTTGGGTTAGGGTTAGAGTTAAGTTTAGGTTTAATGTTAGGGATAGTGTTACGGTTATGTTAGGGTTAGGGTTAGGTATAGGGTTAGTACTAGGTTTAGGGTTATGGTTAGGGTTAGTGTTAGGTTTAGGTTTAGGTTTTCTCTTAGGGTTAGGGTTGGTTTTAAAGTTAGGATTCATGTTAGGGTAAGATTTAGGGTTAGGGTTATTGTTAGGTTAAGGGTATAGGTTTAGGGTTTGCATTTTGGTTAGTTGTAGGGTTAGGGTTAGGGTTAGGATCAGTGTTAGGTTTAAGGTTAGGGTTAGGGTTAAGATTCATGTTAGGGTTAGTTTTAGGGTTAAGGTAAGTGTTACAGTTAGGTTTAGGGTAAAGTTTGGGTTTTGTGAAAGTGTTAGGTGTGGAGTGTGCTGGTTAGGGTTAGGGTTATGGTTAGAGTTAGTGTTAGGTTTAGGGTTAGGGTTAGTTTTAGTTTTAAGGTTAGGGTTACTGTTAGAGTTAGTGTTAAGGTTAAGGTTCCCTTAGGGTTAAGGTTAGTTTTTGAGTTAGAGTTAGCAGTTAGGATTAGGTAAGAATGAGGGTCAGAGTTAGATTAGAGTCAGGATTATGGTTTGGATTAGGTTTTGTGTTAGGGTTACAGTTAGGGTTAGTGTTAGTGTTAGTGTTAGGGTTAGTGTTAATGTTAAATTTAGGGTTAGGTTTAAGTTTAGTCTTAGGGTTAGGGTTAGGGTTTGGGTGAGGGTTGGGCTTAGTGGAATGATTAGGGTTAGTATTCGTGTTAGTGTTAGGATTAGGATTAGTTTTAGGGCTATTTTTAGGGTTATGATTAGGGTTAGATTTAGGTAAGTGTTAGCATTATGGTTAGGTTAGGGGTAGGGTTATGGTTTGGGTTAGGTTTTGTGTTTGGGTTAGGGTTAGAGTTAGGGTTACTTTTAAGGTTAAGATTAGGGTTAGGGTTAGGGTTAGGTTTAGGGTTAGGGTTAGGGTTAGTGTTAGGGTTAAGATTAAAATAAGGTTAGTGTTAGGGTTAGTGTTAGAGTTAGGTTTAGTGTTAGGGTTAGGTTTAGGTTTAGGGTTAGTGTTAGTGTTAGGGTTAGGTTTAGGGTTTGCGTTAGGATTATGGTTAGGTTTAGGATTAGGGTTCAGGTTAGGGTTTGGTTTAGGGTGTGTGATAGTTTTAGGGTTAGTGTTACGGTTAGGGTTAGGTTTAGGATTAGAATTAGTTATTTGATTATGGTTAGAGTTATGTTTAGGGTTAGTGTTAGTTTTAGTGTTAGGGTTAGGGTGAAGTTTAGGGTTAGTATTAGCGTTCGGGTTAGTGTTAGGTTTAGATTTAGGGTTATGGTTAGGGTTAGGGTTAGTGTTAGGGTTAAAGTTATTGTTAGGGTTAGAGTTAGTTTTAGGGTTAAGATTATGGTAAGAGTTTGTGTTACAATTAGGGATAGGATTAGGGTTAGTGTTACGGTTTGGGTTAGTGTTAGGAGTGGTGTTTGGGTTAGTATTAGGTTTCGGGTTGGGGTTAGGGTTAGGGTTAGTGTTAGGATTAGGGTTTGGGTTAGGGTTAGGGTTAGAGAAAGGTTTAGGTTTAGAGTTCTTGTTAGGGTTAGGGTTAAATTGAGGGTTAGGTTTAGTGTTAGGGTTAGGGTTAAAGTTAGGTTTAGGGATAGTGTTAATGTTAGGGATAGGTTTAGGATTAGGGTTAGTGTTAGGTTTAGGGTTAGTTTTAGTGTTACAGTTAGGTTTAGGGTAAAGTTTAGGTTTTGTGATTGTGTTAGGTGTGGAGTGTGCTGGTGGAGATCAGAAATAAAGTTTGTTCCTGCTTCAGTGGCTTATGATTTGTGCCTAGCCAGACTGCGGTATTTGGTGGCTCGTGCGGGGAATGCCTGAAGCTCGGGGGTAAGTGAAATTGCTCGCCCCTAAGGGAAGGCAAGAGAATGGGTGACCATTTCAAAAAACAATGTGTTCTTGTTTTGATTTGTTTTGTTTTTGTTTCAAGCTGCCTATCCCTTGAACTTTCTCAAGCAAACTAGGAAAAATGGTTGGCTCAAGGTTTGAAGTTGTTCACCCCTGAGGAAGAGATAGAAATAGACCACAAATGCACATGTCAAGAAAATAGGAAAACTGATACAACGATTTTTTGTTCCGTTTTTGTTTCATTCTGTTTCAGTTTTGTTTTGTGTTGTCTTATTAGGTTGTGTTATCTTTATAGTAGATTAGAAATTAGTAAAAAAACAAACTGAAAGAGTATTAAGTAAATTGTTAGAGGTTCAGATCATGGAGAAAGACATTTTAGATCAAGCAAAAGAGAAGGTCTCTCAAGCTAGTCAGACAGAGGAAGAAAANTTTTTCAATATCTATTTTATTATTGCCTTTTCCCACATCATAAAGTTCTATTTTATTTTTTGAGCTCATACAGACCTAGGTTAATGTTTTTCTGATCAGTTTTATTTTTTGACTGTGGAGTTTTTAAACATTGCAATGGACATTTCACCTGTGTATAGCTACAAGGCCTTTACTATTGTCTTATGTGTTGTATGTTTGTGTGCACACTTGTGTTTTGTGTTGTATGTCTGTGTGTGCGTATGTCCATATATCATATATGAGGAGCGCTCATGAAAAAAATGTATCCGAATTTTTTTTATTCACCTGATTTTAATGGTTTAATTTAAATTGAGTAAGCAGCTGTTGATGATTGTTTTAATATGTGAATAAATAAGGAGGTTAACAGATCTGTTTGTTTACTTTCACCTTTCCTTTTCATTATGTTTAATAATTCTGTTCAGGATAATGTAAATTGTTCAGAAAATTGTTTTCTTAGTACCTGTTGGAATGTTACATAATTTTTTTTAGCATCATTGCCAGAATTCCTGTCTTCATCCCAGTGCTTTTGAAGACAAAGATAAAACCAAACTACAGCTTCTTCGATACTTGTCACAACAAACTGTGTAAACTGATGCATCAATGAATAATAACTCAACAAGTAATGCTCAATCAAGGAGTTGATTTACTTTGGGAGGAAATGGACATATTGCTGGATTCCTCTGCTTTGAACTGCTTGAAGAACTTGCCTGGATTATGTATCACTTGTATGCATTGTGAACTATCTGTTGGTGCAGTGAATTGTAGTAGTGCTGGCCTATCTTTGCTGATGGTGTCATCGGTGATACAATGTTTCCAAGGGAGCCGTCAATTGGCTTGGTGTCATGGCATTTCTGTATCCTCCTCCCTTCTGCCAGTGATGGTCTAAAATTTGGGGGCCAACAGAGGTGAGGCAAAGAACCTCACCCCCCCAACCTGGTGCAAAGGCCTATCCACAAGTATGGCTGTATGCTGGACTGGTAGTCAGTGATGGGTATGATCCAATTGCAGTGGTACCAACCTAAGACAGAAGGCTGACACCTAGAAGTCAGCTCATCCGATGACAGGTAAGGACCATGTTTAGTATTGGACGGCTTAACAGGCATGGTCCCTAAGCCACATTGCTTGTTGTTTAATTAAACAGAAAGGGGGAGATGTTGAGGGCCACAGCTGAGTCGGGATGACGCATGGCATTTTTGCCAGAAGTAGTGGTTGAGAGGTGACACCAGCGGGTTCTCGCGGAGGAGTTCCTGTTGAGTTCCAGTTGAGCTCTCGTGGGGATTCCCAGAGAGTTCCCATTGGTTGGGGAAGTGCCAGGGGAGGGATATTTCCAGTTGCTGGTTCCTGGACGAGCCGCATGGCATTCGGGCAGAATTCCCGGGAAGCTTGTGTGGAGTGTGCTGGTGGAGTTCAGAAATAAAGTTTGTTCCTGATTCAGTGGCTCTTGATTTGTGCCCAGCCAGACCGCGGCAGTTAGGGTTAGGGTTATGGTTGGTGTTAGGGTGTTACAGTGAGATTAGCCTTAGGTTTAGTGTTAGGGTTAGGATTAGGTTTAGGTTTAGGTTTATGGTTAGGGTTAGGATTAATGTTAGGGTTATGGTTATGGTTAGGGTTCATGTTAGATTTACGTTTAGGGTTACAGTTAGGGTTCATTTTAGGAATAGGGTTAGGGTTCGGGTTAGTGTTAGGTTTAGGTTTAGATTTAGAATTAGGGTTAGGGTTTCATTTAGGGTTAGAATTAGGGTTAGGATTAGTGTTTGGGTTAGGGTTAGTGTTAGGTTTAGTGTTAGTATTAGGGTTAGGGTTAGGGATAGGGTGAGGTTGAGGGTTAGTATTAGCATTTGGGTTAGGGTTAGGTTTAGAGTTAGGGTTAAGTTTAGGGTTAGTGTTAGGTTTAAAGTTAAGGTTAGAGTTAGGGTTACTGTTAGGGTTAAATTTAGGGTTAGGGTTAGGGTTAGTTTTAGGGTTAAATTTAGGGTTAGGGTTAGGGTTAGTTTTAGGGTTAAGATTAGGGTTAAGTTTTGTGTAAGGGTTACCGTTAGGGTTAGGTTTATGTTTGTTGTTAGGGTTAGTATTAGGCTAATGGTTAAGATTAGAGTTAGAGTTAGTGTTAGGGTTAGGGTTAGGGGTAGTGCTAGGGTAAGGTTTAGGTTTTGTGTTAGGGTTAGGTTTAGGTTCAGGGTTAGGGTTAGTGTTAGGGTTAAGGTTAGGGTTAGCGTTAGTGATAGTGTTAAGGTTAGGGATAGGTTTAGGGTTAGGTTTAGTGTTAGGATTAGGGTTAGTGTTAGGGTAAGCATTAGGGTTAGGATTAAGGTTCTGGTTAGACTTAGGTTTAGTTTAGGGTAAGGGTTAGGGTTAGTTGTTAGGGTTAGGGTTAGGGTTTGTCTTAGAGTCAGGGTTAGGGTTAGGGTTAGTATTTGATTTATGGTTAGAATAGGGTTAATTTTAGTGTTAGGGTTAGGGTTAGGATTAGTGTTAGCATTAGGTTTAGAGTTAGGGTTAGGCTTAGGGTTAGTGACAGAGTTAGGGTTTTGTTTAGTGTTAGTGTTAGGGTTAGGGTTATGGATAGGTAAGATTTAGGATTAGGTTTAGTTTAGGGTAGGGTTATGGTTTTTGTTAGGGTTAGTGTTAGGGTTAGAATTATACTTAGAGTTAGGGTTAGGGTTCATGTTAGGGTTAATGTTAGGGTTAGAGTTAGGGTTAGGTTTAGTGTTAGGGTTAGCTTTAGGTTTAGGGTTAGTGTTAGGTTTAGTGTTAGTTTTAGGGTTAGCGACAGAATTAGTGTTAGGTTTAGAATTAGTGTTAGTGTTAGGGTTATGGTTAGGTTTAGGTTTAGGGTTAGTGTTAGGGTTAGGGTTAGTGTAGGTTTAGGGTTAGTGTTTGGTTAGTGATAGGGTTAGGGTTAGGGTTTGGTTTAGGTTTTGTGTTAGGGTTGTGGTTAGGGTTAGAGATAGGGTTAGGGTTAGGATTAGGTTTAGGTTTACGGTTAGGGTTAAAATTAATGTTAGGATTAGTGTTAGTAATAGGGTTGGGGTTAGGGTTAGTGTTAGGGTTAGGGTTAGTGTTAGGGTTACGTTTAGTGTTAAAGTTAGTGTTAGTGTTAGGTTTACAGTTAGGGTTACCTATAGTGTTAGGGTTAGAGCTAGGTTTAGGGTTAGTGTTAGGGTTAGGGTTAGAGTTAATGTTAGGGTTAGGGTTAGTTTTAGCTTCAGTTTTATGATTAGTGTTATGGTTAGGGTTAGGTTTAGGTAATGGTTAAGGATAGGGTTGGGTTAGGTTTATGGTTATGGCTTGAATTAGGGTTTGGGTTAGGGTTAGGGTTACTGTTAGGTGTAGGGTTTGAGTTTAGATTAGGGTTAGCACTAGGGTTAGGGTTAGGTTAGGGTCAGTTTTAGGATTAGTGTTAAGGTTAGTGTTGAAATTAGGGCTAGTGTTTGGGTTAGGGTTAGGGTTAGTGCTCGAGGTAGGGGTAGGGTAAGACTTAGAATTAGGGTTAGGTTGAGGCTTAAGGTTAGGTTTAGTGTTAGGGTTGGGTTTAGTGTTAGGGTTAGGGTTACTGTTAGGGTTACATTAGGGTTAGATTTAGGCTTAGTGTTAGGGTTGGTGTTAGGGTTAGGGCTAGTGTTAATGTTAGGGTTACAGTACAGTTTAGCATTAGTTTAGGGTTAGGGTTAGGGATAGGGTTAGCGTTAGTGTTAGGATTATGGTTAGGGTTTGTGTTAGGCTTAGGGTTAGTATTAGGGTTAGGGATAGGGTTAGCTTTAGTGTTAGTGTTAGGGTTAGTGTTTGTCTTAGGCTTAGGGTTAGGGTGAGCGTTAGGGTTAGGGTTAGGTTAGGATGGGGGTTACGGTTAGGGTTAGTTTTAGTGTTTGGGTTAGGTTTAGGGTTAGGATTATGGATGGAGTTAGGTTTAGGGTTAGTTAATTTTAGCTTTAGTTTTATGGTTAGTGTTAGGGTTACGTAAGGTTTAGGGTTAAGGTTGGGTTAGGTTTAGGGTTATGGTTTGGGTTATGGTTTGTGTTATGGTTATGGGTAGGGTTAGGGTTATGGGTAGGTGTTGAGTTAGGGTTAGAGTTAAGGTTAGGTTAGATTTAGGGTTAGGTTTAGAATTAGCGTTAGGGTTAGCATTAGGGATAGGGTTAGGTTTAGGGTAAGTTCTAAGGTTAGTGTTAGGGTTAGAGTTAGTGTTAGGGTTGGGGTTATGATTAGGATAAGTGCTCAGGTTAGTGTTAGGGTTAGGGTAAGATTTAGGGTTATGGTTAGGTTTAGGTTTAAGGTTAGGTTTAGTGTTAGGGTTAGGGTTAGTGTTAGGATTGGCATTAGTGTTAGGTTTAGGGTTAGGCTTAGGCTTAGGGTTAGTGATAGAGTTAGGGTTTTGATTAGGTTAATGTTAGGGTTAGGGTTATGGTTAGGTAAGCGTTAGGATTAGGGTTATTTTAGGGTAGGGTTATGGTTTTTGCTACAGTTTTTGTTAGGGTTAGTGTTAGGGTTAGAATTACGCTTAGGGTTAGGGTTAGGGTTTGTGTTAGGGTTAGTGTTAGGATAGGGTTAGGTTTAGTGTTAGGGTTAGCGTTAGGTTTAGGTTTAGTGTTAGGGTTAGCGTTAGGTTTAGGGTTAACATTAGGTATAGTGTTAGTTTTAGGTTTAGTGACAGGGTTAGTATTAAGGTTAGGATTAGTGTTAGTGTTAGGGTTAGGGTTAGTGTAGGTTTAGGGTTAGGGTTTGGTTAGTGCTAGGGTTAGGGTTAGGGTTTGGTTTAGGTTTAGGTTTCGTGTTAGGGTTATGGTTAGGGTTAGAGATAGGGTTAGGGTTAGGATTAGGTTTAGGTTTAGGGTTAGGGTTAAAATTAAGGTTAGGATTAGTGTTAGTAATAGGGTTGGGGTTAGGGTTAGTGTTAGGGTTAGGGTTCATGTTAGGTTAGGGTTAGGGTTAGGGTTAGTGTTAGGGTTAGGTTTAGTGTTAAAGTTAGTGTTAGTGTTAGGTTTACGGTTAGTGTTAGGTTTACGGTTAGTGTTAGCTATAGTTAACACTATAGGGCTAGGTTTAGGTTAGGGTTAGGGCTAGGTTTAGGGTTAGTGTTAGGGTTAGGGTTAGAGTTACGTTTAGTGTTATGGTTAGGGTTAGAGTTAGGGTTAGGGTTAATGTTATGGTTAGGGTTAGTTTTAGCTTCAGTTTTATGATTAGTGTTATGGTTAGGGTTAGGTTTATATAAGGGTTAAGGATAGGGTTGTGTTAGGTTTATGGTTATGGTTTGAGTTAGGGTTTGGGTTAGGGTTAGGGTTACTGTTAGGTGTAGGGTTCAGGTTAGGATTAGGGTTAGCGTTAGGATTAGGGTTAGGGTTAGGGTCAGTTTTAGGGTTAGTGTTAGGGTTAGTGTTAATGTCAGGGCTAGCGTTTGGGTTAGGGTTAGGGTTAGTGCTCGGGGTAGGGTTAGGGGTAAGGGTAGGGTAATATTTAGAGTTAGGGTTAGGTTAGGTTTAGTGTTAGGGTTGGGGGTTATTGTTAGGGTTAGGGTTACTGTTAGGGTTACATTAGGGTTAGTTTTAGGCTTAGTGTTAGGGTTGGTGTTAGGGTTAGGGCTAGTATTAAGGTTAGGGTTACAGTACAGTTTAGCATTAGTTTAGGCTTATGATTAATGTTAGTGTTAGGATTAGGGTTAGGGTTAGGGTTAGTGTTAGGATTAGGGAGGGGTTAGAGTTATGGTAAGGGTTAGGTATAGGATTAGTATTAGGGTTAGGGATAGGGTTAGGGTTAGTGTTAGGGTTATGGTTAGGGTTTGTGTTAGGCTTAGGGTTAGGGTGAGTGTTAGGATTAGGGTTAGGATGAGTGTTAGGGTTAGGGTTAGGTTAGGATGGGTATTAGGGTTAGGTTTAGTTTTAGTGTTTGGGTTAGTGTTAGGGTTAGGATTATAGATCGAGATAGGTTTAGGGTTAGTTAGTTTTAGCTTTAGTTTTATGGTTAGTGTTCGGGTTTGTGTTAGGGTTAAGGTTGGGTTAGGTTTAGGGTTATGGTTTGGGTTATGGTTTGTGTTAGGGTTAGGGTTAGGGTTAGGGTTAGGGTTAGGGTTAGGGTTATGGGTAGGTGTTGGGTTAGGGTTAGAGTTAAGGTTAGTGTTAGGGTTAGAGTTAGGGTTAGGTTTAGAATTAGTGTTAGAGTTAGCATTAGGGTTAGGGTTAGGGTAAGTTCTAGGGTTAGTGTTAGGGTAGAGTTAGTGTTAGGGTTAGGGTTATGTTTAGGATAAGTACTCAGGTTAGTTTTAGGGTTAGGGTAAGATTTAGGTTTAGGGTTAGGTTTAGGTTTAAGGTTAGGTTTAGGGTTTGGGTGAGTGTTAAGGTTAAGGTTAGAGTTAGGTTTAGGGTTAGAGTTACTTTTAGTATTGGGTTTAGGGTGAGTGCTAGGGTTATGGATAGTGTTAGGGTGAGGGATAGGCTTAGAGTTAGTGTTAGGCTTAGGTTTTGTGTTAGTGTTATGGTTAGTGTTAGGGTTAGGTTTAGGGTTAGGGCTAGGGATAGATGGTTTAGTGTTAGGATAAGTTTTAGTATTAGGGTTAGTGTTAAGTTTATGTTTAGGTTTATGGTTAGGGTTAGTGTTACTGTTAGGTTAGGTTAGGTTTAGCGTTAGTGTTAGTGTTCAGTTTAGGGTTAGGGTTAGGTTTAGGGTTAGTGATCTCTTCAGGTTTATGTTTAGGTTTAGTGTTGATAGGGTTAGGTTTGGGGTTAGGGTTAGTGTTCGCATTAGTGTTAGGATTAGAGTTAAGGTTAGTGTTAGTGTTAGGGATAGGGTTAAGGTTAGTGTTAGGGTTAGTGTTAGGTTTAGGGTTAGTATTACGGTTAGTGTTAGGGTGAGGGTTAGGGTTAGGGTTACAGTTACGGTTAGAATTAAGGTTAGGGTTAAGGTTAGGCTTAGGTTTAAGTTAGGGTTATGGTTAAGGTTTCTGTTAGGGTTAGATTTAGCGTTAGGTTTAGAGTTAAGTTTATTGTTACGGTTATCATTAGATTTAGGTTAAGGTTAGTTTTAGGGTTAGTGTTAGGAATACAGTTAGGGTAAGGTTTAGGTTAGGTTTAGGGTTAGGGTTAGGTTAGGGTTAAGGTTATGGTTAACGTTAGTGTTTGTGTTAAAGTTATGGTTATGGTTAGGGTTAGGGTTAGGGTTAGGGTTTGTATTAGGGTTAGTGTTAGTGTTAGGATTAGCTTTTGTGTTAGGGTTAGGGATAGTGTTAGGGTTACGGTTAGGATTAGGGTTAGAGTTAGTGTTAGGATTAGTGTTAGGGTTAGTGTTAGGGATAGAGTAAGAATTATGGTTAGTGATATTGTTAATATTAGGGATAGGTTTAGGATTAGCGTTAGTGTTAGAGTTAGGGTTAGGGTTATGTTTAGTGTTATGGTTAGGGTTAGGTTTAAATTTAGGTTTAGTGAAAGTGTTAGTGTTAAGGTTAGGTTTAGTGTTAGGGTTAGTGTTAGGGTTAATGTTAGGGTTAGGGTTAAGGTTAGGTTTAGTGTTAGGGTTAGGATTAGTTTTAGGGTTACTTTTAGGGTTAGAGTTAGGGTTACGGTTAGTGTTAGAGTTAGGGTTAGGATTAGGGTTCATGCTAGAGTTACGGTTACGGTTATGGTTAGAGTTCATGTTAGGGATATGCTTAGGTTTAGTGTTAGGTTTAGGTTGAGGGTTAGAGTTAGAGTTAGTGTTAGTGTTACGGTTAGCATTAGGGTTAGGATTGATATTTGGGTTACGATTAGTGTTAGGTTTAGTGTTAGTGTTAGGGTTAGTGTTAGGGTTAGGGTTAGTATTTGGTTCATGTTAGGGTTAGGGTTAGGGTTAGGTTTAGGATAGGGTAAGTGTTAGGGTAAGGGTTAGGTTTAGGATTAGGGTAATTGTTATGGTTAGGGTTATGGTTGCGGATAGAGTTAGTGTTAGGGTTATGGTTATTGTTAGTGTTAGGCTTAGGGTTAGTGTTATGGTTAGTGCTAGGGTTAGTGTTAGGGTTAGGGTTATGGTTATTGTTAGGATTCAGGTTAGGGTTAGGGTTAGGTTTAGGTTAGGGTTAGGGTTAAGGTTTGTGTTAGGGTTAGATTTAGGGTTAGGTTTAGGATTAGGGTTATTGATAGGGTTATCATTAGAGGGGTTAAGGTTAGTTTCAGGGTTAGTGTTAGGGATACAGTTAGGGTAAGTTTTAAGTTAGGGTTAGGGTTAGGTTATGGTTAGAGTTACGGTTAGCTTTAGGGTTTTTGTTTGAGTTAGGGTTATTTTAGGGTTAGGTTTATTTTAGTGTTAGTGTTAGGGTTAAGGTTAGGGTTTGTTTTAGGGTTAGGGTTAGGGTTAGGGTTAGGGTTAGGGTTAGGGTTAGGGTTAGGGTTAGGGTTAGGGTTAGGGTTAGGGTTAGGGTTAGGGTTAGGGTTAGGGTTAGGGTTAGGGTTAGGGTTAGGGTTAGGGTTAGGGTTAGGGTTAGGGTTAGGGTTAGGGTTAGGGTTAGGGTTAGGGTTAGGGTTAGGGTTAGGGTTAGGGTTAGGGTTAGGGTTAGGGTTAGGGTTAGGGTTAGGGTTAGGGTTAGGGTTAGGGTTAGGGTTAGGGTTAGGGTTAGGGTTAGGGTTAGGGTTAGGGTTAGGGTTAGGGTTAGGGTTAGGGTTAGGGTTAGGGTTAGGGTTAGGGTTAGGGTTAGGGTTAGGGTTAGGGTTAGGGTTAGGGTTAGGGTTAGGGTTAGGGTTAGGGTTAGGGTTAGGGTTAGGGTTAGGGTTAGGGTTAGGGTTAGGGTTAGGGTTAGGGTTAGGGTTAGGGTTAGGGTTAGGGTTAGGGTTAGGGTTAGGGTTAGGGTTAGGGTTAGGGTTAGGGTTAGGGTTAGGGTTAGGGTTAGGGTTAGGGTTAGGGTTAGGGTTAGGGTTAGGGTTAGGGTTAGGGTTAGGGTTAGGGTTAGGGTTAGGGTTAGGGTTAGGGTTAGGGTTAGGGTTAGGGTTAGGGTTAGGGTTAGGGTTAGGGTTAGGGTTAGGGTTAGGGTTAGGGTTAGGGTTAGGGTTAGGGTTAGGGTTAGGGTTAGGGTTAGGGTTAGGGTTAGGGTTAGGGTTAGGGTTAGGGTTAGGGTTAGGTTAGTGTTAGGGTTTTAGGTTAGAGTTAGGATTAGTGTTAGGGTTAGGGTTAGGGTTTGTGTTAAGATTACGTTTAAGGTAAGTGTTAGGTTAGGTTTACTGATAGGATTAAAGTTAGTGTTAGTGTTAGTGTTAGTGTTAAATTTGCATTAGAGTTAGTGTTAAGTTTAGTGTCAAGGTTTGGTTTAGGGTTAGTGTTAGGTTTAGAATTAGGTTGAGGTTTAGGTTTAGTATTAGTGTTATGCTTAGGTATAAGTTTAGTGTTTTTGTTAGGGTTAGGATTAGATTTAGTGTGAGGGTTAGGTTTAGGGTTAGGTTTAGGTTTAGTGTTAGTGTTTCAGTTAGGGTTAGGGAAAGGGTTATTGTTAAGGATAGTGTTAGGGTTAGGGATGGGTTTAGAGTTAGTGTTAGGGTAGGATTAGGGTTACTGTTATGTTATGATTAGGGTTAGGTTTAGGGTTAGTGCTAGTGTTAGGGTTAGAGTTGGGTTTGTATTAGGTTTAGGGATAGGGCTAGGGTTACAGTTAGGATTAGTGTTAGATTTAGTGTTAGGATTAAGGTTAGGGTTAGTGTTAGTGTTAGGGTTAGGGTTAGGGTTAGGATTAGGGTTTTGGTTAGTGATAATTTTAGGGTCAGGGTTAGGGTTAGGTTTACTGTTATGGTTAGGGTTAGGGTTTATTGTAGGGTTAGAGTTAGTGATAGGTTTAGGATTAAGGTTAGGATTAGCATTAGGTTTTGGGTTAGGGTTAGTGTTAGGGTTAGGGTTAGTGTTAGGGTTGGGATAGGGTTAGGGATATTGTTAGGGTTAGCATTATAGTTAGGTTTAGAGTTAGTGTTAGGGGTAGCATTAGGGTTATGTTAAGGTTAGGATTAGTGTTAGGTTTAGGGTTAGGGTTATTTTTAGTGTTCTGGTTATGGTTAGGTTTAGTTATAGTGTAAAGTTTAGTGGTAGGGTTAGAGTTATGGTTAGGATTAGTGATAGGGTTAGGGTTAAGGTTAGGGTTATTATTAGTGTTAGGGTTAGTGTTTGTGTTAGAGTTAGGGTTAGGGTTAGGGTTAGGGTTAGGGTTAAGGTTACGTTTAGAGTTAGTGTTAGGTTTTGGTTAGGATTATGGTTAATGTTATGGTTGTGTTATGGTTAAACTTTGTGTTAGGATTAGCATTAGAATTAGGTTTAGGGTTAGTGTTAGGGTTAGGGTTACTGTTAGTGTTAGGTTTAGGGTTAAAGTTAGTGTTTGGGATAGGGTTATGGTTAAGGTTAGGTTTAGTGTTAGGGTTAGTTTTAGGGTTTGGGTAGTGTTAGGGTTATGGTTAAGGTTAGGATTAGGATTAGGTTTAGGGTTAATGTTAGGATTAGGGTTAGTGTTAAATTTTGCATTAGAGTTAGTGTTATGGCTAGGTTTAGGGTTAGGGTTAGGTTAGTGTTAGGGTTTTAGGTTAGAGTTAGGATTAGTGTTAGGGTTAGGGTTAGGGTTTGTGTTAAGATTACGTTTAAGGTAAGTGTTAGGTTAGGTTTACTGATAGGATTAAAGTTAGTGTTAGGGTTAGTGTTAGTGTTAAATTTGCATTAGAGTTAGTGTTAAGTTTAGTGTCAAGGTTTGGTTTAGGGTTAGTGTTAGGTTTAGAATTAGGTTGAAGTTTGTGTTTAGTATTAGTGTTATGCTTAGGTATAAGTTTAGTGTTTTTGTTAGGGTTAGGATTAGATTTAGTGTGAGGGTTAGGTTTAGGGTTAGGTTTAGGTTTAGTGTTAGTGTTTCGGTTAGGGTTAGGGATAGGGTTATTGTTAAGGATAGTGTTAGGGTTAGGGATGGGTTTAGAGTTAGTGTTAGGGTAGGATTAGGGTTACTGTTATTTTATGATTAGGGTTAGGTTTAGGGTTAGTGCTAGTGTTAGGGTTAGTGTTAGTCTAAGGATTAGGGTTAGTTGTAGTGTTAGGGTTAGTGTTTGGTTAGGGTTAGGGGTAGTTTAAGAGTTAGGGTTTGAGTTAGGGTTAGGGTTAGTGTTAGGTTTAGTGTTAAGGTTAGGGTTAGGGTTTGTGGTATGGTTTGTGGTAGGGTTAGGATTAGTGTTAGTTTTTGTGTTAGGTTTAGGGTTAGGGTTAGTGTTAGGTATATGAATAGGATTAGGGTTAGATTTAGGGTTAAGGTTAGGTTTAGATTTAGTGTTAGGGTTATGGATAGGTTTAGAGTTAGGTTTAGGGTTAATGTTAGGGTTAATTTTATGATTAGGGTTAGGGTTGGTGTTAGGTTTAGGGTTATGGTTTTGGTTAGAATTAGTGATAGGTTTAGTGTTGGGTTAAGTTTAGTGTTAGTGTTAGTAATAGGGTTAGTGTTAGTGTTAGGGTTAGGGTTAGGGTTAGGTTTAGAGTTAGTTTTAGGTTTAGTGTTAGGTTTAGGGTTAGGGTTCATGTTAGTGTTAGGGTTAGGGTTACTGTTAGTATTAGGATCAGGGTTAGGCTTAGGTTTAGAGTTGGGTTTATAGTTTGGGTTTGTGTGAGGGTAAGTGTTAGGGTTTGGTTTATGGTCAGGGTTAGTGTTAATTTCATGGAAAGGGTTAGTGTTAGGTTTAGTGTTAGGGTTAGGTTTAGTGTTAGGGTTAGGTTTAGGGTTAGGGTAAGGTTTTGTGTTAGGATTAGGGTTAGATTAGGGTTAAGTTTATGGTTAAAATTATGGTTAGGGTTAGGGTTACCGTTAGTGTTAGGGTTAGGGTTAGGTTTAAGGTTAGTGTTAGGGTTAAGGTTAGTGTTTGTGTTAAGGTTTGGGTTGTGTTAATATTAGGTTTATGGTTAGGGTAGGGTTAGGGTTAGGTTTAGTGTTATGGTTATCGTTAGTATCTGTGTCAGGGTTGTGGTTAGGTTTAGGTTTGGAATTACAGTTAGGATTAACTTTAGGGTTGGGGTTAGTGTTAAGGTTAGTTTTAGGGTTAGCATTAGGGTTAGGTTTAGATTTAGGGTTAGAGTTAGGGTTAAGTTTAGGGTTAGTGTTAGGGTTTGGAATAGGGTTAGGGTTAGTGTTAGGGTTAGGTTTAGTGTTAGGTTTAGGATTAGTGTTTGTTTTAGGATTAGGGTTAGGGAAAGACTTAGGGCTTGTGTTAGTTTTAGGGTTAGAATTAGGTTTAGGGTTACAATTAGGATTAGGGTTAGGCTTAGGCTTAGGGTTAGTATTAGGGTTAGAGTTAGGTTTTCTGTTAGGGTTAAGGTTACATTTAGTGTTAGGTTAGGTTTACGGGTAGGATTAGAGTTAGGGTTAGTGTTAGGGATAGTGTTAGGGTTTGTTTTAGGGTTAGTTGTAGGGTTACGGTTAGGTTTGGGTTAGGATTAGTGTTAGGGTTATGGTTTGTGTTAGGGTTAGGGTTAGTGTTAGCGTTAGGTATAGAATTAGGTTTAGTGTTAGGGTTAGGGTTAGAGTTAGAGTTAGAGATAGTGTTATGTTTAGGGTTAGGGTTAAGGTTAGGGTTAGTGTTATGCTTAACGTTACGGTTAGGTTTAGGCTTAGTGTTAGGGTTACCATTGGGGTTAGGGTTAGGGTTAGTTTTAGGGTTAGTGTTATGCTTAGGGTTATTGTTAGGGTTAGTGTTATGATTAGGGTTATGTTTGGTGTTAGTGTTAGTGATATTGTTAGGTTAGGGTTAGGGTTAGGGTTCAGGTTAGGGTAAGGTTTAGTGTTAGGGTGAGGTTTAGGGTTAGGTTTAGTTTTAGATTTAGGGTTAGGGTTAGGCTTAGTGATAGGGTTAGGCTTTGGGTTAATGTTAGAGTTAGGGTTAATGTTAGGGTTAGCGTTAGTTTTAGTGTTAGGGTTTGTGTTAGTTTTAGGTTTAGGGTTAGTGTTAGGGATGTGGTTAGTGTAGAGTTAGGGTTAGGTTTAGGGTTAGTGTTAGGTTTAGGGTTCTGTTTCATCTTAGGGTTAGGGTTAGGGTTAGAGTTAGAGTTAGTGTTAGGTTTAGGGTTAGGGATAGTGTTAGGTTTAGGAATAGGTTTAGGGTAAGTGTTAGGGTTAGGGTTAGGTTTAGGGTTAGTGATATCAATAGGGAAAGGGATAGGGTTAGGTTTAGTTTTAGAGTTAAGTTAGTGTTAGGGTTAGTGTTAGGCTTAGTGTTAGGGTAAGGGTTACAATTAGGGTTAGGGTAAGGGTTAGGGTTAGTTTAAGAGTTAGGTTCTGGTTTAGGGTTAAGTTTTCTTTTAGGGTTAGGGTTACAGTTAGGGTTAGTGTTTGTGTTAGGAGAAAGGTTCGGGTTAGGGGTTGTGTTAGGTTTAGGGTTAGGATTAGAGTTACAGATAGGATTAGGGTTAGAGTTAGGGTTAGGGTAAGTTAGGGTTACGATTAGGGTTACTGTTAGTATTAGTTTGGGGTTTGGGATTAGGGTTAGGGTTTGTGTTAGGGTTATTGTAAATGTTAGGATTAGGGTTAGTGTTAGGTTTAGGGTTATATTTAAGGTTAGGGTCAGTGATAGGGTTCAGTTTGGAATTAGTGTTAGTGTTGAGGTTAGGGTTAGTGTTAGGGTTATTGTTAGGGTTATGGTTGAGTTTAGGGTTAGATTAGAGTTAGGTTTAGGGTTAGGTTAAGTTTAGAATTATGGTTTGGGTTATGGTTTGTCTTAGGTTTAGGGTTAGTGTTAGGGTTAGGGTTAGGATTAGGTTTAGTGTTATGGTTAGGGTTAGGGTTTGTGTTAGGGTTAGGATTAGGTTAGGGTTGGGAATAAGGTTAGGATTAGCATTAGGGTTAGGGTTAGTGTCAGTGTTAGGTTTAAGGTTTAAGGTTATGGTTAGGGTCTGTGTTCTATTTTGTGTTAGGGTTAGGCTTAATGTTAGGATTGGTGTAGGGTTTAGGGTTAGTGTTAGCATTAGCATTAGGGTTAGTTTTAGGGTTAGTGTTATGGTTAGCCTAAGGTTTTGGGGTAGGGCTAGCGTTAAAGTTTGTGTTAGGGTGAGGGTTAGTGTTAGGTTTAGTGTTAGGGTTAGGGTTCTGGTTAGGCCTATGGTTAGTGTTAGGGTAAGGGTTAGGGTTAGGTTTAGGCTTAGGGTTATGGTAAGTGTTAGGTTAGGTTTATGGGTAGGATTAGGGTTAGGATTAGGGTTATGTTAGTGTTAAGGTTTGTGTTAGGGTTAGTGTTAGCATTAGTGTTAGGGTTAGGGTTAGGTTTGGATTAGGGTTAGTGTTAGGGTTAGGGTTAGGGTTTGTGTTCGGGTTAGTGTTAGAGTTAGGGTTAGGGTTAGTGTTAGCATTATTATTAGGATTATGGTTAGGGTTCGTGTTAGGGTTATGGTAAGGTTAGGGTTAGTGTTAGTGTTAGGTTTAGGATTAGGGTTAACAATGGTGTTAGGGTTAGGGTTAGGGATAGGTTTAGGGTCAGTGTTAGGGTTAGTGTTAGGGTTAGGGTTAGTGTTATGTTTAGGGTTAGGTTTAGAGTTAGTGGTAGGTTTAGAATTTGGGTTAGGGTTAGTGTTAGTTTTAATGTTAGTGTTAGGATTAGGTTTAGTGTCAGGGTTAGGGTTATGGTTAGGCTTAGGTTTAGTTAGGATTAGGGCTTGAGTTAGCATTAAGTTTAAGGTTACAGTTAGGGTAATGATATTTTTAGGGTTAGGGTTCAGATTAGGTTTAGGGTAATGGATAGGTTAGGTTTAGGGATAGTGCTAGGGTCAGGCTGAGGATTATCATTAGGGTTACGTTGAGCATTAGGGTAATGGATAGGGTTAGAGCTAAGATTAGGGCTATGTTTATGGTTAGAGTCTGGGCTAGGGTAGGGTTAGGTTTAGGTTTATTGCAAGGTTTAAATTTAGGATTAGGTTTAGGGTAAGGGTTAGGGCTATGTTTAGGGTTAGAATTAGGGTTAAAGCTAGGGTATGGTCTTGGATTAGTGCTAGATTTTGGGTTACGTTAGGGCTCTTCTTAGGGATATGGCTAATATAAGAACTAAGGTAATGATTAGGGCTAGTTTTTGGGTTACTTTTAGGACTAAGTCTAGTTTTAGGATTAGGTTTATGTTTAGGGTGATGTTTTTAACTAGGGTTACTTTTAGGGTCAGAGTCAGGGTCACGGTAAATTTTATGGTTAGGGATAGGACTCAAATTAGTGGTAGGCTTAGGGCTAGATGTAGGGTTAGTATTAGGTTTAGGTTAAGGGTTAGGGTTAGTTCTATGGCTCGGTTTTTTTGTTTGTTTGTTTGTTTTGTTTTAGGACTAAAGCTAAAGTTAAGGGTAGTTTTATGATTAGCGTTAGTTTATTGCTACTGATAGGGTTAGTTTAGCCTTAGGAGTAGATTTAGAGTTATGGTTAATTCTAGGGTTAGGGCTATGGTAACTCATAGAGCTAATATTAGGGCTAGTGTTTGGGATATGGTAAAGGAAAGGGTTAGAACTAGGAATAGGGCTATGGCAAGAGTTACAGTTAGTCTTAGGGCTAGTGTTTGGATTAGGGTTAGGGCTAAATTAAGGCTAGAAATAGGCTTAGGGTTAGTGTTAGGCTTAGGCCTAGGATTAGGGCTATGTTTATGGTTAGGTTTAGGGTTAGATTTAGGGGAAGGGATGCCTGTTTGATTTCCACTTACCCATAGGTGTGAAAATGAAGTGAAACCTTAAAATACAAAGTGTTCATGATAGTTAACCATTGAATTGAGAACAACATACCTTGGGAGCATACTAAGGCTAGATAAAAGATGACTCCTGCCCAGTATAAAAGAAATTTGAACAAAACTAACTCTCACCCTAACATTACCTTTAACCCAACCCTAGACATAACCCTAAACCTAACATTAACCCTAACCTGATTAGAGAACCATTGATCCTAGAATTCCCGCCCTTGGGGAGCCTTGTGGGGCAAGCTAAGAGATGAATCCTATGCAACATCAAACAAATCTGACCAAATAATAATGGAATGTATTTCAGTACATGCATATTTTCCTGTTTTCTCTTAAAGGCTCTCAGATTAAGTTATTTTTGCATGCTTAAACATAGGCCTACTTTTACAAGGAACATACCAGAGTCTCTACACAGAACTGATGGAATGTGTGAAGTTTCAATCAGCTAGCACAAACCCTGTTTGATTTTCAACTCCATTAACTTTCCCATATAGGTCAAAATGAAGTGAAATCTTAAAACACAAAATGTTCCTGACAGCAAACCTGTGAACAGAGAAGGCCTAAACCTGGGGAACAGAGTAAATCTAGCTAAAAGATAAATCCTGCCCAGTATCAAAGAAATTTGAACAAAACTAACTCTAACCCTAATAGTAGCTCTAACACTAGCCCTAACACTAACCTTAACACAAACCCTAACCTGTTTGAAAAACTGATGATCCTATATGTGCCAAAATTGGGGAGCCTTGAGGGCTAAGCTATCAGATGAATCCTATGCAGTATCAAAGAAATATGACCAAATAATTGAGGTGGTATTTCAGTTCATGCATATTTCTCTGTTTTCTGCTAAAGGGCTCTCAGATAAGGTTGTTTTTGCCATCTTCAACTTAGGGCTACGTTCACAAGGAACAAACCAGAGAGTTCCCACAGAGAACTGACTCAGTGTTTGAAATTTCAAGCAACTAGCACCAACCCGGTTTGATTTCAACCTCCACTTTCATTTACCTATATAGGTCAATATGAAGTGAAACCTTAAAATACAGAGTGTCCTTGTTAGTGAACCATTGAAATGAGAAGGCCCAAACTTGAGTAGCATATTCAGGCTAGGTAAAAGATGACTCATTCCAAGTATCAAAGACATTTGTACAAAACTTACTCTCACCCTAACACTATATCTAACACTAGCCCTAACATTAAACCTAACACTAACCCTAACCTGATTAGAGAACCATTGATCCTAGAAGTCCCACACTTGGAGAGTTTTGTGGGGCAAGCTAAATAATGAATCCTACTCAGTATCAAACAAATCTGACAAAATAATTATGGGAGGAATTTCAGTGCATTCATATTCCCTGCTTTCTCCTAAAGGGCTCTCGGATAAAGTTGTTTTTGCATGCTTCAGCTTAGGCCTACACTCACAAGGAATATACCACAGTGTCCTCACAAAGAATTGAGGGTGTGAGTGCAGTTTCAAGCAGCTAGCATAAACCATGTTTGATTTCCAGGTCCATTTACATTTACTCGTATAGGTCAAAATGAAGTAAAATTAAATACTAACTGTTCCTGAGACCAGACAGTTGAACCAAAAGGCCTAAACCTGGGAAACAGAGTAAGGTCAGTTAAAGATGGATCCTGGATTGTATCAAAGAAATTTGAATAAAGTAACTCTAACCCTAACACTACCTCTAAACTGAGCCATAATCCTAACCCTAAACATTAACATAGCCCTATCCCTAAACCTAACTTTAACCCTAATTTTAATTGTAAGTATTGCCCAAACCCTAGCTCTAAATCTATCCATTACCATAACTCTAACCCTAACCCTAATGCTAAACATAGCCCTGACCCTAACATTTACCCTAGACCTGCTCTAACCATAACCCTCACCCTAGCCCTAAATCTAGCTCCAACCATAACACTTACCCTAACCCTAACCCAAACACTAGCCTTAATCCTAACCATAAACGTAACCCTAACCCTAGCTGTAATCCTATATTTTACCTAAGCATGAGCCTAACCAAATGCTAATAATAGGACTAAACCTAACTGTATAGCTATCCCTAAGGCTATTCAAAACCCTAAACCTAACCTGAACCCTAAACCTAACCATATCCATTACTCTAAACATAATGCTAATTTGATCCTTTACCCTAAGCCTTAACTGAAACCAATCCCTAATCCTGACTCTGACTGTAATAATACACCCAGCTCTAAACCTGACCTTTACCCTAAACCTAACCCTAACAGTAGACCTATTCATAACCAAACCCTACAACTACCATTAACCATAATGCTAGACCTGACATTATCCCTAGCCCTAATCCTAGCCCTAGCACTAACACAAACCCTCATCTGAGCCATAAACCTAGCCTTAATCCTAACCCTCATGCTATCCCTAACCCAAGACCTAATCTTAACCATAACCCTAGCCGTAATCTTAACTCTAACTCTATCCATTACCCTAAACATAACCCTTATCCTAATGCTAACCCTAGGACTAACCCTAACCCTATCACTATCCCCAAAACTATCAATTACCCTAAACATATCCTGAACCCTAAACTAACCCTATCTTTACCCTAACCCTAACCCTAGCTCTAATTTGAGCTGTAACTCTAAACTCAAACCTTAACCAAGCCCTAACACTGACCTGGCCCTAATAATTCCCCTAGCTCTAAACCTGACTCTTACCCTATAATAACCCTTACAATAGACCTAGCCATAAAATTTTCCCTAAAATTATCCCTATCTCTAACCCTAGACCTGACATTAGCCCTAGCCATAATTCTTGCCCTAACCCTAAAACACAAACCCTATCCCTTATCCTAGCCCTAAATATAGCCTTAATTACAGCCCTAACCCAAACACTAGGCCTAACCCTGACACTAACCCTAGCCCTAATCTTAGCCCTAATTTAGCCCTATTCCTAACCCTAGTCCTAAGACTAACTCTAACTCTCAAATTAGACTTTTCACTCATTCTAACCCTATCCATTACAGTAACCCTAACCCTAGCCCTAACCCTAGCCCTAACCCTTGTCCTATCCTTTGCCCTAGCACTAACCTTAGACAAAACCTAACTCCAAATCAAGCCCTAATCTGAAGACTAAGCCAAACCCTAACACTAGCCCAAACCATAACACTAATCCGAAAACTAGCCCGACCCTAGCCCTAGCCCTAAAACAAACCTAGCTATAGCTATAGCTATAACCCTTAACCTAAACCAAATCCTAACCTTAAACCTAGCCCTTACCCTAGCCCTAATATGAGTTGTAAGCCGAACCCTTAAAGTAATCCTAAACCTGACATTGACCCTAACACTACTAGCTCTAAACATAACCCTAACTCTAAACCTAACCCTAACACTAACTCTAGCCCTAAAACCCTAAAACTAGCCCTAAACATCACTCTAGTACTTACATTAGCCCTAACCCTAACCCTATCCCTAAGTTAACCCAAAACCTAGCCCTAATCTTAGCTTTAAGCCTAGCCCTATTCATAACCATAAACCTAGCCCTAAACCAATCTCTAAATCTATCCATTACCATAACCAAAACCATAGCCCTAATGCTAACCCTAGTCATGAATCTAAATCTATCCCTAATCTTAACACAATCTATTACCCTGAATCTAACCTGAACCTAAACCTAACCCTACCATTACCCTAACACTAACACTGACACTAATTCGAGCCCTAACTTTAAACCCTAACCAATCCCAAACCCTAACTCTGACCTTGAACATAATAAAACCCCTAGCTCTAAACTTGAACATAACCCTACACCTAACCCTTACCCTAGATGTAGCCATAATCCTAACCCTGAAACTATCTTTAACTATAATTCTGGACCTGAAATTAGCCCTAGCCCTAATTCTAGTCCTAAACCTAAAACAAACCCTAGCCTTCATCTTAGCACTAAACCTAGCTTTAACCATAAACCTAACCCTAACCCTACCCCTAAACCTAATTCTAACCCTCACCCTACCTCTATACCTAGCTATAATGCCATCTCTTACCCTAAACTTAACCCTAACCATAACCCTAATTCTAGGCTTAAGCCAAACAATAAACCTAGCCCTAATCCTAGTACTAATTTAGCCCTATCTCTAAACCTAACACTAACCCTAGCCCTAAGACTCACTCTCTCACCCTATACCTACCCCTAGTTCTAATCCTATCCCTTACCATAACCCTAACCCTTAACCTATCCTTAGTCCCAGCCCTAAACCTAGATTTAACCCAAACTCCAAATCTAACCCTAACCCTAAGCCTAAGCTTAACACTTACACTATCCCTAAACCTAACCCTAGGAGTAAACCAAAACCAAGCAATAGCCGTAACCCTAAACATTAACTTAAACCAAACCCTAACACTAAACCTAGACCTATCCCTAGACCTAATTTGAGTTCTAACACTAGCTTTAATACTAACACTGACCCTGACTCATATCCTAACACTCAACCTAGCTCTAAACACTGCCCTCACCTTAAACTGAATGCTAAGAATAACTCTAACAATAATTTGAGTCCTATCCCTAACCCTAAAACAAACCCTGACCTGACTCTTATCCTAACACAAACTCTAGCTATAGATATCACCCTAAACTTAAACCTAACCCTAACGCTAAACCTAACCATAACACTAAAACTAACCTAATTTTAACCCTAGTTCTTACATTAGCCATGGCCCTAATCTTATCCCAAACCCTAACACAAAAACTAGCCCTAATCTGAGCCCTAAACCTAGATTTAACCATAACTCCAACCCTAACCATAGCCCTAACCCTAGCTCTAAACCAATCCATTACCCTAAGCAAAACCCTAAACCTAAAGGAAAACCTAGACCTATCCCTAATCCTTAGGCTAACTGAAACTCTAACTCTATTAATAGCCCTAACCTTAGCTCTCATTCTAGCTCTAACCCTATCCCAAATTCTAACCCTTACCCTGACCCTTATACTGACCCTACCACTAATTCTAGGTCTAACTCTAACCCAAAACCTATGGTAATCCTATTCCTAGACCTAACACTGAAGCTAACACTCAGCCTAGACCTAACCACAGCTTAGAACCTGATCCTTATGCTAAACACAACCCTAAACCTAAACCTAGTTCTAACCCTCGCCCTAACCCTAATTCAAGACCTAATCCTAACCATAACCCTAGCCCTAACCTTAACTCTAACTGTAACCATTACCCTAAACATTACCCTTTCCCTAATGCTTACCCTAGGCCTAACCGTAAGCTTATCACTATACTCCAAACTGTCAATTACCCTAAACCTAACCTGAACCCTAAACCTAACCTTATCATTACCCTAATGCTAACCCTAATGCTAATTCAAGCCCTAACCCTAAACTCAAACCTAAACCAAAGCCCAATACTGACCTGATATTAATAATTCCCCTAGCTCTAAACCTGACTATTACCCTATACCTAACCCTTACATTAGACTTAGACATAAATCTAACCCTAAAACTATCCCTAACCATAACCCTAGACCTGACTTTAGCCCTAGCCATAATCCTAGCCCTAACCCTAGCACAAACCCTAGTCCTTATCCTAGCCCTAAACATAGCCTTAATTATAACCCTAACCCTAACCCTAGGCCTAACACTAATACTAACTCTAGCCCTAATCTTAGCCCTAATTTACCCCTATCCCTAACCCTAACCCTAACCCTAGCCCAAAGACTAACTCTAACTTTCATTCTAGCCCTAATTCTAGTTCTATCCCTATACTTTATGGGAAGCCTAATCCTAGCCCAAACCGTAGGTCTAACTCTAGCTCTATTCATATCCCTGGTTGTAACCCTAGATCTAACCCTAACTCTAAATATAACCCTAACAATAAGCCTAAACCTAAACCTAACCCTAACCCTAACCCTAAGGCTAATCCTAAAACTAGCCCTAACCCTATCCCTAGCTCTAAAACAAAACCGAACCATAGACTTAATCCTAATCCTTAACATAAACCAAGCCCTAATCCTAAACCTAGCCCTAAACCTAGCAATAATTTGAGTCTTAACCCAAATTTGAAAACTAGCCCTCACCCTCACCCTGACCTTAACACTAACCCTAGGTCTAAACATCACTCTAATCCTATACCTAAACCTAACACTAGACCTAGTCCTAACCCTTAACACTAAAATTAGCCCTAATCATAACCCTAGTACTTACATTAGCCATAACCCGAACCCTAGCCCTAACTTAACCCAAATCCTAGCCCTACTCCGAGCCCTAACCCTAACTTTAACCCTAAACCTAACTCTATCCATATCACTAATTGTAACCATAACCCTAGCTGTAACCTGAGCTCTAACCCTATCCATTACCCTAACCATAACCCTAACCCTAATGCTAACCCTAGGCCTAAACCTAACCCTATTCCTAATCTTCACCCTATCCATTACCCTAAATCTAACCTGAAACCTAAACCTAACCCTATCATTATGCTGATCCTAACCTTAATGCTAATTCGAGTCCTAAATTTAAACCTTAACCTATCCAAAACACTAATTGTGACCATGACCCTAATAATACCCTTAGCTCTAAACCTGACCCTAACCCTAAACCTAATGCTTACACAAGGCGTAGCCATAAACCTAACCTTAAACTATGTTTAACTGTAACCCTAGACCTGAAATTAGTCCTAACCATAACCCTAGCCCTAAACCTAGCCTTAATCCTAACCCGAACCATAACCCATGACCTAACCCAAATTCTAACCTTCACTCTAGCCCTAAACCTACCTATAACCCCATCCCTTACCATAAACCTAACCATAACCCTAAACATAACACTAACACCCACCCTAACCCTAGGCCTAATACTAACACTAAGCCTAGCGCTAATCCTAGCCCTAATTTAATCCTATCCTAACCCTAACCCTAGCCCTAAGACTAACTATAACTCTTGCCCTAGCCCTAGCCCTAGCCCTAGTTCTATCCTTATCCCTAGTCCTAACTCTAGATCTAAACCTAATTCTAAATCTAAACCTAACTCTAAATTTAACTGTAGTCATAAGCCAAACCAAACCCTAACACTACCCTTAACCATAATGCTAATCCTAAAACTTGCCCTAGCCCTGGCCCTAGACACAAAACAAAACCAAGCCATATCCCTAACCCAAACCTTTAGCCACAACCAAACCCAAACCTTACACTTAGCCCTAACCCTAACTCTAAAATTTCCTCTGACCCTGACATTGACCCTAGCAATAATCCTAGCTCTAAACATCACCCTAATTTAAATTAACCCTAACACTAGACCTAGGATTAACTGTAACCCTAAATCTAGCCTTAATAGCAACCCTAGTTCGTACATTAGTCATTGTCCTAACCTTAGCACTAACCCTAACACAAATCCTACCCTGGATCCAAGCCCTAAACCTAGCTTTAACCCTAATCTTAACCCTAACTCTAGGCCCTAAACCTAACCCCAATCCTAGCCCTAACCCTAGCTCTAACCCTATCCCTTACCCTAAGCCAAACCCTAACCCAAATGCTAACCCTAGTCCTAACGCTAATCCTTAGCCTAACTTCAACTCTAACCATATTACTAGTCTTAAACCTAGCCCTCATTCTACCTCTAAAACTAACCTTGACACTCATCTGACCCTAAAAGTAACCCTAGGTCTAAACCTGACCCTAAACCTAAAACAAAACCTAACACTAGACCTATTGGTAACCCTATACTTATACATAAGCCCAACACTACACCTAGATGCAAAGCTAATCCTAAATATAGCTATAACTCTAGCCGTAGACCTAAACAAAATCCTAGCACTAGCCCTAACAATAACGCTTAATCTAAACCAAACACCCTATCCCTAGATCTAACCATAGTCCTAATTCTGGCTCTAACCCTAAACCTAACCCTATCCTGAATACTGACCCTGATCCTAACACTTAAACTAGCTTTAAACCTGACACTTACCCAAAACCTAGACCTAACATTAGACCTAGCCATAACCCTAAACCTAAAACTAGCCCTAAACATAACCCTAGCTTTTACATTACCCATAGTCCTAATGCTAGCCCTAAACCTAACACAAAACCTAGAGCTAATCCTAGGCCTAAACTTAGCTCTAAGCATAAACCTAAGCTTAGCCCTAACCCTAACCCTAACTCTAACCCTATCCCTCTCCTTAGACCTAACTCTAGCTCAAAGCCTAACCCTTATACTAAACATAGTCCTATCCCTATCCTAAATAATAATGCTAACCCTTCCAGTAATAATATACCTAGCTCTAACCCTGACCCTACTCCTAAACCTAACCCTTATACTAGACCTAGCCATAAACCTAGCCCTAAAACTATTCCTAACTTAACCATAGACCTGACATTTGCCTAGCTGTAATCCCAGCCCTAACCTTAAAAAAACCATAGCCCCAACCCTAACTCTAGCCCTAATCCCAGCCCTAATCCTATCATAATCCTAGCCCTAAATTTAGCTCTAACCCTATCAATTACCCTAAATATAGCCCTAATTCTAATGCTAACCCTAGGCCTAAATCTAACCCTATGCCTAACCGTAACTCTATCCATTATGCTAAACCTAACCTGAACCATAAACCTAACCCTATCATTACCCTAACCCAAACCCTAAGGCTAATTTGAGCCCTAACCCTAAAACCTGACCTAAACAAAACCCTAAACATCACTCTGACCCTAATAATATCCCTAGCTCTAAATTAGACCCTTTCCCTAAATGTAACCCTTACACTAAACATAACCATAAACCTAACCCTAAAATTATCCCTAACCGTAACCCTAGAACTGACATTCACCCTAACACTAATCCTACCCCTAACAAAACACAATCCCTAGCCTTCATCCTAGCCCTTAAACTAGCCTTAGTCATAACTCTAATGAAACCCTAGCCCTAACCCTATTTCTAACCTTCGTCCTAGCTCTAAACCTAGCTCTAACCCCATCATTTACACTAAACCTAACCCTAAGCCCAAAACTCACCCTAGGCCTAAACATAAACATAAACCTAGCCATATTCCTAGCCCTAATTAAGCCCTATACCTAACCAAACCCTAAGCCTAGTCCTAAGACTAACTCTCACTCTCACCCTAGCCTTATCCCTAGTTCTAACCCCATTTTTATCAAAACCTAAACCTAGCTATAAACCTAGAACTAACACTAGCCATATCTTTAGCCCTATACCTAACCCTAGATCTAATCCTAACTCTATATCTAATTCTAAACCTGAGACTAAACCTAACCCTAACACTAGTCCTAAACCTAATGCTAATCTTAAAACTAGCACTAACCATAGCCCTAGCCCTAGCCCTAAAACAAAACCGAGCCATAGCCCTAACTTTAAAGCTTAACCTAAACCAAAACCTAAACCTAACCTATCCCTAACCCTAGCCCTAATTCAAGTCCAAACCCTCATCCTAAAACAACCCCTGACCTTAATTTTGACCCTAATACTAACCCTAGCTCTAAACATCAACCTAATATTGAACCTAACCCTAACACTAGACCTAGTCCTAACCCTAATCTTATAACTAGCCCAAATCGTAACTCTACTGCAAACATTGGCCATAACTCTAAACCCAGCCCTAACTGTAACCAAAACCTAGCCCTAATATTAAACCTAACCCTAGCTTTAACCCTAAACCTAATTCTAACATTAGCCCCAACCCTACCCTAAGCCCTATCCCTTACCCTAAGCCAACCCTATCCCTAATGCTAACCCTAGTCCTAACCCTAATCCTATTAGTGCTCCTAACCCTAGTCCTCATTCCTGCTCTAATCATAACTCAAACCTGACACTTATTCTGACCCTAATGGTAATTGTAGGTCTAAACCAGACCCTAACCCAATACTGAACCCTAACACTAAAACTAGAAATAAATCTATTCCTAAATCTAGCCATATCTCTAGCCCTAGACCTAAACATAAAACTAGCCCTAGCCCTAATAATAAACCTTAACCTAACCCAAACACTAACCCTACCCCTAGACCCAACCCTAGTGATAATTCTGGCTTTAACCCTAAAGCTAACTCTAACCTGAACACTGACCCTGAACCTAAAACTAACTCTAGTTCTAAACATCATGCTAACACTAACCCTAACCCTAACACTTGACTTAGACATAACAGTAACCCCAAAACTGGTCCTAATTTTTTTAAAGAGAGAGAGGAGAGAGAGAGAGAGAGAGAGAGAGAGAGAGAGAGAGAGAGAGAGAGAGAGAATTTTAATATTTATTTTTTAGTTTTCAGCGGACACAACATCTTTGTATGTGATGCTGAGAATCGAACCCGGGCCGCACGCATGCCAGGCAAGCGCACTACAACTTGAGCCATATCCCCAGCCCCACTGGCCCTAATTTTAACCCTAGTTCATACATTAGCTGTATCCCTAACACTAGCCCTAACATAACCCCAAACCTGGCCTTAATCCGAGTGCTAAACCTAGCTTTAACTCTAACACTAATCCTCGCCATAAGCCAATCCCTAACCCATGCCCTAACCCTAGCTCTTATCCTATTTGTTACCTTAAGCCAAACCCTAAACCTAATGCTAACTCTAGTCCTAACCCTAATCCATAGCCTAACCCAAACCCTAACCCTATTTCTAGTCCTAACCCTAGCCCTCATTCTAGCTCTAACTATAACCCAAACACTAATCCTAACCCTGAAACTTATACTGGACCTAACACTAACCGTAGGTCTAGACCTGATCCTAACTCGAATCTGAACCCTAGCATTAGGCCTACCAATAATCCTATACCTAAACCTAAACCTAACACTAGTTCTAGACCTAAACCTAATCTTAAACACTATACCTAGCCATAACCCTAACCCTAAAAGTATCCCTAATCATAACCCTAGCTCTTAACTACCCATGGACCTAACCCTAAGCCTAAAATAACACAAAACCTAGCCCTAATCCTAGGCCTAAACCTAGCCTTAAGTGTAACCCTAAACTAACCATAGTCCTAACCCTCCCCTTAGACCTAACCCTAGATCAAAGCCTAGCATTTACCCTAAACATAACCATGGCCCTATCCCAAACCCTAACCTAACCCTAGCCCTAATCCTAACCTTAACCATAGCCCTAATCATAGCTCTAATTCTAAAAATGATGAAAAGATCTTAAATTTACAAGTATTCCTTTTCTTACAACCTTTGTTCTGAGGATTTTGAGAGCTCCCTCACTCTTTAAATACACAAACCAACTCTAATATAAGTTAAAACTAAATTCTCAATGGATCAATGTGTTTTACATGGACTTTTATTAAAGTATTGTGGCCATATAAATTTTTTTAAGACCTCTGCTTTTTAAAACTCTGTATCTTTGAGACTAGGATTTTTTGGTGAATTCATACTAGACCTTGCATGCCTAAAATATTTCCTATTCAGTTTTTTTAATCTAACTAAAGAGGATTTTATACTCTGTCTTCATTCAGAGGCCATTTTTCTAGAGACAGTTGTGTTGGGAGTGGATCTGATAGCCATTAAAGATGAATAATGGCTGGCTATCTGAATGTTTGTTTTCAGAATCTCTCATGACAGTTAAGCTTAACCTCTGGCATTTCCAACTATACAGTCCTGTTCTATATTTAGGTCATAATATAAAAGTCTGATTGTCTCTATTTTAATTTCTAATGAGTTAAATCTAATACAGTATTTAATAAACATTTGTAACATTGCCTTCTACCTATAAAGCTCCATTAAAAGTTACAAAATCCTTGTTGTTTTGTCTGCTTTATGTATGTGTGCACACCTGTATTGTATTGTTGTGTGTACATATATGTTTGTGTTCATATATCATTACATGGAATCAAAATTGACATTTGGATGAATGCTCATAAATTAAAGCTTGAAAAAGAAATGAATCCAAACTTTTCTTTTTTAGTTTACATGACTTAATAAAAAGTTCAGTTTATTTTTTATGCTGAAAATGACTTATCATATTTTATCCATAAATGACAAATTTGCTCATTGCACTTATTCCCTAGGTGACTCATCAAATTCCAACTCTAAGTTCATGAATCTCATTTTTTCAATCTGAATAGTTTTATTTATTTATTTACTTATTAAATTGAATTTTTAAAAATAAACAACAGCAGAATGCACTATAAATCTTATTACACATATACAGCACATTTTTTTATATCTCTGGTTGTATATAAAGTATGTTAACACCAATTTGTGCCTTCATATATGTACTTTGGATAATGATGTCTATCACTTTCAACCATCCTTGCTAACCCCCTGCCTCTCCCTTTCCCTCCCAACCCTCTTCCCTATCTAGAATTCATCTATTCCTCCAATGTTCCCCCTCCCTACCCCACTATGAATTAGCCTCCTTATATCAGAGAAAATATTTGGCATTTGTTTTTTTGAGGATTGGCTAACTTCATTTATTGTGTAAACAAATAAAAATAAAGATGTTTTTAAATTTGCTAATTTACAAGTCTTTCTTCCTGGTCAAACAATTAATACAATGTTGGTTTCTATATATTGTCTAAAATGTACTATCCATTGGCAGTTACTACTATTAACTATATTTGTTTAATATCTTGGTTTTCTTAATTTTTTTATTTTAATTTGTTATATATGACAGTAGAATGCATTACAATTCATATTACAAATATAGAGCACAATTTTTCATATCTCTGGTTGTGTGCAAAGTATATTCACACCATTAATATCTTCATACATATAGATATCTGGGATTTTTGTAGTTAAAAATAAGTTATTTAACATACATGGGATTAATCATAAACGTTTTTACTATGGAGACATCCAATTAATTTAAAAAGAAAAAGTGCTAAAATATCAACTGCTAAATATAAAATCAAGCACTCTAAACTGAAATATATATTATACATTTTGTGTTGTTTCATAAATTGATAAATGGGAAAGGTATGAGATTGTTTTGCTTCTTTGTCTTCAGTAAAAGTGGAGTTAAAGGGAGTTAAGATTCTCTCTGGTGTGATATATGTACAAGTATAAGAGACTTTGGTTTTGTTTCAATTACAGAACCTTATAAACAAAAGTAATTAATCTTAATGAAGTGGAGTAATTAATATATATTCAAAAATTTCATATAGATTATTTTAAAGTATAAATTTCAAAAGAAGTCAGTAACTTGAAAGAGATATAAGAGGATTTTAGTCATGGAAATATATTTTAATATAAAAAGTAAAGGTAAATGTTTTAGGATAAAAAGGTGTTTTGATCATAAAGCAAAATGTTATCCCAAAAAGTAACAGGTTATGTAAGTAAACTACAAAAAGTTTATGAAGTATGAATTTCAAAAACTTTGTATGTAACAAATTTGGTTACAAATGATTAGCTAAAGATATTTTTGGCTCATTTAAAAAGAAAGTTCCTAATCTATGAGGCTGAGGGCCTGGGATGGAGCATGCTTACAGAAACATATAAGAAAAAGCAGCTCTTCAGAGACATTCTTTACATTGCAAGAGGCTAATTTGGCTTCTTTTAAAAATGAAGAGGGGGCTGAGAAAAGGCAAACTGACCCTTTCTCCAAACACAATTGAAAAATTAATATACTAATATAAACCAAAGTTTAAACCCTTGATGTGTTAAAATAATAAGGATTTATTAAAACATTAATTTGCTCTCATCCAACAAGGTAATTTATTGTGTCTGCTAAGTTTTACTATTTAGAAAAACTTGTCTTAAAGAAAGTAAGGTTTATATAATTCTGGTTAAACAACAACCGTTATTTTAAAGCATTACATTACATACCAGGAACCAATTTTTTTCTTTAAAAGCTAAACTTGGTTAATATAAGAACATTACTGAAATTGTGGTGCTCTTATTGGCTTCATTGTATTCTAAAAGTATTCATATATAATTGTTTAAAGTATAAGATTTAAGAGAATATTTTACAATTCTGATGTTCTCCAAACCAAAGTACTTTCTGATGGTGATCTCTTCCAGACTTATATAAAAATAATAAGATTAATTTGAAATTTATGTCATTTAAATTTTGCAAATAGATAAAAATAATCTGTCAAAAGTTATAAAATTTTCTGTTGCTCTTTACACTTCAATGTAAACATCAATACATTTTTTAAAAACAATACAAAGAGGCTGCTTCATTTAAAAATTGATAATATAGGATGTAAAGATATTTTGTCACTCTTTCACAAGAATGATTTAAAATCTCTCTTAACTCCTTTGATTCATGTTTCAGATGTAATGTCATACCATGTTAACTGATTTATATTAACTCAAGAAGGGATATATAAAAACTAGTATTTTTAAAAAGACTAAGATCAGTTTCAGAAATAAAACACTTTATCTAAGATTTGTAAAGAGGCCTCCTCATCTGGGTTAAGACTCTGCCTCTCCCATTATTTTGTTACAATAGCCACTCAAGTTCATTCAAAGTTCAGTCCAAAGGATGGATTTTGTTGCAAGGTTTACTGTAATCTTAAAATAAACAGGAAGTATAATTACACAGCTAAGTATAAAAATTTGAGATTACAAAGAAATATGCTTCTTGGTTCATAGCTATTATGCAAACTAAATGTTTTTACTCTTGTTAATTTCATTTTGTATTTTCCTTGGTCTCTGCCATGACATCTGCCATAGTCTTGTCCCAAAGCTTTCAAGATGCTTGTTTTATTAGTAACTTTGCTTAGAATACTTCAAAAGCCCTAGAAAATCCAGTAAATATTGATGAAAAGATTGAGATTAAATTAAGTGCTTTGGAAGCTATGGCATAAATGTAGGAAATTGGCTTGCTTCCCTCAAAATTAGACAGCAGCTCCAATGCCATGCTGGCTACAAATATGTTTGTGTTTCAGCAGCCAAACCTAGCACCTCCCAGTGGGAAAAGTTTAAAAATAAATGGGCATTTGGCAGAGAAATAATGACAGTCTAGACCTAATGGAGTTACATTATCACACCCAAGATATTCAAAAAAGCAGAAATGACCTTGTGGATCCAGCATGACTTACTGAAAACATACTTAATGACTTAAATGGTTTTAATATTTTTAATATGCTAAAACATTAAATATGGGATATTTTTGAAATTAGGTGTTTGCTAATGAGTCTCTTGTGTTATAATAATAGCATTAGGTTCCCTCCAGGAAGACATCTGAGAACTTCAAGTAATAGCCCTTCACTTGCACTTAAAAAATAAAAAATCAGAAGATGTCAGAAACAACAAATGAATTATGGTCTGTCAGAGACAATACCTCTCTCGTGAACTCTCAGTGTGAAGGTTTTGATTTGAAATATCCCAGTTGCTACAGTGATGCCCTGTTGAAAGGGAGACTCTGTGCCAGCCACAGAATTTATCAGTTCTTAACTTTGGGTTCAAGTGCCATCTGCCAGAGGATATAAAATTATGGGCACTAGCTATTGGGTTACTCATACTCATGACCTTGATTCTGCTTGCTTTAAAGAAACTTTCTCACAGTGAAATCTTTCTGATGTTTAAATGTCTATAATAAATGTGCTGGGCTTGTTCATGGTCAGCAGTCACTCATCAGGGGTTGACTGAATCAACAGGTCCAGCTTTTTCTGTATTTGGGTGTCTGATTGATTGTCTTTTCTAAATCCCCTTATTGCACAGTTCAGAGACCTGAATAAACAGCCATGCAGGACAAGGCAGTATACAAAAGAGAAAGTTGGTCCTTTGAAAACATAAGTAAATAAAACTGGTAGACCCTTAGCCATGTTAATGAAGAAAGACATAAAATTTAAATACTTTTGGTGATGAAAAAGGAAATATCATGACAAACATTGCTAATTACTTTGAAAGTCTACACACCAATAAAATGGAAAATCATGATGACATCAACAAATTTCTAGAGACATATGACCTACCCAAATTGAAACAGGAGGACATAGAAAATTTAAACAGATCAATTTCAAACAATGAAATTGAAGATGCCATTAGAAACCTACCAATAAATATAATCCCAGGGCCAGATGGATTTTCAGCAGTGTTTTACCAGACCTTTAAAGAGAAAATTACACCAATCCTCCTCAAATTATTCCATGAAAGAGAAAAGGTTGTGTTATTGTATAGATGTGGTGTCCCCCAAAACTCACTTATGAGACAATGCAAGAAGATTTGAGGGAGAATTGTTTGGCTTATAGTTTTAACATAATCAGTGGAATATTCCCTGATGGAATTAACTGATTGTTAGCTGGTGGCAAGTTGCGTGTTGCTGGAAGAAGTGGTTCAATGCAGGTATTGCTTTGGGGTATTCATTTTGTATCTTATGTGTGCAGAACTCTCTCTGCTTTCTGATTATCATATGAGCCACTTTTCTCAGCCACACTCTTCTCCCATGATGTTAAGTCTCACCTGGATTCCTGAGGAATGCAGTCTGCTGTCTATGGATTGAGACTTCTGAAACATCTTGCCCCAAAATAAATGTTTTCTCCTTCACAGTTTTTCTGGTTGGGTGCTTTTAGTCATGGTGGCAAAGAAGTTGACTAAAAGGAAGGATCCCTTCCAAACTTATTCTATGAAGCTAATACTACCCTGATAACAAATCCAGACAAGGACACATCAAGGGAAAAGAATTTCAGGCCAATATCCCTGATGAACATAAATGAAAAAAAATTCTTAATAAAATCCTGACACATCACATACAAAAACATATTTTAAAAGATCATGGAACATGATCAAGTGGGATTCATCCCAGGGATACAAGTTTATTTTAACTGTCCATCATGTCAGCTCAGGAACAGACTTCTTCAACTAGACACCTAAATCACAAGAAATAAAATCAAACATCAATAAATGTAATGGCATCAAGCTAAAAATTTTCTTCACAGCGACCAAAAAATCAAGAACATGAAGAGAGAGTCTACGGATTGGAAGAAAACTTTTGCCACCTGCACCTCAGATACATCATTAATCTACAGTACTCACAAAACTCAAAAAAACTTAACAACAAAATAACAAATAACCCAATCAAAAAATGAGCAAAGAAACATAACAGGCTCTTCACAGAAGAAGAAATATAAATGGTCAAAATACGTATTGAAAAATCTTCAATATCTCTAGCAATTAGAGAAATGCAAATCAAAAGTACACTAAGCTTCCATTTGACTCCTGTCAGAATATCAATTATCAAGAATACAAGCAACAATAAATGTTTTCAAGGATGTGTGGCAAAATGGTCACTCATACATTGCTTTAGGGACTGAAAATTGGTGGAACCACTCTGGAAAACAGTATGGAGACTCCTTAGAAAACTTAGAATGGAACCAACCTTTGATCCATTTACCCCAGTCCTCAGCTTGTACCCAAAGGATTTAATATGAGCATACTATAATGATATGGACACCTCAATGTTTATGGAAACTCAATTCAAAATAGATAAACTATGGGACCAAACTAAGTGCCCTTCAGTGATAAATGGATAAAGAAATGTGGTATATATACCCAATAGAATATTTCTCAGCCACAAAAAAGGATGAAATTATGGCATTGGCCAGTAAATGGAAGGAGCTGGAGATATCATGCTAAGTGAAATAAGCCAGTTCCCCCCCCCAAAAAAAAAACAAAGGTCAAACGTTCTCTCTGGTATGTAGTTGCAAACTCATTATGAGGGATGGCAGGGTGGGGAAATATAGAGGTTTGTTATATTAGACTAGGGGAAGAAAAGGAAATGAAATGGTATGGGAATAGGAAAAATAGTAGAATGAATCAGACTTAACTTTCCTATTCTCAAATATGAATACATGACTAGTGTAATTCCACATCATGTACAACAATGAGAATGAAATCAAGATTGAAATGGGTTACATTTCATGTGTGAATAATATGTCAAAATACACCCTATAGTCATGTATCCCAAAAAACAATAAATAAATAAATCAAAAGCAAGTTACTTATAGCCAGTACAAAATGACAGAGTAAACATTTCCACTCCACAAATGAGTAAAATTGACATAGAAAGAAGAGATGGGAACAAAGAAAGACTGAAATGCAGCTGTGCAAATAAGTCCTATAGCTTCAGGTCCAGCCTCTGGAACACATGGTTTGTGATGTTCTCTCCAAAGAGCTCATGTAACTCCTTCCCTAGGGCCTTGATGGTTGCAGGCCACCTGGCCTTTTCTTGGTTTGTTTCTGATTAATTTTTGAACATTTTTTGAAAGACATACCACTTAAGTAACATCTCTTAATGTCAGCTACATTTTTTATTCCTTCTCACAACCTCATGCATCATCCTCTCAGGGGTAGCCCACAGGCATTCTGATCCTATTGCAATTTGCCTAACCTTCAAGGCCTTTCTTTGAAATATGGGTGGAGACTTCCATGATCCATAACTCCAGTGTCGTTCAATCATGTGGAACCAGCACCACATATTTAATGGCAAGTTCTGCCTTCATCTCAAACATTAGCCAGAATTGTTGGAGCATGACTGCAGCAGCCTCTGAAATAAGATTACCCCATGTTTAATTTTTTAAGTAATTTTACTTTTGTGTCCTTGAGTCTGTAATGGGTGTTGTCTTTCCAATTTCTCAGATCCCCTCGAGCTATATTTCCTATTTTTTTCTGGTTAGCATACTTAGCAGTATCTCTTCAGCAGCTGTAATATCTGTGACAATGACAACTTTCTTAGTGCTAGTTTTACTCACAATTTTCTGGCCAGTCTTCTGTTTTTCCAGATTTCTTCTCTGCTTTGGTCTCCTTATTACCACAGTAAACTTAGTTAAAATCCACCACCAATATTCATATCATTCCAGAAATGCTGTGCTGCCTTGAAATTTCCCCCACCACATTAGTCAATTCAACACATTTAACTTTAGCCTCACAGAAAATATCAGGATATGGGCAACTTTTTAACCTAAATATGACATGAATGGCCTATAGTACAATTTCCAATAGAGCCCTCCTGCTCCTCTAAATCCTCACGAGCCCGGTTATTACTGTCTACAATCCTATCAGTATTTCAGTTTTTTGAACACCCAATCACCCATATATCACTACTTACAATGTTCTAAACTTTTAAAATTTATACTCTAAACCTTTTGAACTTTCTTTACCCACAAACACAATTCAACAGCTTCTGAACCATATATCCAGATTAATCAGAGCAACAACCTTCCTCTCAGTACAAACATCTGTTTTATCGTGCCTTTTATCACTGTCTCCCAAAGTCCTGTCAATAATTAAAGAACAATTTTACTTGGCTTACAATTTCAGAAGTCTCAGTCTTTAGATGCCCAACTTTGTAGTCCTGGGCATGAGGTTACACAGAACATCATGGCAGAAGTGTGGGAGGAAGAGAGCAGCTCAGGTCATGGAATCATCAGCAGAGAGCTCCACTCTCTGGAGACATATTATAAACCCCAAAGACATACCTCTAGTGAAATACTTTCTCCAAATATCCCCCATCTGTATAAAATTATATATTTTATGTAATTCCTACCCACTCAGGTTGTTATTATTAATATCTTGGATGATATGAGAAACATCTGACCTTTAGTGTGTGACCTAGTTGATGTTTTTGTTTCTATCACTGATGTTGATGTTATATGCTGAATTGACCTTTCCTATATAGGCAGTCATTAGTTTTATAGGTATCAGAGTAGACATTGGACAGTTATCTTAAGGCTGAACATGTGTTTCTAATGACATGGTTCCCTGGCTGCCCAGTCATGCAGATGACCTACTGGTCCCTGCTGAAAAACAGCAGTGTAACTTTGGTGTAGTGGAGCAGCAGAGTGAAGGCCCAGGTGAGTAAGAATGCTTGCTGAAAAGTAAGCATGGAGCCGACCTTACAGGCACAGCAGGCTTGAGGTACAGCATGCCATCACACAAGCAAGAGAGTGCTCAGGCACATTGACCTCTCATTCCCCAGTGTCCAGGACTGGGCATTGCATAGATTCCTACTAATGAAGCCCACTCCATATAGCACTGCAGACCCATTCAAGGAACTCAGGTCCTGCTTTCTGAGTTGTCCCAAGAAACTGGAAGTGAAGTAGACTTGAATGAAATTTGGGACTCAAGAATTGACCAATAGTTTTAATACATTTGTAAACACCAATTACCATAAGGTTGGAACAATAGCAGTGAATATATATGTATGTATATATATATATTCATTCTACATATATTCCTAGGTTAGCACTGTTCAATGTTTAGAGAAAACCTGTTGTCCTGTACCCTCTTGTATGGCAATAGTCCTGTTTCTGTTCTTCCATAAACCCCATGGCTATACTCACTCATACTAGTCTGTGGAATTCATTCTTTTATTTTATGAGATAAGAACCAGGAAGAAGGAAAAATTGATTGTGAGCTGCTGTGATGTGTAGATAAAACATTGCAAGGCACAGCCCACCATAGAGTGTTGTAATGTTTCTCAGATGAAGAGGCCTGTATCTTATGCAGACCTCACCTTCATGCAGAAGGAGAGAAACTCTAGCTTCCCTCGCAAGCAGAAGCAGACTAAAATTTCATCTCAAAACTCTGGTTTCAACTTTGACCACTCAACATGGGGCCACTTTTGAAGGGTAAGTGAATTGGACCAACAAAACTATTGCATTTGTGCGGTTTTTTATTCCTTTAGAAACATCTCTATCAAAAGTACTGGGCACCTTTTGGCCAGTAAAAAATGGAAAATGTAAGCTAGGCATGGTGACACATGTCTTTAATCCAAGCTGCTCAGGAGGTCAGGACAGGGGCATTGCAAGTTCAAAACTAGCCTCAGTGATTTAGTGAGGTCCCAAGCAAATGAGCAGGACCCTGACTCTAAATATAATACAGAAAAAAGGCTGGGGATGTGACTTAGTGATTATGTGCCCCTGGATTCAATCCCTGGGACAGAAAAATGAAAGAAAGAAAGAAAGAAAGAAAGAAAGAAAGAAAGAAAGAAAGAAAGAAAGAAAGAAAGAAAGAAAGAAGAAATAGAAAAAAGTGGAGAATGCAACAGCCAGTCAAAAGGCATGGGTGACAGCTTACTGAATGAGGTATGCTCAAACCCCTTCATCCTTGACAGAGAAAGGTTGGCCAAGCTATGCTTCGGCTTCTCCCTATGAAGCTCAAAAGACATTCACAGTTTAGTTCAAGTGACTGCTTCTCTCATGCACTTTCAGACTGACTTGCCCCAAAGGAGGAAGGCATCCTCACCAAATATATGTGTGAAACTGAGACAAAGTCTTAGTCTGATTTTGAGATCTTGGGGAAAGAAGCAACCAACTAAGGCAAATAGTCCATTTTCCTCTATTCTCTCTCTCACAAGCATGACAAAAAAAAAAAAAAAAAGCATGTAAGTTCTGTCTTCTTACACCTCTCTGAACCTGAACTGATTCAAAAGGACCCATAAATAAATTTAAGCAGAATTTTCACATCCTGGAGCACCTTTCATGACCCAAACTCTACATTGTCTCTGGTGAGCACCCACCCACAAAAAAGTTTCCATTCACTAAGTTTCCAAACAAACCCTATGTGTTTTCCTTTGGATGATGGTAAAACCATCAAATGAAAAACATTATAATCCAAACAGGGGTAGATGCAGTACAGACAAACCAAGGTTTCCACTTTTAAGAGGGAAACAACACAGGGAAAAGAAACTTGTGTCTTGCGTTTGGAAGAGGAATTATCCAATCAGCTCTACTCAATATTGACCCAGGCCTCAATACTGTCATTCATGATTTGAGGATTACAGGAAATATTTCATGTTGGTAAGAGCAACTATTCCAACTGACAGATCTCAAAACTCAGTTTATCACATTTTGAGAATCACAGGAAATTACGTATTTTGCATCAGTTAAAACAAATAATTCAATCATCAGGCCTCAAGCCAATTCATCAATTGCTTTGATACCAACAAGGAATTGAAGGCTGCCTCCATCTGGTTAAGACAATGAAGTAATGGCAGTGACACCTTCTTACCCCTTTGCCATCCAGATTGGTAATACACATATGGCACAAGTTCTCCTTTAAGATGCATATTAAATCATTGAAACTTTTTGAATCTATAGTTCTTGAGGAAGAGGAGACCAATATTTTTCTGTACACAATCTTGGCCTGAGTAGCAACTGAAAGATTGGGGGAAATGTCCACCTGAGGGAAGTATAAACTCTAATACAATTTTACAGTTAGACTTTTTTATTATTTATTTATTTTATTTATATATGACAGAAGAATGCATTATAAATCTTATTACATATGTAGAGAACAATTTTTCATATCTTTGGTTGTATACATAGTATATTCACACCAATTCGTGTCTTCATACATGTAGTTTGGATAGTAGTGATCATCACATTTCACCATCGTTAATTACCCCATGCACTCTCCCTTCCCCTCCAACCCTTGTGCCGTATCTAGAGTTCGGCTATTCCTCCTGTTCTTCAGCTCCCGATCCCACTATGAATCAGCCTCCTTATATCAAAGAAAACATTTAGCATTTGTGGGGATCAGCTAACATCACTTAGCATTATATTCTCTAACTCCATCCATTTACCTGTTAATGCCATGATTTTATTCTCTTATATTGCTGAGTAAAATTTCATTGTGTATATATACCACATTTTTTAATCCATTCATCAACTGAAGGGCATCTAGTTTGGCTCCAGAGTTTAGCTGTTGTGAATTGTGCTGCTATAAACATTGATGTGGCTGTGTCTCTGTTTTTAAGTCCTTTGGGTATAAACCAAAGAGAGGGATAGCTAGGTCAAATGGTGATTCCATTCCCAATTTCTCAAGGAATCTCCATACTGTTTTCCATATTGGCTGCAAAAATTTGCAGTCCCACCAGCAGTGTATGAGTGTACCTTTTTTCCCACATCCTTGCCAACACTTATCACTTTGCATGCATAATAGCTGCCATTCTGACTGCAGTGAGATGAAATCTTAAGAGTGGTTTTGATTTGCATTTCTCTTATTGCTAGTGATGATGATCATTTTTTCATGTATTAGTTGATTAATCATACATTTTTTATGAGAAGTGTCTGTTCAGATCCTTGGCCCATTTATTGATTGGGTTCCTTGCATTTTTTTGGTGTTTAGCTTTTGGAGTTCTTTATATACCCTGGAGATTAGTGATCTGTCTAATGTGTGAGGGGTAAAGATTTGCTTCCATGATGTAGGTTCTCTATTCAGATCACAAATTGTTTCTTTTGCTGAGAAGAAACTTTTTAGTTTGAGTTCATCTCATTTATTGATTCTTGATTTTAATTCTTGTGCCATGGGAGTCTTATTACGTAAGTTGGGGCCTAATCCACATGATCGAGATTAGGGCCTACTTTTTTTTCTATTTGATGCAGGGTCTCTGGTTGTATTTCTAGGTCCTTGATCCATTTTGAATTGAGTTTTGTGCATGGTGAGAGATAGGGTTTTATTTCATTTTGTTGCATATGGATTTCCAGTTTTCCCAGCACCATTTGTTGAAGAGGCTATCTTTTCTAAAATGCATGCTCTGGACACCTTTGTCTAATATAAGATAATTGTAATTTTATGGGTTAGTCTCTGTGTCCTCTATTCTGTATCATTGGTCTACCAATCTGTTTTGGTGCCAATGCCATATTGTTTTTGTTATTATTGCTCTATAGTATAGTTTAAGGTCTGATATAGAGATGCCACCTGCTTCACTCTTCCAGGTAAGGAGTGCTTTAGCTGTTCTGGGTCCCTTATTTTTCCAGATGAATTTCATGACTGCTTTTCCTATTTCTATGAGGAATGTCATTGGAATTTTAGTCAGAATTACATTAAATTCTGTATAGTGCAAGTATGGTCATTTTGACAAAATTACTTCTGTCTATCCAAGAGCAAGGTAAATCTTTCTATCTTCTAAGGTTTTATTTATTTATTTATTTAGCGTTCTGTAATTTTTGTTATAGAGATCTTTCATCTCTTTTGTTAAGTTCATTCCCAAGTATTTTATTGTATTTGAGGCTATTGAAAATGGGGTAGTTTTCCTCATTTACCTTTTCGAGGATTTGTCACTGATATACAGAAATGCCTTTGATTTATGGGTATTGATTTTATATCCTGCTACTTTTCTGAATTCATTTACTAGTTCTAGGAGTTTTGTAGTGGAATTTTTAGGGTCTTCCAGATATAGAATTATGTCATCAGAAAATAATGCCAATTTGAGTTCTTCTTTTCCTATGTGTATCCCTTTAATTTTTTTCATCTAATTGCTCTGTCCAGTGTTTCAAGAAGTATGTTGAATAGAAGTGGTGAAAGAGGGCATCCCTGTCTTATTCCAGTTATTAGAGGGAATGCCTTCAACTTTTCTCCATTTCAATTGATGTTAGCCTGGGGCTTAGCATAGATAGCCTTTATGATGTTGAGATATTTTCCTGTTATCCCAAGATTTTTTAGTGTTTTGAACATAAATGGGTGCTGTATTTTGTCAAATGTTTTTTCTGCATCTATTGAGATGATCATATAATTTTTATCTTTAAGTCTATTGATGTGATGAATTACATTTATTGATTTCTGTATGTTGAACCAACCTTGCATCTCTGGGATGAGTCCCATTGATTGTGGTGCACAATCTTTTTGATATGTTTTTGTATTTGACTTGCCAGAATTTTATTGAGAATTTTTGCATCTATGTTCCTTAGAGATATTGTTCTGAAGTGTTTTTTGTTTTGTTTTGTTTTGTTTGTTTGTTTGTTTGTTTGTTTGTTTTTTGTCTTTGCCTGGTTTTGGAATCACAGTAATATTGGCCTCATAGAATGAGTTTGGAAGTGCTGCCTCTTTTTCTATTTCATGAAACAAATTTTAGAGTATTGGTATTAGTTCTTTTTTAAAGATCTTGTAGAACTCAACTGTGTATCCATCCAATCCTGGGCTTGTTTGGTAGACTTTTAATGGCATCTGTTATTTCATCACTTGAAATTGATCTGGTTAAAATGTGTATATCATCCTGATTAAATTTGGGTAAATCATAGAACTCTAGAAATTTGTCAATGTCTTCAATATTTTATGTTTTATTGTAGTACAATTTTTTTAAATAATTCCTAGTTATCTTCTGTATTTCTGTAATATTTTTGTGATATTCCTTTTTCATCATGTATGTTAGTGATTTGAGTTTTCTCATTCTTTTCATTAGCATGGCAAAGTGTCTGTCAATTTTATTTATTTTTTCAAGTAACCAATTTTTTGTCCTGTCAATTTTTTCAATTGTTTGTTTTGTTTCAATTTCATTGATTTCAGCTCGATTTTAATTATTTCCTGTCTTCTACTGTTTGGGGTGTTGATTTTTTTCTTCTTTTTCTAGGACTTTGAGAGGTAGTGTCAAGTCATTTACTTGTTGACTTTTTCTTCTTTTAAGGAATGAACTCCATGCAACAAACTTTTCTCTTAGAACTGCTTTCATGGTGTTCCAGAGAAGTATAAACTATAATACAATTTTATAGTTTGAATTATTTTGAAAAATAGGAAAAAATGGCTAGAAGTACCCTATATACAAGTTTTTTTTTTTTAACTTGAAGGGATAACCCCAAAATATGCAATCCATTTAAACTAAATTCTGCTCTCTTTGCAGCAGTAACAAGTTCATGGAAAGCAGTTCTTCTTAGAGAAGAATCAAATAGATTAAGGCCCTTTCTCATACCCTTATGTGCTCCTTATTCAGGGTTTTACAGCAGTCTCAAAATCCTAGGTGAACTTAAATCCCAGAGGAATGCATTTCAGCTTCCCTGCTTAATACCAAAGTAATAGGAAGGTGTCTAAAAGGACCCACTAGCTATAGGTATGTATTTCTCTGTGACTTAACATAAATCAAGACGGACTGAGGAAGGTTCTCAGATGACCCTGATAAATATAAAGAGGTATTTGTGGGCTCAGTCTAAACTTCTCACCTAATGTGAAAAGATATAATGTTGCTTCTAAACCAAATGCTTTCAAGCACTGAAAAACAGGCTTCTTTACAGGCAGATAAAATCTATGAAGATGAACTATATATAGTGCAAAGCCCAAGGAACTTACTAATTCAAAATGAAGTGGATTCAGGAAAAAAACACTCAAGAGGGTGACAGGCAGTTCCTGGGAGAACACAAAATGGATTTCATATTGCCACATGAGAGATTGGAATAATAACTATTTCAGACCTGTGTGCTGGAGGGATTGGGAGAACCCATACTAAACCTCTAAGTTGTTTCAAACTCTCTCTGGTAATAGAGGAGGATGAAGAAACTCTCTCAACCTTTTCAAAAAGACTCAGGGAAGCATTAATTTAAAATATATCATGTTCAATACTGGGAGATGGCGGCAAAGGGAGTGCATCAGCCCGGTGTACCGCATCACTGTGTGGGAGAATGACGAGTTAGAACGGCTAAAAGCTATCTTGTTAGGAATTTCCAACAAAATTGGGGTGCTCCAAAACCTAGAGGAAGGATTTCCATCGAACAAGGATCAGCTACAGGGGCTCAAACATGAGCGACTTGTCCACACGGAGGGTCACGCTGCTTATTCAGCAAATCGCCCCTCGGCTAGAGTCTGCGGCGCGTGCTGGGAAACGACGAGATAGCAACGCAAAGATACAGCACTGCGGATTCTGTGGGCTCCTGCCGGCTGTGCAATCACTGTACTCAGTGCTGAATTCTGGGTTTGAGATGGGAGAAGGAAGCGGTCCAATTCAGTTCTCCACACCGGTCAGACCACAGAGGTAGCCAGCGGCCACCATCTTGGAGAGCTGACGTCACCGTCCCTGTTTTCGAATGATCGCAGCTCATTCAGTTATAGAACAGGTAATTTCAGGCTGCCATTTGCCTGCATCTCGCAGACAAATTACTCAAGCTCAGTGCTAAAGAACCCGCAGAAACTGCTTCTTGGAGCCTGCTCCTATCAGAACATACACCGAGCCCAGAGCGGCCGAATTCTGGCTCCCGGAACTGCTCTGGCCCAGGGCTAAAGAACCCATGGAAACTGCTTCTCGGTCCGGGTCCTGCTGAATACTGTGGAGGTAAATACCAACCGAACCTTCATAGGCAGTAACAGCAACAGGATTCAGATGGGGCTTGTGAGGGCCGGACAGGACCCACCCGTTGCTTTGGTCACCTGGCAAAGGGAATGAAATGCTGCCATTCACATGGGATACTAACATGGCAGAGATCTGATGTCATCAGAAAGCGGCGGAGGAGATAACTTCATTGATAGCAGCGGCGACAGAAACAGTTGGTATCCTGGTAAAGAAAGTGAGTCAAAAACTTTGTCATCAAGCCAGAGGGGCAGAGCAGAGCCGCCACCGCTCCCGGAACAGGCCCAGCGACCCGCAGGCGTGGTAGTCACGTCACCCCAATGGGAGTAGGGGCAGAGCAGAGCCGCTGCCCACGCCCGCAAGGTAGGCAGACCTGCGACCAACCAACAGAACAGGCCCAGCGGCCCGCCGGCATGGTAGTCACATCACCCCAATTGGAGTAGGGGCAGAGCAGAGCCGCCACCCGTGCCTGGAACAGGCCCAGCGACCTGCCGGCGTGGTAGACACAACACCCCAATTGGAGTAATGGCAGAGCAGAGCCGCCGCCCGTGCCTGCAAGGTAGGCAGACCTGAGACCAACGGGCAGAACAGGCCCAGCGGCCCGTCAACATGGTAGACAGATCACCCCAATTGGAGGAGGAGCACAGCCACGCCCACCCCTGCAAGGGAGACTTTTCAACTATACAAGAGCAATATAAATATATAGGGGGAAAATTTCAATAACACAAGAGTTTCACCAAGCAGAAAGAAACACGAGCAGTATGAAAAGACAAGGAAAGAAAGGACCACAAGCAATGCAGGTCAACTCAACTTTAGAAGAGGTAATAGCTGCAGCAGATGGAATG